>NW_005842310.1:772980-831426 GCF_000455745.1 Alligator sinensis
CCCCATGAAAATCCCCCACCTTGTCTGCAGCCAATCCCCTCCTCCTCCCAACCTATGTAGCATCAAAGTGAGAAAACATTCCTTCTTGGCCCCCATGCGGCAACCAGAAAAGCCCCAAAGCATGGGAGACCATAGGCATAGCTACCCCTAGATCATTCCTGACCATTCCTGACCAATCATCTCTCTATGATTTTGTGATTCTATAATTGGGTCTCTTACTTACCAAAATGCATCAGATTGTAACACATGATCAAATACATCACTTTGTATATCAACACAAGATCATTTAATTTGCTCTTACAATTTCTCTCTTCCTTTTCACTGTACCATAGTTGTTCCCTTTAATGTTTGCCGCTTTCTAGATTTTCCTGGTGATTTTCTGTGAATTTGCATAAAGTTTGCATCAAATTACTGAAATCTTGATCTGGAATCAAGATCTGGAATTTTGAAAATATTGATTCTATCTAAAAAAATGGCCCATTCTGAAATAGATAGATTAAATTTTTTTTGCTTCAAAATATTCCCATGGAACGTTAGAACTCAAACCAATCAAGTTCGAAAATTGAGTTAAAAATATAACAAAACAATCCAGTTGCCTTTTGAAATCACTTGTTGAACCTGGAGTAGCTTTGGAAGTGCATTCAAATGAGCATTTAAGCAAACATAACCAAGTTCAATCATTTTGCAAGTCATAAAACTGAATGGGATCTTGAGGGGGCATAAGTGATCTTGTACCATTTAGTAGGATTGCAAATAAGTCTGGTTTACCAAATTTTTTGCACCAAGGTCATCATGTCTTAATAGTTTTGTTTTATAATACTTAGACTACCAATAAATGTTGAGGGTAGAATTAAAACAGTTCCTGCTGCTCTTAGACTTTCTGCTCTGGTGTGTAATGTATCTCTACTAATCACATGTAAATGTCAGCACAGAGTGCAACTAGGTTTTTTCTCACATACTGCAAATAATTCATATGTATCCTTCAGTGCATATCAGCAGAGTACTGCTATGTCAGTTTGCCAGGTGAATGTAATAAGCTGAATTGAAGCCTTCTGGCAATATGGTGAGACACAAATGGATGGATAGTGCTTTTTTATAGGCTGTATGCAGATGTTGCACTCATCATAAGGAAATAACAACAGATACACTAATGGATCAAGATTTGGCTTTAAGTATAATACAGTTTCAGCGCAAGCAGAAGGATTTTCAGGGTTAGGATTGTATTGATTAAGGCACTACGTGAACATCAGCCAATAAAACACCATCGTCAGAAACAAAATCTGCCACAACTTCTGATATACCTTGCTAGATTATAATGTCATCTATCGAAGGGGCTGTCATTATAAAAATAAAGAGTGATACTTGTTCGTAGGGCTGTGTGAAACACCTTTGTTTCATTTTGACATGTTTCTCCATTTGGAAGGGACAGTGTTTTGTTTTGTCATTTCGTTTCATTTTGAAGCACCGTCCCTTTTCATTTTGTTGAAACTGTTTCACTGTTTTGACGAGTTTTGATGTTTTGCCTATAGGCTATAATGGGGAATCATGAAAATGCCTAAATCTTTGTCATTTCCTAGATGGCTCAGATGTAAGTTGCAGGGATGGTAGCCCCTTCTGAGGGCATGAAGCCTGCCAAGTCTCAAGGAGATAGGTGCAGAAGTTTCTCAGAAACTGCACCTCAAACTGCAACAAGCAAAACTCCTGACACTTGCCAGCAGCAGAAGCCTTCTGTCATCCGCCGTGCAGATCTGAGGGCCCGCAGCCAAAGGAGGGCTGTAGGGCTGTGCTGAACTCCTCCCAGGGATGAGGGCCCCCAGTTCTGTGTCAGATGACAGGAGACTGCTGCTAATGCCTGGAACCAGTGCTGGGCACAGCTCGCACCCAGCGCCAGGGAAAATGTACTACTGCTGGCTCCAGGCAGCAGTGGCAACCTCCTCTTATCTGGCATGCATATCTGGAGGCCTGCACTCCTGGGAGGGCTGTGGGGCTGTGTCGGACTTCTCCAGGGGATGTGGGTCCCTGGATCTGCACCAGATGACAAGAGGCTGCCTCTGCCACCTGGGACTGGCACTGGGCACAGCTCACGCCCACCGCCGGGCTCCATGGAGCTCAGCCCAGCAGTGGGAGAGGGAGCACAGCCCTGGCTCTGCCTGCCTCCTGCCACTGGGCTGCACTCTGTGGGGCTGGTGGAACTGATCAGAGTGCATCCCTGGCTCTGCCCACCTCCCACTGCCGGGCTGCACTCCATGGGACTGCAGAGACCCACTGAGCGCAGCCTGGCGGTGGAAGGCAGAGCAGAGCCCTGGCTCTTCCTGTCTCCTGCCACCAGGCTGCACGCCAATTGGTTCCACCAACCCCAGGGAGCACAGCCTGGTGGCAGGAGGTGGGCAGAACCAGGGCTGCGCTCCACCTTTTGCCACTGGTTTGAGCTCTGTGGGACTGCAGAGCTGCTTGGAGCGCATCTCTGGCTCTCCCCTGCCTCCCACCACTGGACTGCTTCAAAACTTGAAACATTTCAAAACTTTTTAAAATGTTTCAAGTGCCCTCATTTGCTTTCAAAGCTGTTTCAAAGCTTTTTGTTTCATTTCAATTTTGCTGTTTTGAGCTCGAAACACATCAAAACAGCTTCAAAATTAAACAAAATGTCAATGAAATTTCACACAACCCTACTTGTTGGTTCTGTTTTCAACAGCTGCTCAGTGGCATTTTCTTCCTGCCAAACTTCATGCAGTTTTCTGTAAGCTATAATGTATGGTTTACTGCTTTCAATAATTCTGTTCAAGTCTTGAAGTAAATGTAGCTGTAGGCCTTCATTTCCAGGTTCTTCACATCCTCTCACTGACTTCTTTTTTGGGATCCACTACAAAAAGTTGACCATATTCAGCCTTTTGCTGTCTTCAGGATATGCACTGATACTGTGATACACAGCTCCATGAATTTTGAAGCTGTATGGCCTTGGATTTCTTGGTGTATATATGTTTGATCCAAATAACGTGATTGCTTTTGCACAGTTGTAGCTTCAGTTCTTGTCAAGCTGGTGCTTTGCAAGCTTGTTACCTGATGCCATCAGTTTCTCAAAGAAAGGTGCTGTATGTAAATCTGGCACATTCACTTTGCTATTTTGGCAACATCCTTAGTAGCAGTCACTAGTTTTCTTACTAATAAAGTGTCCTGCACTGCAGTACTGGCAAATTAATGACATATCACTAATGTCAAATACAGCGATTTCTTATGTGGGCTGAAGTGTGCATCTTGGAAAACCTGGTGATTTCTGAATAGTATTTAGCTGTGAAATTGTTATAGCTTCTAAATGTGCATGAACAGCATCTTTACTTCTTACCTGCTCTTCTTTTGCTCACCTTCTCCTGTTCACACAGCACAATTCATTATGCATCAAGTGATTTTCTTCATTTTCATGATATTCAGAAGCAGTTTGCCTCTTGCTGACTTTTGCGTCAACCTGTTAACATTCTCCATCTGTGTAATGGCAGACCTCCTGCTGGCAGATTTTCTGGTTTTGATTTTCTGTTTCAATATTTTACATGCACAGAGAAGGAATAAAAGAAGTACATTTTTTAAAATGTTAATGTGTAGTAACCTAAGCCATTACTTATAGCTTAGAAATACAAGGGTGTATTTATACATGGCATTAATGCAAAGCAATAAATTCCAGCACATATCCCTCAAGAGTTTATTGCCCCGGGGGGCTACGTTTACATGTGTCCCTCAACACACCACATCGAACTGCATCAGAGCAACCTTGGCTGGCACAGGTGGGGTCAGTCTGCCATACCAAGGTCAGCCAAGCATGGAGCCCAGCTCCCCATCCCCCTCATGGGCAGCACAACTGGAGTGAAGCCCATGCAGGTGCAGGTGTGGGCTGCTTTCTGTGGGCTTGGAGCTCCCCACCCTGCTGTCCTATCCCCAGGACCTCCATGGTCCAGTGGGTGGGACCCAGCATGGTAGGGCAGAATGGGATGGGGTGGGGAGGCCAGGAGCCCCCTGCCACTGTGGTGAGGCATCCCCTGCCCATCCAGCAGCAGCAGGGGGCACAGTTCTGCATTGCCACCCCTGCTGCTGCTGGGCAAGAAAGGGGCACCTCACCACAGTGTTGTGCAGTTCCTGGTGGTTGCACCATGCCTTCCCACCCTGTGCTTCCTTTCTACACTGGGTCTTGCCTGCTGGCCCGTGGAGGCTATAGAGAGAGGGCAGAAGGGATTAGAGCCCCAAGTCCACAGTAGGCAGTCTGCATCTGCCCCCACCCATGCACAAATCTGAGGGACACATGTCCCCATACCTCCCCAGATGTGCAAAAAGTGGAGAGCCAATCTCTCTGCCACCCCCTGGATGAGCCACCCATGGCACCATGTTTTTCTGTCATTTTTCCATGGCAAATGGAAAACACAGATCTCTACTAATTAGGCAGCTCCATAGTAAACATCTCATATAGACATGCCCACAATGTAGTGATTTGAGTTGTTACTTATAGCTTAAATTTACCAAAAAGGCAAAAAATAAGACAAGGGAATTGCAGTTAAACGTATATAAAAGTTTATTGTCTGTAGTTGATATTGGTATGTTAGGTGAAAATCAGGCAGAGATCTGCTTTGAATGAAGACTCACAGTGGACTGAAGCCCAGCATTGTCTGTCAACTGCTTGAGAGATTTTATGGTGGGGGATGTTCCTGCCTATCACATAATCCTTTTCCATGGCAGCTTTTTTTTTTAAATTAATTTCTTGCTTTTAAACATTTTTTTCATGACTTTAGAATTTTGTGCAAATCCAAGCTTTAAATTATACATAATGTGTGGGTGTACAGAAGGCACAAATACTTTAAAAAGGTTCTTAGACCAGCGGCACCTTCACATATTAGTATATAAGTGATCTTGCATTTGTCTGTACTAAAAAATATCTAGTTTGAAGGGGACTTGTTTACAGATAATTCTGTGACTACCCCACAAACTACACAAGTTGCACATTAATCAGTTTCTGGATTTCCTGGTATCAAAATAAAAACCTAGATAAAAACAGTGCAAACCATGCCAAAGTGGTGGGTGCCCAGGGCTGCCTGCTGTCCCATCTCCGTGTGCTGTGGAGCTCCTGTACTGAGGCACCCTGTACCCCAGCCAGGATGGGGGCTGAACTGTGAAAGCCCTGCACTGAGGCATGTGGAGCCTCAATGTGGGGGCTCCACATGCCTCAGTGTGGGGGCTTTGCAATGGAGACCCCGCCCAAGACTGCCTGCTCCCCCATCTTGAGGCATGCTGCACCCCATTCAGGTGGGGAGTAGCTGGCTAGGGTGTAGGGCACCTTGGTATGGGGGCTCCACAGCATGCAGAGATGGGGGATCAGGAAACCCTGCTCCCCCACTCAGCAGACTGCCTGTTTCTCCTTCTCCAAGTGTTGCAGTCTGGCTGGCAAGGGTACAGGGTGCCTCAGTGCAGGGGATGGCTAGCTCCTGCTGAGGCACCCCATGCCTCAGCCAGCTCCCCCCCTGAAGCACATGAAGCAGCAGGACAATGTGTCCCGCTGCAAAGCACACAGGAAGGGGCATGCACTGCAGCACAAAATAGTGACAAATTTGTGCCACTACTCTTTGTCCTGCTGCAAACACACAGCCTTGCTCACACGGACCCAGCTTACATGCCTTTATTTTTATTCTCAAGATGCATCCTATTACCACATTATGAATTAGAGTGTAGTGTCTTTACACTTAATAGGTATGGATTAAAAATGTTGCCACAAAGCTTCCATCTAAAATGTTATCCAGATTACTTCTTACCACCCAGCAGTTCCTTGCTATCCTTTTCTCAGAGGAAGTTACCTTACTTGCTTTCAGCATAGTTTAGAAGGAACATTGATATCCATCAGTTCAGAGATCAGCCAGCTTGTTTTATGCTTCAGGAAATATGAGCTTTAAAGAAACCAAATCTCTGCAAAGAAATAAAGTAACTCCCTGCCAGTGCAAATTGGCATACTATAGTATAAAAAGGTCACATTTCAAAGTCAGGCATCCAAGTATGGTTTTGGGCTATACTACTTCAGGTGATAGTTTGTGTAACAGTTTACTACCTCTTCTGCTGTTTCACTATCAGATAGAAGTTTATGCATCTGAATCAGAGTAAATAGATTATAAAACATCTGGACAATATTAGAACTCCAGGTACTCAATGTCTTTCTGGATCAGGAATTTTACATCATTTTCATTTAAACCACTGAACATGTATAGCTAGGATCTGATTTGTGATTTATAGATCCTTGTTAAGTCACTGTAAGTCGTTGTTACTTTTTCTTCAATTTATTTTGAAATGCTCCCTTAGGATCACTGCTCTGTTTATTCTAGTGGTTCTGAATATTTTTAGACTCAATGCACCCCTCCATAACTTTGCTGAATTTACAAGGAAGCACTCCATTTAAAACATTATATATTTCTTACAGTTCTTACCTTCTCTCACCTGCAGTGCCCTTGGAAGGATCCATTAGGTGGTAGGACCCATAGCAGTGGGCAGGGTACCTCAGAGCACATGGCAGGGGTCGGTGCACAGAGCTGCCTGAAGCTGCAGATTGGGAGGCTTGGGTGATGGGTCAAAGCCCCTGATGAAGGAAGCTTTCTCTTCAGGAAGTGGAAGGAGGTGATACTGGCCACTAGAGGTGTAGAGATGAAGGAAGTGGGGGCAAGTAGTTTACAAAGCTCAGAATATAGTAGTTGTAAAATCTATGGCATGTTCTGGGTCCTTTCGCTTAAACTTATAAAGCTACTTCTCCCTGGACCTCCACAGCCAAGAGAAACCCCTTTTACAATGGTATGGGCAAAGGTTAATGCTACATTCCTTCCCTTTATGTGGTAGAAGTTTAGAGACTGTAAGGACAAATCTGTTCACTCTTCTGTGCCCCACACTTTCGACTGTCTACTCCCTCCTTGTTCCCAAATGCAGCTTCCAGCACAACAGCTGCTTCTCTGGGCACCTGTAGGCTGGTGAATAGATTCACCTAGCCTGCTGGCTTTTCCCACCAGATCTGGGAACATGGGAGGAGTAGGAAAATGATCCAGGCTTAAATGAACCTCTCCATGTCCTGACATCTGTCCACTTGCCCATCTGTAACAAAGCATGGGGGCTGTTGGCAGCACTGGGGCTTCTGAGGGAGGTTGTGGGGGGGGGGGGGGGGAGGGGGGGGGTTGGTGGGGGGGGTTGGGGGGGGGGGGGGGGAGAAGCAGCAGTGCCCAGAGGGGCAGCCATGGGTCTTGCTTATCCATGGGGTGTTTGGTCAGGCATGAGACACTCAACAGATAGAGGAATGAGCACTTACCTCTTCACACATGGGCTGGGCTCCACATCGCCTTTACAAATATTTTGTGGTACCACAGAGTGCTGGTACAATCCAGTTGAGAATCACAGGTTTATTGGCAGAGTTTGCAGCTCAGGCTGCATAAAAAGCTACTTTTTTTCTGGCTGGTTCTCTAGGTTCTACCATATTCAATTGTCAATTAGCACAATATGACTTGTTTGAAATGATTAAATATATCATCACTTTATTATATTTTCCCTGTACATTTCACAGTGTTCTTGTCAAACACAAAACAGCACTGAAGATCCTCATAATGCAATAAAATGCTTTTCATCAATTCATTTTTAACACCTTATTTATTTTTTAATTCCTTATCTTTGAAAATTCTTTTTTACTGTCAAAGATTATGACATTTTCCTTTTCTGAAGTTTGTCTGAAATACCACACGTATAAGTTCTTTTTGTGAATATATATATTATTGTTCTTGCTTGCTTATCTTGTTTTTATGGTCATATATTACACACAGTTATTTATATATGCAGGTCAGGGGCTTGGCTTTCTCCAATTGAAAATCTGTAAAACAAAAGGTCATTCAAGGATATATATATCTATATAACCCAAATTTACAATGTAGGTGAAAGATGTAAAATATATTCAAATTCAGGCACAAAGTAGCGTGTTGTACTTCAAGTCACACTGCACGTTTTTAGTTAACAATTATTCTCAGGCACTTACCAGCTACTTGGACTAGGGACAGACAGTCAAAAAGACTGAGCTGCAGGTTAACCTGAATTGCAGGTTAGTCTAACTTGCCTAGGCAAATCAGTTTTGTAACCAGACAGACATCCCAGAAATGCAGGCACATTCCTGCAGTGGCTTAGGCTAAAAGTCAGGGGGTGTTAGAGCAGCCCTCCCTTCCACAGCATGGAGATGAGGGGGAGCTTGACCAGGCTCCAGCAGGCCACTGTGATTATCCCAGCAGGGAATTCATAAAAGTGTTTATCACACAATTAAGAAAACAGCAGAGGGACATTACCAGCTACTTTTTGATTCTGCCTGTTGATTCTACCCGTTGATTCAGCATGGACTGTAACCAAAATGTGGCCTGCTAGCTAATACATAGACACCTCCTCAACAGGGCAGAGGGGAGGGGGGAATTTCTAGTTAGCAGGAAGTAGTGAGGGGAGGGGAAAAGCAGCCCACAGTCTCTGTGGGAGCTCCAACCAGGGAGCAGAGGGGAGGGGGCAGTCCTGCTGTGGAGCAGAGAGCCCCACCCAGACCTGAGAGCATGCCAGGATGCTGGGGGTGCCTGGTTTATCTTGAACCAGCAAGGGGTTTGGGACAGACATTCCATAAACCCGTTTGACCCAGCTCAGTTATATCTGATACTGATGCCAGGTTTATCTCAAACTGGTTTCAGCCATTCTCAAACTGGTTTATGTGCACTGAACATCTGTTCTGTTACAGATTTAAACCAGCTTCTCATCACTTAAACCAGTTTATGTGTAATGTCTGTCCCTAGCCTTGAAGTTTTACTTCAGTAATCAAATGAAAAATAAGCTTTTATTTTCTTGTTGTGATCGAATAGGAGTTTAGTAGTTTTGTAAATTGTACCTGCCTGGTCTCTGTATGTAATGTAATCTTCAACCTAACTTCTCCCCTCTTCTTCTCATGCCTCTTTTTAAAGTACTGCTGTATGACATATTACACCAATGTAATACATATTACTCTAATACTATACATGTTATGTGGTATACCTGGAAGGTTATCTAAGTACAACTAAGTTGTACACACATACTAACTTTCTGACAGTTATGTCCACTTAACTATTTTAAGGTGGCTTAACTGTCAGATCGTACATACATATGTGGAGCAGAATCAACTTAAATGCAACACAAAATAATACATTTCAGAAGTGTACTATCTTGAATCACATTAGTTAAGTCAGCTCTAAGGAGCTACTTCAGGGGAGAGCTCACAAGATGACTGCCACCATGTCAAGGAGGTGTACATGTGTATGCTCTGACACGACTTAAGTCAACTTAGTTAAGTTACCTCCTTTTACATTGACTCAGATGTGCGTATGCAGCATAAGTTGCAGTGGGAGGGGAACTGACTTCCTCCACTTAAAACCAAACTCTAATCAGTAGCCATGAGAAGCAAAGAATCATAAGCCATCTGATTAAGTTTGTTTGATATGTTTTGGGATATTATTTAGTTTTTTAAAGCCACTATTAAAACAATTTCTGTGTTCTTAAAGATAGCTTTTGAGTAGAGTAGAAACAAATGCTTGCAATTTTGGTTCAAAATCCAAATGGCTGGGTTTTGTTTTCCATGTTGATTTTTATTTAATATTTGTGATCATTATTTTGAATGCTTTTTCATTAAAAATGAACAAAGAATCATTCATCTTACCAACACCAGCATTACTATGTTAACAACATTTACAAATAAACAAAATTATTCTTCATACCAGCAGTGCCATAACTTTTTGGGCCTATGGGCTGTACAGGTGTTACTAGGTCCCTCTGCAGGCCAGATTCAGCTGTAGGCCCAAACCAGCAATCATGACAGGGGCCTGTTCCAGTGTGTAAGGTGGGCACAGCTAGGGCATGATCCAGCTGTATGGATCCAGTGTGCGGGGTGACCACAGATGGGCCCTGACCTGGTTGCCTAGTAATGGCCCAGTCCCAATCTAGCTGTATGGCAACAGCCCAGCCTAACCCCAATCAGGCCATGTGGCAATGTTCCAGACTAGATCTGGGCACATGACAACATCCTAGCTGGACTCCAACCAAACCAAGCAGCAGCAGTCATGCAGCAAGAGCCCAGCCCCATTCCACGCCAACTCATCCATGCAGGCCTTGTAAATTTGATGACAGGGAGTGGTGCCAGTATTAATTGCCACTGCTCTCCCTTTGCCAAATGTCCCAATCCTTGGAGACTCCTGTCAGCCAAGTGAGCCAAAGTTGGCCCATGGGCCAGAGGTTAAGCACCCCTGCTTTAAATGTTTTTTAATTTATTTAACAGTTGTCATTTCAGTCATCCAATCAGGAACTATAAATATGTGACTGTCAGTGGCAACAAGGGGAAGAATTTCAAGAAGCAAATAGTCTAACACAGTGGCCGTGTTTACATGAGCGGCCAACTGCACAGTTGTTACACTTAGTACTTGCTTAACCAAATGCTAAATGACTGCACAGTAAACAGCATTACTGTGCAGTATCATACCTGGATGGTTATTTTTACATGCTACTGCACATTAGCAACAAGCTACTGCTCAGTATCTTGTTACTAGTGCACAGTAGTGTCATCATCATGGTTTGTGCTTCGCAATGCTATAGCACCTCAGCAATGAGCTCATTCTTACTTTGCTGTAGCATTTCATGTAGATGCACCCAGTAGGAGCCAAACTTTCTGGCAGGTTTGCTGCAAATTAGCCCCATGCCCTCCCCAAGAGTCCCTTTTTCTTTCTTGATCTGCTGTTTTGCTTTCTTCTCCCTGCCCTATTTGCCATTATGCTGCCTGTTCTCTCCACAGGATGTTATATATACCACACAGAGGCTGCATGTACCGCTTCTGGCACCCATACCACAGGTTGGCCACCCCTCATCTAACAAAACATTTTCAGAGCTTTAGATCACTTAGGGGAACCAATTTAGGAAATGAAATGAAATTGCTGTTTTTTTTCATTCTTTGCAAAAGTGAAAATTATACAAACAATATATTGTTGTTAAAAGCTCTTGGGCAGGTACAAGTTATTTCTGTAAATTAAGAGAAATCAGGGTTAATTTATAATTACTTCAGAGCAACAATATAAGGCTCATTCAGTAACAATTAGTTCCAAAATAGTAATTCACAATTAGCAATCCACTTGTGATAATTTAACAGTATCTGATGGTTTCCTTTGGGTCTGGTATTTAAATGTGTTCTAAGATTCCACCATTGATGTATGTGAAGCAAAAAACCTGATGATATTTATGAAAAAAATGTTTTAATCATTGAGTTGGAGAGTTGTCATGCAAAAGGTATTGAAGAAAAATTAGGAGTAATCCATAATCTGCACTGAGTAGCTTCTGCATGCTGATAAAGGTAACAAGTAGGAAAATACAGACATTCATTTTAAAATTGCATTCATTAGAACTCATCCTTTTGCAAGCTTCTCAGGGAACAGAACAGACTGTAGTTTTATGACTCTGGTTGAGTTTTTTCCACATATATTTATTTTGTTTTTGTTTTTATTAGTTTTATTTTGCTTTACTATCTGCCACTAGTAAGATAGAAATTATTGGACCAATTGAGCTTTAGTACAATAGAGTCTAGACCAAAAAGCTTTTTTAAGTGCTACTGTGGGAATTAGAAATAACACTTTCAAATTCCAATGCACAGTGCAAATTTATTCTTTGTTGTGCATTAGCTGCAGATGACAGGAAAGCGGCTTTAAATTTCTGCAGGTTAATTAGTTTGAATATTGGGAACTTTGTTGACTATGAGCAGTCAAGCATTGGAACAGGCTACCCAGAGAAGTTGTGGAACCTCCATCTTTAAAAGCATATTAGACAGTCACTTGACCGGGGTGGTTTAGTCAGAGATGATCCTGTGTTGGACCAGGGATTGAATTAGATTACCTCCTGAGGCACCTTTCAACCATAATATTCTATGACTATGATATGGTGGTTCAAAATCAGATAAGTCATTAAAGAATTATAGCAGAGCTATTACATCGTATATGAAAAGAATGTATATGCTATTAGACAAAATTGCCTGCTATGTCATAATACATGAACAACCACATTTCAAAACAATGTACTTTGTCTTGCTTATTTTATTTCTAAGGCAAAAGAAGGCCCGTATAGATGCATACTCTGGTATTTTTTCCTAGACACTGTTTTCCTAGACATTTCATACACTGTAATTCTTCTTCTTCAGCTTTCTGATTTACATTAAAGCAACTTTAAGTCTATGAGGCAACCTACCGGTAATGGTCTTTCCTGGCTGGTTGGTTGGTTCAATTTGGTACAAATAATAATTGTATTCATTAGAATTGGGTGGAAAGGTGAAAGCTCTTTGAACTTGTACGCAAAAAAAAGTTCCTTGAAAAAAAAGATACAATTTGAAGTTACTGGCTTTATGTAGTCTCATAGTAGTAGAGAAACATTTTGTTATTATGAAGGTAAATAAGTTTGTAATCAGATAAGTTTGATTGATAGCAAGTGATTGGTTTTTTTTTTTCATAGAGGGGGCATGATTCTTCTAATACTCACACCTGTGAAGAAAAAACTCATCAGGAGACAAGGATTTCTGCATGTGCTAGATACAAAAAAAGGACTTGGACACCTAAAAAAAGGATGTAGATGAACTTTTAAAGTAGACAGACTTGTATACCAAAATTACAGTCCAGAATATCTACAGTGGCTGCCTGATCCTGTGAGGGCCTAGAACTAATCTGACACCTCCCTGGTCAGCTTGAAAGCTCCCTATGTCACTGCAGTTCTGCCTATGCCCAAAACACTGAACTCCCATCATAGCTCTACTGGAAGTAAGAAAAAGACAGTGTCTCTCCCACAACCTCTCACTGGATAGGGTCTTTCGTAAAATGTACTCAAAGCTGCCTTCTTAAGACACATCCAGATAGAGAAATAGCAGTCATCTCCTCCCACTTTTATATAATAGGCTAGTAGTTAAAACACTTGACAAGGAAAGGGATTCTAGACCTTCTTAGGCCTGATGGGGTTCAACCCCTACAGCTTTCACATCCCAGTATAGTGCATCAGGCTAAAGACTTGGTAGACTTCCCCACTCTTCCTGTTGAAGTTGTATCATGGTGTAGATGGGGAGGTAAGATTCACAAGGCTAAAATGAGAACAACAAATGGAGGCTGGCTCTTTAGCTAAGTAGTTAAAGAAAGGAGGAGACTGAGTTTTAGTCTCTTGTCCTAGACTCATTGTCCTTTTTTGTCCAATGTAAAGTGCTCATCCATCTAAAGTGTGATGAAAGCAGGGAGTAGAATTTTAAATTTCCATTTCTATACATCAATCAATGTCTGCTTTTGTTCCATCCAATGTGAAGGAAGTATTCCATAACTTGTTACCTATTAAGTATATTTCCAAGTGTTTTTACAGAGCTTCCAGTAGTCTGTAGAGTTGTAGAATTTTTTTGGTGTAGAATTTTGAGTTGAAATGAAGATCCTGTAATCAAGGGTTGGAGGAAAGATATTTCTATGACATCTATGTATGTAGCGGATGCTGCTATGTAAAACCAAGCTCAAAATATACTTTATATTCTTTCAAATAGCAAGTAGTAGCATTTTTCTTATCTAAATACTCTTTCCAGTGCATGATCAGTGACATTTAGTTAAAAATTAACTCATGTCACAGCAGTTTGTAAAGATATAATAGGGTACAAGTACATAGTATAGTAGTAACTAATGATATGTCATCAATTTATCTTGTTAAAAATAAAAACAGTTGCTAGGGAGAAAATTTCAAATGTCAAGAATAAATTATGGTATATACAATAGGATAGGAGTTAGTATACAAGAGTCATATAAATTCACCATTGAAGGAAATATTACAGTATTTCTCTTATGCAAGTACACACAATAATGCAGTTGGGTACCTAATCTCCTCCTACATTATTTAATTTCCCCAGTGTATAGCAAATAGAAAATATTAATGCTAAACTATATATCATTCTTTGCATAATAACACAAGTAAACAAAACATCTGGTTTACAGACATATTTACTTGTGCTGTAACAAGTGGTATGGGTAGCCTCTGTGTGTGGCATACAGCACACTGGGAAGGTGATAGACAGCACAGTGGCAGATAAAGAAGAAGCAGAAAGCACAACTCAGGCAGGGAGCAGAGGGTTGAGCAGCAGATTGGGTAAGAGAAGGGGATCTCTGTGGCAGTTGGGGAGCGTGTGAGGCTAATTTGTGGCACACCTGCCAAAAATGTTGGCCTAGAATGTTCTCATCTCCCTGTGTTAATGGATAGAGCTCAGTTTTGAATGAATGTGAAGGGCTATTGTGATATTGTAGGGTGCTGCTTTCAGGCAAGATGTAAAAGTAAGGTCCTGGCCATATAGCAGATCAAGTACCTCCCCTTTACTTATCTCCCTTCCCCACCTTTTTTGTTTTTTTTGCTTGGGACAAGTCATTGTAAATAGCTTACCTATTTTATACAAAATAAATAATGGCAATTCAATAATGATTGATTTTAAGTGGTAGTTAAAAGGTGTCCTCTATGGTATATATGTATGTATATATACACACATAATATACATCTGTAACCTACAACACCGGGATGTTGTGAATTTGTAAGGTCCATAAAGTTGTTATGACAACTTCAAATAAAAACCCTTTTTGAAAAATTATTCATATAACTACAATACTAAAAAATTGACACTGTATAGCACAGTTCGATATTTTTGAAATGTTACTTTTCAACAAAGGATACCAGCAATTATCAACAGAACTATATAATATATCGTTGTGTGAATCTTAAAAAAGGGAGATGTAATTATTCTTAAAACTAAAAAAGAGAGAATATTTTTCTTTATTATCCCATTGATGGCTCATGCCCTTGGTATTCCTTTAATATAGGTATTTGAATTTCTTTTCTCTTGTTTATGATAATTTAGGTTGTATGGAACATTTGCACTTACATAGCAACAGCCTGGGACTGAGATAAACTGTGAAATTGGCATCCTAAATGGCACTTCAAAAACTCGTACAATGGAAATGCACAAAATGCTGCACACCTGCCAAGTACACTGATTTGATTGGCACAGATCTCAATTAACTACTTAGCTAATGTGCACAAGTGGGAAATGTATTCTGTCCTGTTTTATTGCTCATCACGATGAATATATTTTTTTCTTAAAACCCTGCCAAAGCAGCCTAAATAGTTGATCCACTACAGTTTACTTGCTTAAAGAGCTGAGCAAAGACTAAGAAAAAGGATTCACAAAAGGATTCACAGATATGTTTTGTAAAACAGATCACAAGTTCATCATGTTAGACTGTGTTTTTGCTTTGTTTTACCACAAATATCTGCCAACCATTTTATTTCATACAAATCTCTGAGGTGGATCATCTCTGTAAGAATGTGGATATCCTTGTGTGAACACCTGTATTTGTTCTGAAAATGGTCACCCAGAAATCCTAGTTAAATAAATGTTATTTAGGAGGAAGGGAGAATAGGAAAATGTTTAAAATTCACTGACTTTCTCAGACATAAATAATAACCACACAAGCATGCAACAGATGGGGGTAAAGGATGCTGACACAGAAGACAGATATCCTGACTCTAGACACTTTGGGTGCCTGTAGATGTGCTCATTCATGTTCTAATTAGAATATGTCAGAGCATACTCAATACATGAGTATGCTCAATGTTCTAATTAGGATGCTGCAGCATCACTTCACTATCATGTATGAAGTCCCCACGCATTTCAAAATGGTTGTGGGATGCTTTATCTAAACCTTGTTGAATGAGCTTTAGAGAAAGCATCCATGGCCATTTTGAAATGTGCAGGGGCCTAATACACATGACAGTGAGCCAGTTTAATTAAAGTGGCTGCTCAGGAACCACTATAATTAAAATGGACTCTCACCACCCCCAAGCACATGTATAGGCAGCCTTTGCATGTAATCCAACCTCAGGGTGCGTGAATGTGAATGTTTATGTCTGTGTGAATAGAAACTGGGATGAGGGGAAGTCAGTGTCCAGTAGTATTCCGGTCTCCATCATACCATCTCTACCTTTAAGTCAGTTACATAAGAAAGAACAATAGAAAGAATCTGCAATGGACAGGTGCATGAAATAATGTCTATGGTTATAGATGGCATGAGTCAATAGCAAGCAAGGATTTGAACTGCCCCAGCCATAGCTTTTGAGAAATGGGAATTAAGCTTAAAGTATCTGGTAACAACCTTAACAACAGGGGCAATGCACACCTTGATGTGTGTATAGGAAGGAGGGAAGGAGTTTTGCAAGAATGTCTTTTTTTTTTTTTTGTAAGCAAGGTAGACAAACACATCTGCCATGAACTCCAAGCTGGTCTCAGGATTCATGGAGTGCCTTAATGATTTCTTGAGTTTGTTACTGATACGGCATATGTGGCCTCTATGCATAGGTAATATTAATCTATATTTAGCCATATGGTCCTCATGTTTGTATGCATAGAGATATATGATGTAAAAAGAATTTCTAACATGTTGTAATAGGGCAAGAATTGCTGAAAATGATAATGACTTCCAAGTGATAAACAGTGAGTTTCTTTGGTACCTAAGGAGAGGCTGAAAAGTAGTAATCAGCATCTGACAGGAGTGTGTTTACTCATGAAGAGGCCCTCCCAGACAATGATAAATTTACATTTCAAAAGAAGAAATCCTAATGTGTTCAACACTTAGGAACAGGAATAACATTTCTTACTGTGAAGAAATTAAGCGAGAGATGAGAGATGACATTTTAGGGATACTGGATTAGTATTCTCCATGTCTGAAAAGATGCACATGTTCTCCTGGTCTTAATTAAGTCAGTAAAAAGTTTTAGTCTAGTAAACATGCAGACTTTCAGTCTGGTAAAAAAAGCCAACCAATTTTAGTCTGGTAAGCTATGCATATAATTTCCCGCCCCCTTATTCCTGCTCCCCTGCAGAGGGCAGGAAGTTATATGTATAATGGGGTTTCTATGCGAATCCAGTGCGGGAAGTATGTAAATTGATGGATAAGACATTATACTTAAGCTCTGCCTTGAGATCTGATGGGTGTCTTCAGTTTTTCCTACCACATAGGGAAATACTGGAATCCCTCAGCTGGGGTGCTGAGTCAAAACTGCAGCCTTGGCTTTCAGATACAGGGTAAGAACAAGTTATTTTTCTGATGCTATCTTTTATTTGTTTAATCTTTTATGTCTGTCTATTAGGGGTGTGCAAAGCAAGCCCTATTCGAATCAGATTTGGCCTGAATCGGGGACAGTGATTCAATTAGTTAATTCAGATTACTGTACCTGATTCGATTTGGAGGAATCCAAATATGAAGATTCAATGCTGATTTGGACACAGCCTTAATATATTTTTCTACATACCTCAAGGTAGCAGGCATGGCTCATGATCACTGCAATGCTGGGGCACATGGAGTGTCCCACAGGAGTGCGGGGGGGTGTGGCAGTGACTTGGTCATGTCTCTTGACAGCAAAATAGTATTGGCTTTAAAAGAGTGCTGGCTGAGACATCCTGTGACAGCTAAACCAGCATTCAGAGGGTTAAACCTGGTTTTCTGCTGCTTATCTATGTATTGCAGAATTCTTATAGCTAAAAGAAAGAGTGTAAAAGGAAGCCGTTGTGGTTAAGCATTTACTGTATTTTGTTAGTGCACTTTGCCATAGCTTAAAACCAGCTTCATTAGCAATGGCGCAGCTAAAATTAACCATATAAAGAGAATGCAAAGACTTGTACTGCTATTGGTTAGTCATATAAAGAAAGTTTGTAGTACAGAACTATAATTGGCTGCAAGCCAACAGCTAGCTCAAAAAAAATCTATAAATTTGCTGGTGCAACCAGAAATCAACTGAAGGAAAGCAGCATGGTAAAAGAAGCTATCATTGTGAAAGAAAAACCGCAGACCTGGAGATTCAGCGGAGCGATGGTTCCTGAAAAGCTCAAAGACTGAATACTATGGTCCTTCCCGGTACCCCTTTGGACAGTGCAGATTGCGGACTCCTGACTTCACTGGATTTCGAGAGGCTTGTCATATACCAGGCATAAAAAGGGACTGCCAATAAGTTGCCGATTCGGAGATTTACTGTCTGTCTTTGTTGTGTTGTTAAGCTTTGTGTAATTATGTGTTCGTTAGATCAATAAACCTTTCTTACCTTTTTACCTTGACCACTCTCTCAATCCCAAACAAACCCACTGCAGGCAGCTGAGACAGGGGAGACCTCCACGTGCTCAGTGGTGAACCTGGAAGTGGACCAGAAGTACTTCCAGTCCACTTCCAGGCCTGCCAGGGAGCAATTGGGGGGGAGTGCCCCCCCCCTCGCTCAGCAATTGGCCACAGGAGGACCCCAGGTGCCCTCCCCCAGACCCAAGATGTACCAGTCACCAAGCCAGGAGGGCATGGCAGGGCCCCCACTGCGTGCTCCCTGATGGACCCAGAAGTAGACTGGAAGTGCTTCTGGTCTACTTCTGGGTTTGCTGCCGAGCACACTGGGGAGCCCTCCATGCTCCTGTGGATGCTCCATGCACCCCAGCATCACAGCATTCATGAGCCCCTGCTACCTAGAGGTATGTAGAAAAAACATTTAAAGCTGTCTCTATGGCCGAATCTCCAAATCTTTCTGAATCTCTCTGAATTGATTTGGAGGGTTCCGATTCAATTTGGAGAGATTTAAGGGTCCTCTGGTTCAATTTGGATTTGGAGATTCAGTCACTGAATCGAGCCGAATCTCTGCTGAATCAAATCAGGGGCCAAAGCTTCACACAGCCGTACTGTCTATACCTCACCATATGGTTCCTGGTTTCTTACTCTTCTCCTTGCTTTTTAAAACAAATATTTTTGTTAACTGTTTAACCCACTTCTTATCAGCAATAACTGATTTCAGAGCATTTGACAACATGGGCAAGACTTTCTACATAAGGTTTAATCTTTTCTGAGCACATAGCTGGACAAATGTGTGATTCCTCTAGCTGGCAAAAAGGCTTTGCTATAAACTGGGTGAAATGGGTAAGGCTAAGGTTCTACAGACCAAGGAGTTGCCCCCTGGCACATCTCAGCTGTTTTTCAGTGGTCAAGAATCAGACAGAAGAGAAAGGTTTGGAACTGAAGGGTTCCCTTCAAGGTATAAGCAGCTCAGGAATGTGTCTCAGGAGTCAGAGTGTCACAACATCTGACTTATTTTTTCTCAATTAGGAGTTCAACCAGGGAATACATTAGTTCAATGAAGGCAAATGTAACTAGTCTCAGAAGCAGTGTAAGTTGACCAGCAAGAATTCTGTGCTGTAATGGCTAGATCTAAGTTGGATCATTTAATCCAAGTTCATGTATCTGTATGCTACACTGCGCTCACTATGATTGAGTTGTAGGCACACCATTAGGTGCCAGGAAACTTTACTGGCATCAACTCATCACCTTCAGTGTAAACTGACCAGTCACAATTCTGAGGGTCTAAATTTTGTAGTTGCCTTAAAAAGTAGTTAGACAGTACTTAGGCATGCCATGTACTTTTGTAGGTTTAGCATGGATCACCTGTAGTTACATATTTACATACTTAAAACTTTACGTGTACATTGCATAACTTGGCCAAAAAGTCTAATATAAGATTACAATGAGAAATAGTTTGAAATCACTGCAACCTGAAAACCTATATTCCAAATCAGTGGTTGGTCTTTGGTGTCTGTAGGATCACACCATACACTTAGAATAACAATATTTATTTGATTGAATAAAGAAAAAAATAAAACATAAGAGGAAAGCATTAAACAATATTTTGGCTTTTCTTTATTTGCTAAACACCTGCCCAGACAGGAAGGTCTTGTAGTATTTTCAAAAGATGTCCAGGCTTGGGCTCTGGCAGACCTCAAGGCTGGATCTAGATGTTCAGGCATGTGTGGTTTATAGCACTGCAAACCTCTTTATGATACCACAAAACACGCATATTACACATTAAACCATGCACAACACTGCTAATTAGCAGTACTGGGACAATATTTGCTACCAGGATTTCCTGGTAGAAATCCCACCCCCACCCCCCCAAAAAAAAACACTGGGAAAAGAAGCAGCACAAACCATGCCAGGCACAAAGCATGCCAGTGCTGTGTGCTGGGACAAATGCGGAGATTGTGAAACAGGCAGCCTGGGCTGCCTTCTTCCCCATCTCCATGCACTGAGAAGCTCCTGCACTGAGCCACCGTGCACCCCAACCAGCTGTTTCCTGGGTGGCTGGGGTGCAGTATGCTTCAAGGCAGGGAAGCAGGTAGCCTTGCGTTGGCTGCTTCCCTGTCTCCCTGTGCCTCAGCGTGAGGGCTCTGCTGCAGAGCCCCTGCACAGAGACATGTGGAGCCTCCATCTTGAGGCACAATTCATCCCAGCCAGCCTCAAGATGAGGGAGCCCTGCACTGGCTGCTCCCCTTTTCCTGCAAGCCTCAGTGCAAGAGGCAACTGCTGTCAGGATTTCTGGGGCAGGCTTTCCAGGTTTTTGGGCAGAGGCCTGGGCTGCAGTGCCACCAAGTAGCTGGCTAGGTGCTGAACCCAACCCAGTCTAGGCCCTCCCATGAAGTTAGCCATGGGGGATCATGTGACCAAGGTGAACTAATGGGAGCAACGAGGTCCTGATGGGAAGGTTATAAAACCTTCCCAACTTCCTGTAGGTCTTTGTTCCTGAAAAAAACACTTCCAATATCTCTGTGGTGGACCTCTAGCCCTGACCCTGTCTCAGACCATCCTGCTCTGTCTGTGCCTAGCTCCTGTCTCACATCTGCCTTAGACCCTCCTGTCTTGCCTTCAGCCATGCCTTCAGCTTTATATCCCTGTACCACTCTCCTGCCTACCTTACCCTGTGTTGAATTGCTCATATCCTGACCTCTGGCTTGGCCTTAACCATAGCCTTACCTGTCATGACCATCACTTTTGGACTGACACCTGGTACTGTGACCCTCAGGCTATCTTTGGACCCGTGGTATTGCAGACTCTGTTTCTGAGCCCTGACCCTTCCATGTCATGACAATTACTGACAATGACCTTGCATACATCTATCACAAGTGGATTTGGCACACTGATGGATGCTGCATACTTGAAGGAGGTTGTCATCGGCTGACCTAAAGACTGTGATGGAGCAAAATGGAGAAGGTGGTCCCTTAGTTATATAGGACTCTTTAGGTAAAAATTAGAATATTGAATTGCACCCAGGAAGCTATTGGGAGCCAGTGGAAATTCCAGAGCATTGAAGCTATGTGCTCCTGATGACCCACCTTCATAAGGATGGATTGCACCAGCTGCTGCTTCTCAAAGCCTCAAGGGCAGCCCCATGTTGAGCACATCTGAGTAGTTTAGCTTTTATGTAACTAAGGCATGGATGATGGTGGCCAGATCTGAATTTAAAAGAGGGGGTTGCAGCCTTCTCATCAGATGAAGTTGGTAAAAGGCACTCCTGGCCACAGCTCCTACCTGAAAATCCAGGTGCAGCAGAAGACCCAGGAGCACCCTAGGGCTGTGAACCTGAGATAAGGGGAGGCTGAACCCCATCAAGTATAAATGCACTCTAGCACCTCACTGAGTATTTGGTCTTGGTATAACATATTTGGTTTCCTCATTATTTGCAATAGCTTTGAATTATACTAATGTATGGCAGGCCATTAGCTGAATAAATTTGATCAGAAATTCCATGCTAGGCTAAAACAGATTTCAGAAAATGAATCTGTTTCACTCACTATATCTTGTAAGAGACTCTATCTGGGTAGCGAAGAGTATGAATCAACTAGTGATATAGATTATATTTGCCTTCAAAATAAAAAAGGTCAGGTCAATCAATATATTTTTGCCAAGGACATTCCAGTGCTTGCTGAGGATGTAATAGTTCTTTAGTGTATTGTTTTTGATACATTTGACACACTGAACATTTTTTTAACAATACTAGCAATCTGCTGTTCATATGAGGCCAGTAAAGAATTCCTCTGCCATTTTCTTTTGCATAATCTCATACACAAATGTCCTTCAGCAACTTGACATGACATTTCTTTCTTAATGCTGCATGGAATTACTTTTTATTTATGAGTTACATTAATGACAAAAGTTAACTCATCAAGCAGTTAAGCAATGATGAACTGGAGATTTGTCCTGAATTCTTCAAGCAAATCTTCAAGTATAACTACATTCTTACAAATCCAAATTTCATCATCGCCCACTGGAATTGGCAGCAATTTCCTATTCCAAAGTAAAAGTGCACTAAAATTTCACCTGGCACCTGGTTCTGGTTAAACTGGTATTTTCATAAGTTTAATTTCTTTATAGTCCAGAGGCTATACTTGTCAAACTTGTGTGCTTTGATTACATTAGCTAAATTGGGCACATAGGCTTGAGTGATCTTGGCCTTGATCCTCTTACCTTGATTCTAGTCAAAAGCTATTTGACAGTGATTTATAAAGGTCTATCGTCAATTTATATCTGTTTTCTAAAGGGTTGTGGTTAGTTTTGGTCTCATTCTTAACAAAAGAATACTAATAGAAGTCCTCTATACCTAAATTATGATTAAGGTCTCTTTTTCTGTTGAGCATGCACATTTTAGTAAAATCCTGATTTTTTTTTCAGGGTAAGGTTCATTAGCCCTCTATGATAATGAGAAATTAGGTTAGCAAAGTATCTGGGGGATACATATAGCCACAAAAAATAGCTGGGCAGGACACAGCTGTGTTTCAGCTGAGTGGAGAAGTGGAATACTTTGAAATAAAAGCCATAACAAATTGTTCAGTGGCTTATTCTTAATTTGGCAACCACCACAAATTAAGCAGGTTGCAGTGTATCAGCCTGAGCCATTGTTTGTGAAACTAAAGTATTATTCTGTGACAAATCAGCAGCCAGACTATTTGGTCAGATATAAAAAAGAGATATTCTTATTTATTTATTGGAATGTAAGTACATTTAAAAAAATGTATTGTCAACACCAAAGTAGCTGGTGTTATCAACTAATAAATCCCCCAAAACAAACAAACAAATAAACAAAGCCAGAACAATAGTACATTTGTGACATCACTGTAACCACCTACACACACCACTAATCAGCAGGGATCCTGGTTTTCTCTGATTTAAAAAAAAAAGATTTAATTTTCAGTTTAAAAAAAGCAACCCCAAATCCACATTTTTCCATGATTAAAATGAAACACAACTATACATAGAACTATATATTAGTGGCATTTCATATATACTTTTCAGGTACCATATAGAATTTATGAACTAAAGCAGAGAAAGAAAACACAGAACCTTCAAATACGTCATCCTCTAGAGATGTTAATGCTCACAGTTGGGATGTCAGAGTTCTGAGCTCATGAACCTTCATCTGGAATGAAAACTTCAATCTGGGTTTTCTACCTTATAGCTATGTATTCTATCCACCAGACTAATAGATTTTCTGGAGGAAAGCTTTCTAAATCTCTTCCATCTCATCTTTTTTACCTTGTATGACTGTAGCGAACCTACGGATCCAGCCTGGCACACCATCAGTTTCATCAGCAGACATTCTAATCTGCTAATATGTTACACTTCTCATAGCTTAGTTTTTGGGTTATTTTATTTTTCACACCAGTTCTGTGCTCTTGTTTTAAAAGACATCTTTTGAAAACATAACCTGGTTTGAAGGGATAATGAGAGAGATAAATCCAAACCTCCTCAGGCAGAGAAGGGCATAGAGCCCAGGTCTCCCTCTCCAAAAATCTTCTTTACTGCACTACTTAGCTTCTGGATTGCGCCACTGCTTAGGTAAGAAATACATAATCACTCAGACTAAGGTAGTTCCATGCATAGGTATTTTAAGGTAAAAAAAAAGAAGCCCATAATCAGTCCTCAGGTGCTGAGATTAGGCAGCTATTAAGAAGGGGGATTTAGAATCACAGTCTTGGATTGGGGTGCCTAATGTCCACTTAAATCCCAGTTTAGGTGCTGAAGTTTGCTCAAAAGAGAGTGGATAGTGTCAAAGTCAGGTGACATCAAGATGTAACATTTTCTTTTAAAGAAAGCTTTCTTATAGAGTCAGTGCTCTTTAGATTAAAATAACTAAATCCTTCATAGATCCCTGAAAGAACAGAAAAGGGGAGAATAATCTTGTTTTTTTTAAGTTTCCCTTTTCCTTTTGTGACTGTAGCCTGACAGAGAATGACTGATGTGTAGATTTACATTTTATATTGATGTTTTATGTAATACTAAAACCACAATATAGTATATAGTGCATTGTGTTGCATTCTATGTAGTTATATAGTCATTTAATTGTTTTTATTCACAGCATGTTATTTTACATGTACTACATAATTAGAAAAAATGATAAAATGCGCAATTATGTTTCCCAGTTAGAGGAAACTTATTTAATAATATTCTACAAGGAATCGATCGCTGAACTAACACAAAAACTTGTTTATTCACATAGCATTTTTAGGCAGTGTTATTACAGTGTATTCAATTATTATTATTTAGATGTATGTAAGAATGTTATATAGAGCTCAAATGCTAATCTAGTTATATTAAAACTAATTTCTGTTATAATTGAACCAATATGTACTTAATAGATTTTTGTACACTGAAATACATTTTAAGTTAAAATGCATTCTTCTAGCATACATCACAATGTGAAGGTCAGTTGCATTATTATATTTTCTCCTATTTTGTGGACTGTGCTCAATGTAACTGTTTAATCATTAAAATAGTTGATATATTTTAATTTCCTCCCATGTCTGAACACTTTCTTCATATTTATGTCCCAGTTGCATATAGTCTGAATTCATCATCTTTAGATATGATCTTCAATTATGTCAGAAAATCTAGGGATTGTTTTTTTATAACATTTTAAAATATCAACTTAACTTCCACAGTAGTTCATAGAAAGCTTACCAATACATCTTCCATACTTTTGGCAATTTAAAATACTATTAAACATGCATTAACTTTAAATACCATGGTTAGCAACATCGCTATATTTGATGGGTGTTAAATGCTTTGGACTAAGGCCATACTATTAATGCTACAGCAGTAATTTTAGGTTATACAGCAAAATACACACTTCAGTTAAATGGAGGGTTCTAAACTCTTAACAAGATGGGAAAGAATCGAACTTCATTGAAACTGTGTATGAAGTATTAAAAATTGAGGTATAGACTAGCTGTGATCTTGACCTATCTGATATTATGTACTTTGTTTCATAATTGTAAAGCTATCCCATTTGAAGGAAACCGTTCTTCATTTCCTAGATCTTTTTCAGAATCATGTATGTACAATGCATCCCCAGAAATTCTATAACAGGATGAAAATCACAGTAGCCTGAAGGATATAAAGGTCAAAAATGAAATAGATTTTAGTGGCCTTGATGCAGCCTTTATCAACAGTTTCATATGGCACAAGAAAATAATGAGAAGAAACACTTTGCTAGTATGAGCAGTTTGGTTGTTGATGCGAATTAATGGGGTCTTAAAAAGAAGTCACATTTTGGTCAAGGCAAAAGAGTAGTCTATGTAATCTGCCCTTGGTATTAACTTTGGAAGCACAAAACATTAACAGCGATGGAGAGGCAGATAAAAGAGCACAGCTGTTAAAGGGGCACCTCCAAGCAGCACAGGCTATGCTGTCACTCAGCCCATTGAGGAAAGGGGACATTTTTGTTGGTCTAAGGTAGTACCTACCCAAATTTTGGCTTTTTTTATATTGTTCATATAACATGAGTTTTATGTGGGTTTATTTTTTTTTATGACTTTTGTCTTGTCACCTCCCCAAGGAATGATGTGAGTTTAGAGTTATAGTTTATTTCACTTGGGAAGACTGACTTTAGACAAAACCCCAAGAGAAAGGCATAAACTGTCCCTCCTAAGGAATATTTCTAAGAGACACTAGAACTATTAGTCTCTTCTCTGGGTTACAGTGTCTTCCTTGATCCTCCTGTACTCCCAGATTTGGTGTAGAGAAGGGATAGAGGAGGATGCTAGCCTGGATAATGACAGCGAAAGGGCAGTAATTTGCTCCTGGCCCATACCAACGTAAACTTTTATATCTCTGTATTGGTTCAGAAAATAATGGGATGGTGTCTGTGCAGCAAAATTTCTACCCATCCCCTGCCTCTTCTTGCCACCTTCTTGCTGACTTGATTGCGATATAAGAGATATAAAAGAAGTCAGAGTGTAGCCCTTTGTGGGCATTTTTGGTTCCTATTGAGACTTACTTAGCTATCTCACTGTTCAACTCTGCATTATCTGCTACTGCTTGTTAAACAAGCACAAGTATTTCTATCAAACCCAAAACATGTTAAAAGTTTGATAATGCTTAAGACAATTACATTCCATAACCATATACACATTTTTAAAATCAAAGCTATTTCCCAGGCTAATTTTTCCCTTTATACTTAAAATAACTGGTGACGTGCTGATATGCAGGGATCCTGGTTTTCTCTAATTAAAAAAAATACCCAATTTTCAGATTTTAAAAAATAAAAGTAATTTTTCCACGATCAAAATGAAACATTGCTAATATATAGATAGTGGTGTTTCATTTTGACCATGGAAAAATGTGAATTTTGGGTTACTTTTTTAAATCCAAAAATTGGGGATAGTTTATCACCTAAAACCAGGATCCCTGGTGATATGTTATCTTCAATTTGTTAGTCTACTAATGGGTTTCACTGTGAAATTTTCATAATGAAAGAAATTCCAGTGGTATGTGTGTTATTTGAGTCTTGAGCTGGGATTAATTTGAGCAGTTAAAAACCACTAACAGTGGAAGACATCCTTTGGTTTCTAACTTTGTGACTTTACCTTCAGTGAAGTGTTCATTACTTCATGGTGGTATCAAAGATTTTAACTACTAACTTTTATATTGTGATATGAACCCATGCAAGTAAAGAGTAGGACTTCACTGTAAAAGTGCTATAATAGATGTGTCAAAGATACAGCGCAGGGGTTGGATTCAACCCACAGAGCCCTGTTTTCTGGCCACTGGGGCTGCCCCTGGGCCCAGACTTGACCCACATGGTACACACAATACACACTGGATGGGCCCCTCATGTAGGGCATGGGATAAGTGCTGTACGGGCTGTGCCAGCCTGTCTGGAATGCATGCTGCACAAAGCACCATCTCTGGCCCATCTGAGACTCATGCTGCATGCGGTTCCACTCCACAGTTGTTCTGGGGCAGGCACTGTATGCAGTGTGGGTCCTGGACCAGCAAAAATGGGCACTATGTGTGGTGAGCATCCCAGACCAGACCTGCATGAGAGCCGCATTGTCAGACACAGACCAACCAGAGTGAGCATATGCACTGGGTCTGGCAATGCTGGACAGAGTGGGTCTTTGGGACCAATCCTGCCTACAGGGTCAACCATGCATCATTCATCTGGCCTGTGCTCTAAGATATAGAGGCCATGAGTAGATGAAACAAGAGGTGTGATTTCACAACACTTTAAAGTGGGCTAAATGCTTTTGCACCGCTTTAATGGTGTCAGGGTTTGCACGCCTCAGTGGCATATTGCACATTAATTGCAGCTGCTGTAGGAAATTTGGCAGCGTAATGCACCTCAAATGACTTGGGGCGCAACAAACTAAAACTGCCAGAGAGGCAGGTAAGTCAGTGGGGAGTGTGCAAAACACAGGGGTTTAATCAGCCCTAAATTGAAGCGGTGTTTTTTAAAACCCACCGCTTCAATTTAGGGCCCCCATTTCATCTACACACACCCGAAGTTGTCAATTAATATCGTTTTTTAGGTATGCCGACACTGAACTGCAGCTTATGTAGATTCTAGGGCTGTACGAAGCTTTGGTTGCTGATTCAATTTGGCGGAGATTTGCCCAATTTGGCAGCTGAATCTCTGAATCCAAATTGAATCAGGAGACCCTTTAATTTCTCCAAATCAAATCGGAAGCCTCCAAATCAATTCAGAATATTTCAGAGAAATTCAATGATTTGGACATAGACACAGCTTTAAAAGTTTTTTCTACATATCTCAGGGTACCAGGCAGATGATGAATGCTGAGATGCTGGGGCAGATGGAGCATCCCATGGAAGCATGGGAGTCCCTACAGTGCTTGGCACCAGACTGGGAAGTGAATGAGAAGTACTTCTGGTCCACTTCTGGGTCCATTGCAGAGTGCATGTGGGACCCCCCCCCCCACACCTCCCACTTCAGCAATTTTTGTCTCCTGGGTATGGGGGGCACCCAGGGTCCCCTTGCAGCTGATAGCTGAGCTGGGGAGCTGCAGGGGGCTCCCCTGTGTGCTTGGTGGCAGACCTGGAAGTGGACTGTAAGTACTTCTTTTCCGCTTCCAGGTCTACCACTGAGCCTCCCCCCCCCGCCCCACTCTTGTGTGGGACACTCCATCTGCCCCACCATCTCAGTGTTCATGAGCTGTCTGGTACCTTGAGGTATGTAGAAAAAAACATTTAAAGCTGTGTCTATGTCTGAATCGCTGATCCTCTGAATCAGCATCAAATCTTCAGATTTGGATTTAGTCAAATTGAATTGGTACAGCGATCCAAATAATCTAATCAAATCATTGCCCCCCAATGTGAGCCAAATCCAAATCCAAATAAAATACAGCCCATTTCGCACACCCCTAGTAGATACATCTAAGGTAGATTTAAAGTAACCAGTTTGGATGCTATTATAACCACAGTAGTCTGCAGCTTGGTGAGGGCTAAGGACATTTTTACATGTGCTTTGAGGCAGGGGGGATGCTTTAATTGGAGCAGCTGCTCTGAAAGACGCTCTAATTAAAGTGCCCACAGGGTCTCATGTATAAGCATCTCCGTACTTCAAATGGCAATGGGGGTGCTTTAATTAAAGCTCATTTGATGAGCTTTATTTACAGTTCCCCCACTGCCATTTTGCAGCACCAGGATGCTGATGCACGAGATGTGGATTACAGCATTTATTTCCTTAAACGGGGGCTGGGCAATAGGATGGGGACCATCTTAGCAAGGACAATCCTGAGCTCGACTTATCTGCTTAGCTTGTATCCACACATTTCTCAGCACCCTTCAAAGGATCTTAACTGGCACCCCAGTTAAGAATTACTGAACTATATACACAAAGCCAAATTATGGCTTGACTTGCGTCCCAGGACAAGGATTTCTTAGGATAATATCTTTTATTGGACCAAATATGTAGTTGGGATAAAGTTAGACAAGATTTCGAATACAAGACATTCTTCCTCAGGTCTCTAATTACAGGAGTCAGTCAATGCTAAGCATTTAATACCACAAATATCCACATATGTGCTTTTTTGCCAGTGAATCATGCACAAAAGACTTTTATAATTTTATTCCAGTTTGAACTGGGTTAGAGGAAGCACATTAACTATCAGATAGTGAAAATGTCGCCTCAAATTCTTCACATGTGTTCAAATTCATTTTTTTCCAATGCCATTAAATTGCAGTTAGGTATGTTTCTTCAAATTCATTATCACTTTATTTCTGGGATCAAAATTAGGATTATTCAGGATGGAGTGTGAAAACAGTTGATTTGAAATTCTAATGATCTAATCTTCCTAAGAATCTTAATAATAAGAATCATAATGAATCTACAGTAAGTCATCAAAAGGCAAACATCATGGCTGTGTACAATAACAAGGTAAGCATTACAAAGTGTAATTAAATTGGGAAAATAGTTTGTTCCTTTGGCATTTGCTATGATCCCTTAACTTCTGTTAACCGATAATGTATTATCCCAAAGGAGACATGAAAGGTATGAGAAAATAATATTTTGATTCAGCACAACAAAACAGATATATATTTACAGATCAACAGATTCTGATGATACTGTATCATTATATTAAGGGAGCCTCCGAAGTATTAAATATTAAGCTAAATGAATTCTTCTTGTTTAGTGTTTTAAGGCCCATTTACATGTTCAGGTGCAAGTGCAATGGGATCTAATGCATGGTCCACAAAATTGTGCCTCTTGCCATGTCCCACATGCATGGCAGAAGGTGTGATTGTGGTATCACACATTAGATCCCATTGCCCCTTACTGGTGCAGGGGGAACCTGGGATCATGACCCAGCACCAGCACTGGATCTCAAGCACTGGCTCCCACAAGTGCAAGCTCTGTGGCTAGCAGGGCTCACAGCAGCTGACATAGGCTGTGGAGCTTGCAGCAGGGGCAGTGGAGAATGTTGCCATCTGTATTCTCCACTCTGCCCCAACAGCAAGCTCTAAAGCCCACCTTGGCTGTGGGCCTTGCACTGGAGGCAGTGCCAGGAATGCTGCCCCCACTAAGAATCTTGTTGCCCGCAGAGCTCACAGTGTGGGGGTTGTAGGGCTTGCAACAGTGGCAGTGGGGAAAACGCTGCCCCTGCTGTGAGCCTCATGAGATGCAGGGCTCACAGTGGGAACAGGGGCCAAATGAGCCATTCCAGCCCAGGACAGGAAAAGGCTCAGCTCCAGCTTCAGCCTTGAGTTCAGGCCCAATGCCAGAGCTGAGCTGCTGCCTCAAATTCCAGATGAGGCCCCCTGCAACCTCATGATGATTGGGGAATAAAACCTTGTCTTGGATTCAAGTAAATCTAGTAGCTCTGCTCTGCTTCTCTCAAGGAGACCTAGATTTATAGATTCATAGATGTTAGAGTCGGAAGGGACCTCAATAGATCATCGAGTCTGACCCCCTGCATAGGCAAGAAAGAGTGCTGGGTTTAGATGACCCCAGCTAGATGCCTATCTAACCTCCTCTTGAAGACCCCCAGGGTAGGGGAGAGCACCAGCTCCCTTGGGAGCCCATTCCAGACCTTGGCCACTCTAACTGTAAAGAAGTTCTTCCTAATGTCCAGTCTAAATTTGTTCTCTGCTAGCTTATGTCCATTATTTCTTGTAACCCCCAGGGGCGCCTTGGTGAGTAAAGCCTCACCAATTCCCTTCTGTGCCCCCGTGATGAACTTATAGGCAGCCACAAGGTCGCCTCTCAACCTTCTCTTGCGGAGGCTGAAGAGGTCCAGGTGCCCTAGTCTCTCCTCATAGGGCTTGGCCTGCAAGCCCTTAATCATACGTGTGGCCCTTCTCTGGACCCTCTCCAGGTTATGCACATCCCTCTTGAAGTGCGGCACCCGCCCAAAATTGCACTCAGTATTCCAACTGTGGTCTGACCAGTGCCCGATAGAGGGGAAGTATCACCTCCTTGGTTCTGTAGAAGGACTATACCTGAAGAAGGGTATAGTGGTACCCAAAATATATCCTTCCCAGGTATAAAGTGGTATCCAAAATGTATCCTCCCCAGTTATAAAATTTGTCCAATAAAAGATATTACCCACAGAAATCCTTCCCATCCACCATAAAAATTTTGCATAACTGAATTTGTTTTTTTCTTCCTCAGGATGCTTTTAGCTAGAAGACCACAGAGAGGAAATTTCAGGAGGTTAGGTGTAATTCTGGCTTGTACCAAAGTAATGAAGATTAACAGTAGGTTTGTGAGAGCTTCACAAGCTTAAAGAGACCACCCATGTCAGTCATAAAATCAACCTGAAAGGTATCAACTAATTGGCCTTTATGGGCATGCCTATTATGCCCATAATGAAGTACAAATTATAAATAGCAGTAGTGTACTAACACTAAACTAGACTTAAGCAGCATGGAGTCCAGCATGGATTAATTTACTCCCCCAGTCTGAAGGTAAATCTCTGGGCTTTGTGACACCTTACACTGCACAAATGTTCATGAATGTTAGTGCTAGCTCGAATTAGGAGCAACCACAGGGCCCAGAGGACCGAAAGATAAGTATCCCTCCATCCCATTCTGGGCTTCCCCCTGCTCTCTTCTCCCTGGGGCTCTGCCAGTTCCCTCCCCTCACCCCAGGCTCCCTCCTGCCCCTCAGAATGTCCCTGTGCCTCCACCCCATCCCCAGGGCATTACTTACTTGTGGCTTCCAACAATGTCTGTTTCAAGGGAGAAGGTAGGGAGGGGTTAACCTGCCGACCCAGCCTCCACTGTAGCCAAACTGCTGCTCTTCTGCCCCAGAGAACAGTAGCAACAGTGGTGACTCAGTAGGTGGGTTTACCTTTCCCTGTCTGCTCCCTCAGGACATATAGCATGGGCAGCCACAAGTAAGCAAGGGGTGGGGTGGGGAACAAGTGAGTGGGGATCTGGAGTGCTGGGACTGGCAGGGGGGTAGTGGGCCTGATCTAGGCCAGTGGGGGAGGGAATCAGGTTGGGTGCTTATACTAATGTACTAATGTACTAATGTACAGTTTAGAGTGTACACTTTAGTGTAATAAGCTGGGTAGCACAGATATGAGACAATCCTGCCCTGGAGTGGCATAACTTTGAGCCATGTAGACTGTCTATAGGCATACTCATTCATGTTCTAATTAGAACATGTTGGAGCAGACTCGATTAATTAAGTCTGCCTCGTGTTCTAATTAGAATGCTCCAGCATCGCCTCACTGTCACGTGTATAAAGTCTCCACTCATTTTAAAAAGGCCACAGGGGCACTTTATCTAAACCTTATTGAACAATCTTTAGATAAAGCATCCTGCTGACATTTTAAAATGCACCGAGGCTTAATACAGGTGACGGTGAGCCATTTTAATTAGAGTAGCTCTCCAGGAACCTCGCTAATTAAAACATCACAAACCCTCCACCCCCAAGCACATGTATGAGAAAACTTTATGAGTGTTTAAAACCAGTTTCAAGTGTTGATGTATAGACAATTCAGGGGTTAAGAGCTCCGGGAGTCACCCAAAACTATCATGTAACAAGGCCCTCTGTTTCAGCAGATAGGGAGTTAGTTCCTGCTGGGAACTGGAAAGTGGCTGAGTGATACTTTAGTCCCCATGTCAGGTTTGACCTAGAAACCACTATACAAAGCCCAAGCAAAAGTCTCTGTTATGTAACTAATGCCCATCTGCAATGATAAGGAGGAGACAGTCTTAGATAAAGGAGGCTTGAAAACAAAAGCAGAATCAGAGGACTAGGGCAAAGAGCTAATTTAAATACTAAAAATCACGCCCCTAGGTGGGGAGAAAGTATGCTAATGAAATGTACATGTATGTAAATGAGATACATAGCTAAAACACAGGTATAGAGACATGCTCAGTAAAGAACTCCTTGCGTCACTCCCTTATAACCAATTAGCAAACAAGAATGCTTATGAAGGTCCAATACTCCTGTATAAAAGATGCTTAGAATTAAGAATCTGTGTGCTTGTTACGTGAAATTATTCCACTTGCACCTTGTATTGCTAGCAATAAATCTTTATACTTTCACCCCTGGTATCTTTATTGGCCTTTGCATACCGGGCACGATCCCAGACTTGAGCTGGGGCTCAACACCCACAGGGGGCTAGTTAGGTGTGTGTAAAGTAGGACTAACACTTGACAACGAGATTGGATCCTTGTAAAATGCTGTCATTGGCCTTATTTTTAAAACACTGTAGAGGGAAAAGGTACCTACCTTTAATGTAAAGAGTAAGAGTAATGTGGCATATCCCAAAACTTCTTAGCTTTCTTCCCCACTCCAAGTGTGAGTCTAGATTTTCCAGTTACTTTTTGGTAGGGCTCTCAATGCCATTTGGAGTCATGACCCCTGGTTTAAGGAATACGGACTTAGTAATTAGAATATGTATCCCAGGAAACAGGAGACTTTGGGGATATGTCCTCTCAGGGTGGAAGGGGAAGTAATACCAACTCCCATGAAACAGTCGCAAGACTCCCAATTTCCAAATTAAATTAACCCTAACTCGTGATTTCAGGATACGACACTCAAATGTACGGATTTTCCTTTCAGTGTGTGCAAGCAGCACTCAGCTGGTAAGTCTGAAGTCTGTTGATAGAAAAGAGCTGAAGGGAAAGGGAAGCGTGGGTGGGGGGGCGTGGCAGATCAGGTCCCCCACAGTGAGGGGTGGGGAAGAGGCTGGGGTGAATGGGTTCCCAGGACTGAAGCAAGTCCTGAGGTCAGCAGCTCATCCAGAGCAGGGGGGTGGGGAATGGCTTCCCACTATAGCACACACCCCCAGGAGAGGCATGGGGATACATGTCCCCCACATCTGTGTGCAGAGTAGAGGACAGCTGCCTGCACTTTGGGCAGGGGCTCTGCACCCTGCTACCTTGTCCTGAGAGTGACACAACACCATGTGTGCCTGCTGCCTGCCAGGTGGGTAGGGGAAGCACCACGTGGTTAGGACATGGCTCGCAAGGGCAGGGGCAGGTGCAGGGGCTGGGGTGAATGGGGTCCTGAGACTCTCTGCACCCTGTGGGTGGCTTGCCCAGATGTGCAAGGGGGCGTGGCTACCAACCACAGTGCGTACCCACAGAGGAGGCATGGGGGCACGTGCCCCTTGCAGGCCAGAGGCGACTTGCCCACTGCAGGCTCAGGGGTCTTCACCCTGCTGTCTTTGGCTTGGGAGCTCAGCCATATGACACCATTGCTAGAGACTGGGTGGGCAGGGGAAGCAGGGCACCCTGGCTGCACAGCAGGTCCCCTGCCTACCCAGCAGCATGAAGCACACTGGCATCATGTACCTGAGTTTCTGGGGCAAAGACAGCTGGGTGCAGAGCCCTGAGCCCACAGCGGGCAGCCTGCCTTGGCCCCATGGGGGGCACATGCCCCCTATGCCTCCCCCAGAGGTGCGTACAGCTGCAGGGAGCTGCATCCTCCCCATACCATGCCTCTGGGTGATCCACCCTGGGCCTGGGGCCCCATTCACCCCAGCCCCTGCTCCTGGCCTGCTCCATCCCTCACCATGGGGCCCTTGACCCACCCCACCGTGTCCCTTCCCTCTCCCCACTTCCCTTTCCTTCCACTTATCAGATGGGTGCTATCTGTGTGTCTGTCTCTGTGTGTCTGTGTCTCTGCATGTGTCTATGTGCCTAGTCCTCACCTCCAAGCCATAAACCCCCTAGCCCTGCTGCTGCCTCTCACTCCTGACCCATACAACCCCACTTCCTACCAAGGTGTGAGGACCCTCCCTCCCCAGGCTCCAACCCCCCCCTACACACCCACAGCCCCCCACACCTTCACAAATAACCTCCCCCCTAACACACACACACACACACACTTCAAAAATAGCATCTCATGATTTACATGCCAATATCTTGATTTTTTTAAGAGTTTGTCTCATGATTTTTGGCATAGTGGGGTTGGCAATACTGAAGAGGGTTCAAAACCATATCTCCCTATTACCAAAGATTTTTTTTCTGGTTTATGCAATCAAAATGAGGGGATCAGCACCAACACTTCCTCCTCCAGCTCCATGTTAAAAGGAAAACAGTAAGCCCTTCTGACTTTCTGAAAGAACAGTTGTATATGTCAGCTCTCTGGGAAGACTGTGAGCTCTGGCTGTAGAGTGCAAGAAGCCCTGCTTAGGTGATTAAACTCTGGAGAGGAGTGGCAGTTCAATATTTTATTTTACCTAACTCTAGGCAGCTTCCCTGTGATTGTGAGGAGTGGGGGGTGAGTGCTATTTTGTATTGTCCTTCTGAGACTAAGGAAAATAAATAGTTTTTAACAACTTTAAAGAGGTGGTAAGCAGAACTCAGGAGCATGCATCAACTGTTCTAATTTATCTGTGAAGTCTTCCGGTTCTTAACAATAAAGTTGGCTAACTCTATAACTTTAAATCAGAATGAAGTAAGAAGAAGCCACTTTCTGCAGGGCATGGCCACTCTTAATTATAGCTTTAGTCATTTGTGAAATGGATAAAACAAGAACATTATCAAGTCTAAATGCTTATCTTCACTAATGCTTGTAAATACAAAGACCTTTGTGAAATAGGAGTTTCCATGTTTTTGCTATGTTGGCATCTCTATAGGAGCATGGGGCCATAACAGTTACATTGGAACAGCTTACAATGATATAATTAAGTATCATTGTTATATTGGTCTATGCCCTGAATTACTTTTCTCTCTAGGCTCCCTATTTAGTGCATGGGAAGACTTAAGTGCCTTAGAGTGGGATCCAAAACAACCAGTATGCTGTTAGCAGGGTGCCCAAATTCTTTATTGGCTATAAGCCTCAAGTATTTTTTCTTGGATCTGGCCCTAATTGCCATTGTTCAAATTTATAGTTCAGAGCATTTTCTTACATATGCATTTCAAATGTAGAAAACACATTAGTCATCTTAATATAGAAGTTCCAACATCATAAAATCTCAGTGGAAGATGAATCAAAGCGCATGGTAATGATTTGAGTGTATGAGAATATTGCCTATTTATCAGGTTCTTTTCCTTTTATAACCATCAGCAATATCTGTATGGTCTCTAAACAACAATATTTGCACTCCTGATTTGAAAGCCAGTCCTCAGCAGTAACATTTACACAGACAAGGGATTTTTTTTAATTACCTGCTGAAATTAAAGGGTTTTTTTGGAGGGAGGGAGGAGAGGGGAATGTTAGACTTGCTCTACCATTCTTTTGCCTTGAATTATAAAAGAAACTGGCAAGAGACTAAAAGATGTTAACTAATTCACCGTTTGCACTTTATTGCATAACGAACAATTAGCCTTCTCTTTTTACTTAAGGTATCCTGGTAGACTTTTCTGGTGTATTCATCATATTCTGATGAAGTATATGAGAGAAGAATGCAGAAGTATACAGAATGCAAAAAAAGAACATGGAAAGTTTGTGGCTTATGAAGTATAAACTTGTTCTTTCAAGAAAAAAGCCACTACCTGCAGGGCATGGCTGCTCTTAATTATAGCTTTAGTCATTTGTGAAATGGATAAAAGAGGAATGTTATCAACTCTAAATGCTCATCTTCACTAATGCTTGTAAATACAGACAAAGACTTTTGTTAAATAGAAAACTGGCTTTAAAATGATCCCTCAAAAGTATATTTATGTACAGTAAAAAAACAAAGATCACAGAGTTTGTAATACCTCACTGGTAAGTTCCTTGTAGCAAAATAGGGATTTCAAGGTGACATTTCTTTTCTTGCAATAAAGTATATTCTTTTTTGTATGTTACCATTTTGTGAAAAGTTTTAAGACTGAAAAAGTAGAAATGTAATGAAAAGGGACAGGACCATTAAAAAAAAGTTTATGTTCGGATCTTTCCTTTATTGTTTTGTGATTTCCTGCTGTACCTGTATTTGGACAGGCCCTCAGATTGAAGTACAGCCTAGAGTACAGCAGCATCCAAGTCAGTTAATACATGAATAAATAAAATGGAATAATTTAAAACTTTTGAAATATATTAATGAAGAAATGAGACTATAAATCCACTCAGTGAAGTAACTTCATAATGTTATCTATAATAAAGCTACTTAAGGTTGGTCTACTTTCTCTTTTACCAGCATAATATTCATTTTATTTGTGGAAGAGATGACTGTATACATAGAAATCAATTCTGCTTTCACCTATTCTATTTCTTTTTAATAGATTGAATAATCCATAAGTGAAATACAAGATCTAGCATGGACATTGTTTGAATAAAATAGTAGGACAACACATTGGAATTATTTGTCTAAATCCCTTGGAGAAACCTTGGAGTTTTTAAGCCAGGAAATTCAGCTTTTCAATTAAGTCAGTCATGCTACGGATCTGAACAGCGTATCCATTTCACTGTTAGAACATCAAACATATAAAGTCCAGTATCCATATGTGTAGATTATTGCCTGTAGGTGCAATGACAAAAATCATTATCTCCTCACAGAAAGTTCAAATATGACAATCAGTAACTTTGCTTGTGCATCCAGCACTAGTTGTTAATGTGTCAGGGTCAATAAATGTTATGACAAATCTACAATGAATGTATTGCTTAAGTAAAGGGGGGAAAGTCTCTTCCAGATATATTAACTCTTTTAGTGCATGTAATGAATAAATGTAATTAAAGGTAAGAGCAAATGTTTTCAGCATCTCAGCAATTTAATACAGAAGCATAATGAACTTTATAGTCACAGTATAATACAATAATCAACACAAGAATTAGTGGTAAAGGGAATAGCAGGGAGACTGGAAGAGAAAATGAAAAAGAAGGGAACAATTAAAGAGGTTAGCTAGAGACAGCAAAAATCTGGATATTACATTTAATTACATGGCAAAATTCAGTAACGTTTGAACCTGCAAGTCCTTCATTAAACACAAAGCTGCTGTCTGAAGGCATAAATTCCAGTAAAATCTAGGTTCTGGAGCAGGAGAGATTGAATGTTATGCATAGTCATTTGAGTAGTAAAGCCAAGAAATCCTGTATGTTTTATCCTTATTCACAAAATGTAAGTACAAAAACCCCCGAACTGCCTGAGAGAAATAAGAGCATGCTAATAAATATCTAATAACTGAGCTGTTTTGGGGGCTGTTTTGGAGGCAGGAGGAAGTAGGATTTGTTGAAATAAAGCATTTAACAAAAGATAAGTTTATCTTAACAAAAGATATTTTTTCACTAACCTTTTTAATTATATTGTTATTAACTTTTATTCACTGCTGCAAAATTTCCTGACCTGGGTGGGGAGTCCTGCTGGCCAGATAGAGTGGTTCTGTATACTAGATGAGGTGTGCAGGACAAAGGAGGCAGCTCAGGACCTCATCCTTGTATGCAGTCTTGATCTAGGCTCATGAAAACAGGCAGCGGTGGCACAGGGCTGACCCAGGCCAGCTGTGGTAGTATAGGGCCTAATTCTGGAATAGGCAGAAGCAGCTTGTACAGGTCTTAGAGGGGGCAATGTGAGGGCTAATTTTGGTATGCAGGGTTTGGCAGAAGTGCAGGGGACCTGATCCAGGTGCATCAGATTGAGGGAAGGCAACACAATGACTGATCCTGATCCATAGGGCCCTATCCAATCTGCAAACTGGTCCTGTGCCACTTATCTAGCCCATGGAGTCAAAAAAGTGAACACCATAGACGCGTCCAGATGAGTGCACACATGTGTTTCTCTGGGAACAAACAAAGCGGCACATAGTTTCATAGATTCATAGATTGTGAGGCTGGAAGGGACCTCAGAAGAACATCAATTCCAGCCCCTCTGCACCAAGCAGTACAGACACTGGGGTAAGGTGACCCTAGCAAAGTGCCTGTCCAATCTCCTCTTGAAGATTTCCAGGGTAGGTGATTGCACAACCTCTGGAGAGAGCTTATTCCACAGTTTGGACACCCTAGTTGTGAAGATGTTTTTTCTTAATGTTGAGGCTGAAAGGCTCTTCTAGAAGTTTGTGCCCATTACTGCTGGTTTTCTGCAAGGGTGCCCTGGTGAACAGTTGTTCACCAAGCCCTTGATGTATGCCCCTGATGTAGCGGTAAGGTGCTAACAAGTCCCCTCTCAGCCTTCTCTTTTTAAGGCTGAAGAGTCCCAGGTCCCTCGGGCTTTCGTCGTATGGCTTGCCATGCAAGTCTCTGATCATATGGGTGGCCTTTCTCTGGACTCTGGCAAGCTTTACCATGTCTTTGTTAAAGTGCAGAGCCCAGAATTGGACACAGTACTCCAGCTGCAGTCTCACCAAAGCTGAGTAGAGTGAATCGCTTCCTTTCATAGATTCATAGATTATAGAATTGGAAGGGACCCAATGGATCATTGTGTCCGACCCCCTGCCCCTGGCAGGAAAGAGGACTGAGGTCAGACGACCCCCACCATGCATTTGTCAAGCCTCCTCTTGAAGGCCTCCAAGTTAGGTGATAGTACCACCTCTCTTGGAAGCCCATTCCAGACTCTGGCCACCCTTACTGTAAAAAATGTCTTCCTAATGTCTAACCTAAATCTACTCTTCACTAGTTTGCACCCATTATTCCTAATTACTCTCTGGGGTGCTCTGGTAAACAGTGCATCCCCAATTCCCTGCTGTCCTCCCCTGATAAACTTGTAGGCGGCTACAAGGTCACCCCTCAGCTGTCTTTTGTAAAGGCTACAGGATACAGGAGTAAAGGCTTGTAGGTCCAGAAGGACCTAGACAGGCTGGCAAGTTGGGTGGATGAAAACCAGATGAAGTTCAACATTGATACATGTAAAGCGCTCCACCTTGATTTTGCTGGAGATTTTGCTTCACCTTGGTTTTGCTGGAGATGCATCTCTTGATGCATGCCAGAATATTATTTGCCCTGCTGGTTACAGCATCGCACTGCCAGCTAATGTTCATACTGTGGACTATTATTACCCCCAAGTCCCTTTCATTTATAGTGGTGGTCAGATTAGTGTTGCCAAGCCTGTAGATGCATAGGGGATTGTTCATCCCCAGGTGGAGCGCTTTACATTTCTCGATGTGGAGCTTCATCTGGTTTACATCTACCCAAATTGCCAGCCTGTCTAGGTCCTCCTGTATCTGTAGCCTATCTTTAAGCTTGACTATGCTTCCCCATAACTTGGTATCATCCACAAACTTGGCAAGTGAGATCTTCACCTTCACATCCAAATCATTGATAAGGATGTTGAATAGCACTGGACCAAGCACCAACCCCTGAGGGGTACCATAGGCCTCTTTTCACCAAGACTATACAGATCTATTCATTAGGACTTTCTTGGTCCTACCCCACAGCCAGTTTCATACACACCTGTCTCACAGTTAAGCCCATATTCCTCCAATTTTGTCATGAGAACATTGTGGGTTACTAGAACAATTTTTTTTTTGGAAGTAAAGGTATACAATGTCAACCTCCTCTCTCTTATCCAGGATGTGAGTTACCTGATTGTAAAAGGAGATGGGGTTGGTAAGACAAGACCTGCCTGTGATGAAGACATGCTGGCTGTTGTTCAGAATCCTACCTTCTGCAAGCCTATCACACACAGACTCCTTAATGAATTTTTCCAGGGTTTTTCCTGGGATAGGAGTTAGGCTAATTGGCCTACAGTTACCTGGGTCCTCCCTTCTCCCCTTCTTGAAGATAGGCACAACATTGGCCCTCTTCCAGTCCTCAGGGACCTCTATGGAGAGGCACGAGTTTTGGAAGAGTTTTGCCAGGAGCTCCATGATTACTTCAGCCAGCTCCTTCAGCACTCTTGGATGAAGTTCATCTGGTCCTGCTGACTTATATATGTCTAATTGTTTTAATTGATCGCACACCAGTTCTACGGCAAGTTGTACCACTGATTTTTGACCCCAGGGCATGCCCCTGCACAAGCACTCAGGTGTGCAGCAAATTGCCTCAGGTGGGGTAGGGGAGGCTGAGGCCAACACCTGAGCTGGCCCCAGCAGCCTTACCTCGGATCCTTAGGGCCTCTGAGGGCTCCAGCAGTGGCAATTGAGGTGGGCAGAGCCTGGCCTCCTATGTGCAGAGCCTGGCCAGGAGTGGAGCATGGTTGTGACTGTCCAGGATCTGGTTTTGGGTTGCACTGCCCTATTTTTTCTGGTGTGGAGTTTTTTGGCACCAGAAAAAATCAGCAGCATGGTGAATGTCCACATGTGCATTTTGTGTAGTTTGCAGCACCACAAATGGGTCTGCAGTGCCATAAACCACGTGCTCATGCTGATGGGGATGTGCCCCATGGGTCTATAGTCTAGTGGACATAGGAATCTCCTGGAAAGTGAGATGAAAGGTTTCAAACCTGTCAAGCAGAAAAGGACATTGAACTTGGATATCAGATCCTTGGTCATTGTTCTACCTATTGATAGTAGGGCACTTAAATGCTTTAACAAAAAAGTGGTGGCAGCATATTGCAAAGGACCTTTCTGTGGCCCCATGCTAGGTGTGCTCTCAGAATATCTATTGAGATTTCTGCAGAGGAATACATACATTTCTGGATTGGATTTAGAAGTGAGAGAGGAATTAAGCTACTCAGCCTTGTTATGTGGGCTCTTTTATGATGTATACAAAAATAGAACTTCAGATACCTAGGGAATGTATAAGGCCAAAAACTGTTGGGGAAGTGGTGATTAGACATTTTCTGAAAGAAGCTTAAATTCTGCCTGAATTGTGTTTTGGACTATATCCTTTTTTTCGATTTTGTCAAAAGTTTATTAATTCTTTTACAGCATTCTTTCTCAGATTTAAAGCCCATTTTCCTTTATCTGATGGAGCTATTGTTCATTGATTTCAGACTAACTTGAATCCTATTACTATCTTTATATAGTTTCTGCTTAAAGTTTTAAGGAGAAATCTTAATAAGGTAACAGTACGTTGAGTGCCTCCCATTTATTTTACTTAACACATTTTTAAATCTTCATTGTTAGCATAACAAAGAGAAAATTGGACACAGACAGAGGAGAGTGAAAAGAGATTTATCAAACACTAAGCAGAATCTTCCTTGATGAAAAGTTCAAATGTATTTACAAAAATGATTTTGCCTCTACATCCATTTCCTCCTCACTGTCAGATATGCAATTTGGTTTCAGTGTGCTATTGCCATTCCTCAGAAAAGCAGGCTTGACACGGTTTGGATGGAAAGACAATAAAAAAAGAAAAGAAAGACAGAGGTTAAGAAAAATCAAGGAAGACATTCTTTTATACATTGGTCATATTTTAATCTAATTTTTATACAGTTTGATTGAACCACTTGTTTTAAATAACTGTTCTTTTTTATCAACACAAGCTCAGTGAACAAAATGTGTATCGTACTTTTGGTGTCTGATTTCCAATTGGTAGTAGTCACTGAGGTGACATTCTAAATAAAGTACAGCATGTAAAGAAAAAAAACCCTGTGAAGACTGTGTTATAGCAAATCCAAATATAATTAAAATCTTGTTTTACGTCAGGTATTAGCATCTCTGACATCTCTAAATAGAAGATTGCATTCTGTTCTTAGTTACATCCATGTAAAGACAGAGTAACACCAACACAGGCAATTTATTTACTTAGACTGTACATCAGTATAACTGGCAGCCTAATTTGGCTCACTGGGCATGTGTACATGAGATGTTTACTGTGCAGTTGACTAATTAACTCTGCAGTAAACAGCTCAGCATCTACACGTGCCCCTATTAGGGCAGACAAAATTAATAAGCTCTGTAGCAGGGTAGGACTTGTAAATATAAGTACTACCCTGCTGCAGAGTTTTTTTGAGCACAGCACCTACCATGGCTGGCTGAGGCACAGGATGCTTCAGTGTAGGGCTAGGAAGCTTTAGGCAGTCACCCATGCTGAAGCACCCTCATGCCTCTGCCAGTTGCTCTGTAGCTCATGCATATTAATCGCATATGTAGATGTTCCTAGTGTGGCTAATTGAAGCCCACCCTTTCCACCCTGATCACTTATTTTGTACTGGAGAGTGAACACTTCAAGAGTTTTAATTTGCAGTACCATTCAACTTTTGAGTATCAGAAGGAGACTGGAGCTTGTTAAAGAGGTTGGTTAAAGCTTGTTAAAGACTGGTTTCCAGTCCTAATCCCCCTAAAATTTTGGGGAACCAATGGGGACACAGGAAACAGTGCATGTTTGTAGAAGTTCCTCATTTTCTACACTAGCTGCTTGAGGTCCCCAATTATCTGTCATCCCTAATTAGGAACAGTGTTATTTACATCTCCTTCTATCAGCTACAGATTCAAACAGAGCAGGAAATTCAATGGCCCTCAGTGATAACTTATGCATATTACTATAACGTCTTCCTGGAGTAACTGGGATAGGATGGTCATAATTTAAGACTGCCAGGAAGAGGGACAAATCAGTGTAATGAGGAAATAGCATATGGCTGTGATCTTTTAATTTCTTCTCCTTCACCCTGCCTACAAATCTGTATCCTTAGGAAGCTCCAGAAAAGTATCTCCCATAGGGTAGATCATTCTGCAGAGCTGGCTTTTTCAATTTTGACTTATTAGTCATTTATAAGTCTTTGGATGTTCTTCTGACCATGCACATAGAAAAGGGTCTGAAGAATTAGGAAGCAGAATTAGAAAGAACATACAAATGTGAGGATAAACCAGCTCTGGGAAAGAAATAGAAACTGAGCTGAACTGAAAAAAGGGCTTAAGAATTAAAATTATGCTTAAGAAATAAACTCATGAGTGTTACCCATTTTCCTAATTTATTCCAAGTGGTTCTATGATTCACAGGGCATTGTACCTTTTCCTACCATGTCACCTCCTGGAAAAACAACTGCAGTTTGGAATGAGCCAAAGATCCCTGCTGCTAGGAAGGACTACAGGACCAGCCAAAACAGACATTGAGAAAACATCTTGCAGTTTTGTCTAGAGTTTCTCTGATACATGTGACAGGCTATTTTGCTTTTCTCCCTGTCCCTTCATCCCTTCATTTTCTCCATATCTACTTTGCTCCACACTTGTCCCTCTAAGACTTGTCTTCCCTCCTCTGTGATGTTCCCTTTATCCTATATGTTCCCTCCTTCAAAATGGTTGTCTCAACCCAACTTAACTTATGTCCCTACCACCCAAGAAAACAAACCTGGATCTTACATGCTTTTTACTGCCACCACATTGCTCATTCAGTTTGGGTGTTATAACGTTCCCCATTCTAAGCTAACTTGTCTCTCCAAATATTTTAGAAGCAGAGACTACCTACTCTCCTGCTTGTACAGCATTTAGCACAGTGAGACTTATTCTTGTTTTGTCCTTAGGGATTTGCATACTACTACTACTAAAATGTAATGTTTTTCATATTCACTTGTTCCTATGGGTACTGACTCTTTTTCTAGTTATGGCGTGCCCAAAGGAAGTGGGTACTTGAGAGCAATGATCCCAGAAACAGTATAGACACACTCTTAGTCACCTAATGGAAGTTAGGTAAAACCAAGATGGCTACTTCTAAGGCATTTCAAACATAAGCCCCCTCTACATGTTACAGGTATCACACAATTAACTAGTAAGACCAGCTACACATGAAAGTACACTCCATAAAAAAGGTCTAACCAGCTATAAAGTTAGACCTAAAAAAAATATACTGACTTTATAACTGGTTGCCATCAAACTTTAATTTGAATGTACAGCAAGGTCTCTCCTGCAGCTGGAAGCCCCATCAGCTTTCAGCAGCATGGGTATGCCATGTCAAGATGGACCTCTCAGCCTCAGCAGGTGCCAATTCTGGGTCTCACAGCATGAGAAGCCAAAGTCCTGGCAGCTGGAGGGTGTGGCTCACCTTGGGGTGCATGAAACCCCTGGGGCTGGGAAATCACAGCTGCCATGACCCCCTAAGGTCAGGGGTGCATGAAACCACTGGGTCTAGGGGACTGCAGCAGTGAGGATCCCCCAGGCTTGGGTGTGATGAAACCCCTGGGCATAGGGGACCGTGGCTGCTGAGATCTCCCAGACTCAGGGACATGTGAAACCTCTGAACCTGGGGGATCATGGCTGCCATGATCTCCCAGACCTGGGGTTGCATTGGGAACCCCCAGATCTGGAAGCCCCTCAGCTTGCTTCTTTCTGTGGAGAGGAAACCCAGGATTGGGCTCCCCCTACACTGGTGATGAGGAGCAATGGTATCTAATGCACAATCCCACAATATACCCCCTGCCGTGCATGTGTAGCATGACAGGAGATGGAACTGTGTAGATCATGCATTAGGTCCCATCGTGCCTTTACCTGCAAGTGTAGTGGGGGCCACAAGTTCCCACATATTCTTCAGATTTTTCCTTAAGTACCCTTTTCCAACGACATATTTGTCAAGAAGTGTCTATCTTTTCACTGTAATGTTTGTGACTGTGTGACACTATTATATTAAGCCATATCATTTTTCTTTTAGTCAGGTTAAAAAGACAGGAGAAGAATGTTGTTTTAGTTGGTTACTTAAAAACAATGATGTTTGACACAATTTTATAGAAGAAAATATTTAAATGCCAAATGCTGGATGTGTGCATAGCTTGATTTTTTAATTAAGACATTTCACCATGGTATGGACATAATATTTGTGTAGATTTTACCTGAACTTTTGTCAGGGCACATAGCGTGTGCACTATATATTGTTCACATCACAGAAACAAATGTTACATTAATTAATAATCAAAGAACTACTAGAAGACATTACATCAAATTAACATTTTTTATTCTCAGAAAACTGGAAAAAGGACAATTGTTTCAGTACAAAGCTTGCTTCCTCTCTTAATTAAGGAAGGTCTGTGCAGGAAATGCAAATAAAAATATAATTTTCCATTGTAATTAAAAAGGAAATGGGCTAGCCTTATTAGCCCTTATAAATATTCAGAACATATAAGATATTCTCATTGGAAGTCTGGAACAGTACCTTTAGTAGTACACTGAAAGATTCAACTCCCCTTTCTGAGAAACAGGTTAGTAAAAAAAATGTCTATAAACCTAATTCCAGTAACACTTTTATTCTGTCATTTAGCACTGTATCTCAGCACAAATGATTCAGAAGTTTATTTCTTAGTGTGCTTTTCATATAGGCATCTTATTTTAAAGAATTTTAAACATCAGGATCAAATTCTCCTTTGAGTTAAAATATGACAAATGTTTTCATCTTGGACAGAAATATTTTGCTAGTAAAAATTCCTTGAGTCTTGAGGGCATCCTTTACAGAGTTTATATCTTAAGTCTTCTGCCTTTCACTCCTTCTTCTACAGTAGATCCCTTTGTTAAATATAACTTCATTAATTTTATTTGTACGTGTATGTCACACTTATGTTCACCCTGGAGGCTATAACAGTGTCAACGGTGTTTTCTGAGAACCACAAATAATTTGAAATACCGTGTAACATTACCATGATAGTAATAATACAAAAGAAATTCAGTCAAGATAAACACGCAAAAATGCTGCCTCAGACAAAATAATGAAAAAAAAGAAACTGACAGGAAAGACATATAAGGTAAAATACCTAAATGCAAGAATATACCACACAGACTCCTCAGATTTGACAGTGCAGCTTGCCACCTCTCTCAAAACCCAAGCCCCTCTGCTCTTCCATCTATCTCCCTCGAAGCACTCAAGCTGGTAAGTGTGCTTAGAATATGCCTTGCCCACTGCAAAACATGCATCTGGTTTATGTTCTAGTCCCTGTTCCTGTGATTAATTCATTATTTTATAATAAATATTCCATCTCACTATGCTGTATTAATCTTCAGCTGGAGACCTCCCTTCCATATCAGAATAATCTTTTACTTGAAAGGGGTGATACTTTCCCCTGAAGTATGTAATGAGGGCAGATATGGAACAGCATCCTGGTTGATTGTCATAACAGCTGAATGAAAGGGAGGAGGAGGAGAGGGCAGAGACAGGAGTTTGCACAAAGTTTTCCTGATTGTCTGAAAGAAAGGACTTAGACACCTACCTCTAAGAGAAAGTTCAGTGCTCTGAATTTCTAGAGGAGGAGATCCCTCCCTAGCCCTGATGAAGTGGCCCAGTCCCAGAGGGGAAAAGATTTAAGACACACCCTTGTGTTAGGCATGTCTTATAAAGTGGTGTATGTGTCTCCCAATTAGTGCACTTTCTTTTGAGGATCTTAAGGGGATAACAAGTTAAGTTGCCTAAAATTGTCTAAAAAGTAAGGGTGAGCTTGTATTACCATTTCATGATCTAGCTATTATGTTTATATGGTTTCTCTGAGAGTGGAATTCTGTTACCTTCTGTGTATCCAAATGGCATTTTTTCAGACATTCAAATGCTATTTCTTGGCACAAACATATGCCCAGGTAGCCATTCTGTTTCCCCATTAGTGTGGATGAATAAGTCTGTGAGCATAGAAAAAAACATATACATGAAACTGGCCAGACAGATATGCAACTAACTAAGCATGCCCACTGGACAAAACTGTTCCTAAGTCATGAACACAGAACCAGGCAGAAACCCACGACTAACAGTTACTAAGTGCCACAAGAGGTCGACCCTTCCATGTTTTAGCCCCAAAAGTTGAAGGATTGGCAAAAAAGAGGAGGCAGGAGACCCAGTTTCTAGGCCTCGCTCACACAGAGAGAAGGTTTAAACTTGCAATTTGACTCTGCAGCATACTGCTCCAATCACCATGTTACAGGTTAGCCACTATTCCAACCTCCTGTCTGGCACTTTTGAAACTGGCTTTGTAGGAAGCCAAAGAAATGGAGATACATAGGGCAAGAAGGAAGAAAATGGATCGGGGCATAGGCTCTGTAAGATGTCTGTAGCTGACTGGACTGTAGAAAGGAGTAAGCCCTAGATTCAATCCTGGACTGTTTTTCCTGATAGGGTAGACTTATCCACACTGCACTATTCTCCATCCTATTAGATACACAAAGAAGTATCTTTGGCACACCAGTGCTGAAGAGAACCCTAGGTAACGGCTAAAATATTGTAAGGGGGAAGTGATTGTGCCAAGCAATCAGAGAGATGAATGTTCACACTCTCTATAGTCATGAGAAGGGCCAAAAACTGGGTCTCTTTCTCAGCTATTGGGGATAAAATGTGTGAGAACCACCTGCCTTTCCCCAGGATTGTGTTCATGTGTATGTTCTTAGACAATGCAGCCCCTGACCAACTCAGCAAATGTCAAAACCCTTACATGTCTACAGGGTAGAGACCAATATGGTCAGTTATGTGGCTAGAAAACTACTATTTAGGCACAAAAAGGGAAAATTCATTTCATTTTAAGTCTACCCATAGTCCTGTAAAATCAGCTCAGATATATTGTAATATGGGTGTGACTGACCTTAAAACAAGACAGACGACATTGAGGCTTAGCACCTGATAGTCACTAGTTTCTGTCTGGTTATATTTTCCTGGTTAAAATAGTCATTGGTTTCTCCCTGGTTAGAAACAGTCATGTCCAGAGCCAGGGGTGGATTAGTGGGCCCTAGGCAAACAAACTGGTGGTCTCCGGGCCAGTTAAGACCCCTTCTCCCACCCAGGTGCTGCCGCCTGCATGAAGTGTGGCTTGAAGCTGCCACTAGGAAGCAGCCACCACAGAGGTGAGGCTGGAGAAAGGGAAAAGAAAGGAAGGGAAGGAAGGTGGACAGAGCCATTTGTACCACCATGGTAGAGGAAAGGACCAGGCCCCCACACAACTCAGGGCCCTATGCACGTACGTAGTTTGTCTATCCATTATGCCAGCCCTGTACATAGCTGTACTCTACCCAGTTAGTTTACAAACTACCTGGATAGTTTATAGAAAACTGGACATGCTTTGTCTACTATATGTTAAAACCTAATCAAAACTTACAAAAATATAACTTTCAACTGCTGGCAGCACATCACAACTCTTAAATGTGGGGATACTAAGAAGAAACTATTTAGACAAAAGTATCATTATACATATTTATTTGAAAGATGGCTGTTGTAGTTATAGTTTGAGACTTTCTCTGGAATGTCTGCAGACATTTTCAAGGTCAAATATGGGATTTCAATTTTAATTGCAATTGAGGGTCCAAACCATTTATGCTTCTTTAAAAATCTCAGCCATTTAATTTAAAAATCAATTTTGACCTTGATCCTTGTGATGATCTGAAAAGAAAACATGTGGCCGCCAGCAAAAATTGTAGATATTTAGGGGGGAAATTTGAAAATAGGAAAGGAATATAACAATGAATTAAATGTTTAATGAATTTGAAAAAATGAGCTTTTTAAATGGGATGTAGGAAAATATAAGGACTATATAAGGAAAACATAAATTAAAAAGACATTGGACATCACAATCACTGCTACTCTGAATGTTCCTCTCTTATTTTGATATTATTATATTTCCCTTCCACATAGTTTGCGTGATGTAGGGTGGCTATGACTGTTGATCAGTTAAATAGCTATGACTGGCTGGTTGTACACTCACTTTCAGAGGAAAAATAAAGTCTTTCAGACAGCGGAGTACTAGTCTAATTGAATCACACTGGCTCCAATATATTGCGTCCTAAGATCAAATCTTGTTTTAGGAATCTACACAGTATTGAAATTGCATTACTATAGGTGACCAATGACACTTTAATTAGTTTAGGCTCTGGATCATTCAGTTCTTTCCTGGTGCTTGGCAGCTCAGGAACATTTGATGTTATTGATCTTCCTCCATTCATTCATCCTCCCACAGCCTGTGCTTTTTGAATTCCTTGATTCCTTTAGTTTTCACTGTCATCTGTCTAATCACGTATATGTGTCTTTCTACAATAGATCTTCATCCGTTCTGTCCAGTGACTTTCTAAAACTTATTTACATATAACATTGAATGATTTTCATTGATCACTGTACAATAGGCTGTTTTCTAATGTTCACTGTGATTACTGTATTTTTGAAAGCACTTTAAGGATGCTTTCCTTACATTCAGCCTTGAAAAATAATAGCACTATGACTGCACAGCACAATACAAGTTCAAGTGCAAAAAGTTTCTACCAATTATATTTTGTGCCAGGTAGTAATTTTAAATTCCTATAATATTGTAATATTTTAATTTATAACCACACTTTCATATATAATATAGAAAAGCCTGCAAACATTGTTGGTATAAGTCAAAACTAGTTATAGATCAAAACCTTTTCCCTCCAATTTCCTTCCACCCAAGGCAAAACAAAAAAACCCCTCACAAAATAGAACCTTTTCCTTCCTTCCTTCCCCAGGGGACATTGATTGTTTCATATCTTTCTGGGTAATTAGTAGTGTTTTGTTATCCATGAAAACAAGGGAATGTGAAAGTATGCTCCACAGCTCCTACTCCTACCAGACACTGATAATCTCAACCATCTTTCTGAAAAAAAGAAGTGATTCCCTGATTGATTAGGGTCAGTAAGGCCAATATTCTGCACCATTTTGAAAATAAAGGAGGATGCTACTTTCACTTCTGCAAAATTAGGTGGAATGGAAAGTAATGGAAAGACAGAAAATGCAAAATGAGACAGTGGCCCTGACAGACACCACTAATCAGTCAGGATCCCTGTCTTAAGCCAAAAGAACAATTACCACAAATCCCAGTGCACCTAAGCTAGTAAAATTTAAATATGCATTAAGCAATTTGATTAAATTTTTTATTTCCAGATGCCCCATTAACTCAATGTAGTGTGGAAGAAGGTATGGTTCTTTGATGATTTGTTCTCATATGTACTGACTCTGATGTTTCTGATGATGTTCAAAACCTAACCATTATGGTTAGTAAGATTGAAGAGGCCTGTGAATGTTACCTCGGGCCTTTTTCCTTCACAAAAAATGTTTTACGCATTGTATTGGCCTGCTTTCAATTTTCCCTGTTGGAGATAAGTCTCAACTTTTATCCTGGTTTATCTCCTACTCTCACTTAGCTCCTTCATTCTTTTCTAGTAAATATATTAACAAGCATATCATTCTTTTTGTGAATCCCCCATATCTCCATATTTCCAACAGATATACTATAAACCCAAACATTTCTGGGATAATATGAGCCAGTTACTGTTTAATGTTAGAAATAACATCTTCCTTAAGAATGAAACAGCATAACTGTCCATCATTTGGACTTTATCAGTTTTACTAGATCAGATCGAAAAACAGGGAAAAAATAAATTTTGCAACAAGCCTACCTATTTTAAAGAGCATGAGAGGAGTTGGAACATTGCAGGAATTTAGATTTCTCTCTGTGCTTTTAATGCTAATACCTTACAACTTTTAGAAAAAGTTTGATTGCATAACTACCATAAAAGATTATAATACATCTCTTATAGCTGTACAACCTAACTATGGGTGGTTGAGCCCAATCTATTCGAGTAGGTCGGGGACAAAAGGGTTCAGGCCTTTCCTCCTTCTTCTGTCTCTCCCTCCGTCAACAGAAACACACCGGGGAGGCAGTGAAATAAGAAAATAGCTTTTACTCACTATTCAGGCAACAATCTCATACAGCTGTGTCTGGAAACTAGTTCGCCGATTCCTCGGGAGCTCTTGAGCATATTTGGGTGGTATACCAAATGGTGATGGGGCCGTCCAGGTTTTTCGTGGATGCAGGACCTCCGGCGAGGGTGATCAGTCCTCTCCGATATTACGCGGGTCCCCCCCGTTGTTTTGGCACGCTCCCCTTTTAACCGGGCAGCGTCTGCCCACCCCCTGCCAATCAGCCCGAGCGGGAACGCTGCTAACCACGCCCATCACTCCTCCTCCCCATGCTATGAGCACGGCTTGCTCTCACGTTGGTATTTGGTCATATCTTTTCTTATTTCTTTACCACAATAGCAAGGACATACTGATCATAAATGGAACACTATTACTGTTAGCTATATTAACACTTTAATTAAATAACATATCAATTTCATACTAATAAAATACTCTTTCCTACATGTAAAGTATGAACCACTAGAAACTCTATATATTTATTTTAAAAGATATTCTGTTTGCCCTCATTGTTTTCAGGCTCTAAAACTTCTGCTGCATTGCAATGGTTCATACTGATTTTTGGCTCAGGATAGTGTAATGGGGTTTTCATATTCTGGCCAGAGATTTGTTATCCATCCTATTCCTGTGCTTGGATATCACTGTATTCTTTTGAGAAAACTCTTATTACACATCACCATTGCCTACAGCCATGGCCAGATGGGAGAGGGAAAAATGCGGAACAAAACAAAAATATATGATTGGCTGAATATTATTTTAGAGAAATAAAGTCAGTAATTAATTTTCAGAAGGGATTTCTATTATGACAAGCACAAAAAAACAAGTGAACATTTTGAGAACAAGCTCAAGATACTGAAAAACACAGCATTAAAAATAAATAAAAATAAATAAAAGTGACTCTAGGGGAAGGAGGAAAACTCCTCATCCAGTTATAACAAAGAGACTTGGAAACACTGTTTTACACTTTTAAAATAATGAATAGGTAGTGACTAATTTGTGTGATAGACCACTGATCTGATCTGTGACAGCAAGTCCTATCTTCTTATGATTAACGAGGCTGTTGCATTAAGGTCAGTGCTTGTGGTTAGCCTTCTTCTTGCTTAAATTTTCTCCCTGTCTTCTTTTATTTTATAACTGATTGCAGGCTCAACATACGAAAATAATAATCCAAACAAAAGAAAAAAAATTCATTTGTATCAGAACCCGACAGGTCTATTAATAATGAGCCTCATTAGAGTATGCTCAAGCTTTCCCTTGCTGCAAAGCATTACAATATATGTCATAGAAAAAAGCAAGAAAAATAATTATGACCTTATCAGCTCATTCCAGCATAACTCCCATCTCTACAGTTATTTTTAGAGAAGAGGGGAAAGAAGTCATGATATTTAAAATAAATATTGGAGTAAATTTAAAGGAAATGAATAAAGTATGGCCAAAAATAAAGTGGCAAAGAAATTCTAATACAGATATCCACTTACAGATATTAAGGAGATTTCAGTCAAAATCACCAGTATCTAGAGCAGGTTATCATCCCTGTGGAAAGGCACTGACTTCAGTTATAGCCTGGCCCTGGGAGAAACTCAGTGTCTTCCCTGAAATTTATGCCAGTGGGCCCTGGCAGATGTTACACTTAGGATGCAATTAACCTGTTAATCATGCCATAAATAGTAACCATGTCACATGTTCAGGGAATTAATGGTTCAACAAAATGAGAAAACATCCACAAAAATTGGTTCACATTTAATTTTCATATGTTGAGCCTGCAGACAGAGAAAGTTGAAGCAAGCACATAGTTTGTAGAACCAGTTGTGGCTAATTTCCATCTTGTCTTAAGCTGAATGTTTAACAGGGGAGCCCCATGATGTTGGCTGTATGGTGGGTCTAGGTTGACTACCATGTGGTACAGCCTTACATGGGACTGCACCTCCTGGCTTTAGGTGCAGAGCTGGGACCCTAGAAGCTGATGTACTCCCCACTGTCAGCAGGCTAACAGTTGTGCGGTGCAGCTCCCCATGGGGCTGACCCTGCTTTTTTCAGGGTGTTGAGCTGGGATGAGTTGGAGGGCTCATTGAGAGCCAGCAGGGTGCTTGCCTTGCTCCACAACTCTCTCAGGAGTTGTAGAGCAAGACATATTTAGGTACAGAGTAGGAGGGAGCCCTGTGGCTCACCCTGACTTGACACGCTGCTTGTATCACCCCACAGATCCTGAAGTAAGGGAACTTCTTTGGCTCACACAGACCTTGAAGGTGTCTTACTTGGCAGCTCCTAAAGGAGATGTTGGGCCAGATAGCCAACCAGCTGAACTTATCTGTGCACAGCCAGAATGACAAGCAGGGAAAAATTTAAACTCCCTGGGGGTGGGAGACCTGGGCTTTCCTGGATGGGAACTTTGCTAGTCCCATTTGTGTTACAAGATTCTTATTAAAATAATGATGTGATTGGGATCAGTCCCTAATTCCAACAATTGTGCATCTGACTGTGCATGTGTGAGATGGCAGGATGTGTGATTATTGGGATAAGAGATCAGACCCAATTGCGCCATTCTTTTAGTGTCTGTCAGGGGCCAGTGTAGCAAACAGCAAAATTTAGTCTAACATGTAATATGATGTAAAAATATATTCTTCATACTGGCTTTTGGCCATTGTTAATTAATGCACTGATATGTACTAAATATCTGCTTCTTATACGCCAATCAGAAATATACAAATTAGGGTCCAGAGGGCCTTCTTCAATTGTTATCTACTAAATTCTAAGTTAGTAAATAATATATCACAGTGTCTTGGTCAGAAAACAGGTTTCATTGCTTGTACCATAGTACTAATATTAATACTAATTATAATTATTACTAATATAAAATCTGTTTTAAGTGCCATTGATATCTACACATTTAGTTAATTTGCTTTCTATTTTACTCTCACCTTCTTCTAAGGATGTTGGCTATATAATGATATCTGCTGTTCGAGCATTGACTTTTATTTTAAGCCTGCTAGCAATATTGCAGCTAAGGGAATGGCAAGATATAGAAAAGAATGACTCAAATTAATTTTCCTTTCCCAGAGGTGCTATAATACCCATTCCCATCACTCAGAAGACAAACCCTTATCTGATAGATTGATATAAAAATAAATTATGTTGGTCTATGAGGTGGAGCAGGGCCATACACCCAGGAACAGATAAATGTTCCTAACAAAATTGTGGCTGCCTGCTGAGATTTTCTTTTCATCCTGGTAATTAGGAGTGTTTATTTTCATTGTCTGCCTTTAACAACCAGTTTCTGAATTATTGCATGAATAAGTAAAAAGGTCCCCATCCATATGCTTTGCATTACTGCACCAACATTTTCCATTGTAATTTAACATTAAGTGATATAGTTTGGCCAGTAAATAAAGAAAGCTACATTCTGTGTAAATTTGCCATTAATAATCAGACCCCTGGAATAGAAATCTAAGAAGAGAAGGTTTGTCTGACAGGGGAAGCTCATGTTGTTGTTGGCTAAGGTTAAAATCAACATTTGGTGGTTGTGGGGAGTATTAAGAATGGAGGAATGAAAAATAACTCTTATTCAGATCAGAAATCTTTACTGTATAGATGCAATTTAGTTTAAATCAAATAAGTTTTAAAAAATTAATAAGGCAATGCACATGTACCAGAAAATCTCATAATTAGGGGTCAAAAGAAAGTGTGGATTTTGCACTATTCATACTTTTGTACAACTTTTAGTTTTGGCAGGCCTATTAATCAATGGCTTATTACACGACTGGCTGTTGAGAGGAATGTCTTACTACAAAGACATGGTTTAAAGTTGTCTTATTACCATTACAGTGTATAGGAGGATATTTTATATTTAATGCATACTAATAACACCTATTTAATGTTTCATAGGGTGTTAAACACAAATATACCAATATAATAGATTGTTCTCAGTTACAGGTTCTGGGTTGGTGCGTGGGGTCCTGCTATGGAATGTGTTGCTGCATTCGTTATACCCACTCAGCAAGAAATGCGGTAAGCAACAATGTCTCAGCACCTGGGAATGTAGCTACAGCACCTGACTGAAGTGTACAGGAAGCAATGAGTTGGATATTTTCAAGAAAAATCCCTCAGAGTTAAAACTCTTACGTCTCTAAAATATATGAACATACAAAAGAAGAACATAACTTTTATATTAAAATCTTATGTTTTTTTACAGTCATTGCATGATTTCTGTGGCCTTTTACAAGATTTTTTACTATAAGTTTGACAATACTGCAGTGGTCAGTGAGAGGCAACAGGAGTTAATGATGCTGAAGAAGACTTCTTTTGTCCTTATGATGTATACCTCCTGCCTGCTTGTGTGGCCCTGACAGTTCCTTTGGTAGTTATGGTACGCAGTTCCTGAATATTAACTTGTGTACTCCTCTCTTCAGAGGTCTTTCATTCCACAGCATGCTACAGGTGCACTTCCAACACTTTGCAAATCAAGACTGTTCATCCCCAAGACTGGCTAGCTCTGTGCAGAGCCCATTCTTCAGTGCTAACAGGATTCCCATGTCAGTGTAATCTGGGATCTGTTTGATCCTCTATTTTAATCTCTTGCTTTCACCATAAAAATCATAGGCTTTTGCATGGCATTTAAGAATATTACCATTCTCTGAATGCTGTTCATAATAATTATAAATAGTAAATAAGTGCTAATGTTTATCACTTGTATAATGCTTCATGTCCCCAAAGTTCTCTGTATGATTTTAGTTTTAATTATATAATGTGTATTTATTTATACACATCCTATGTTCATGCTAAATAATTAAATTGCTTTTCATAGTTTGAAGTAGAATCAGGGCTGTGAAATTCTCTCTTCACTATAGAGTAAAATTGTCAAAGAGGTTAAATACATTCTTCTGTGGCAGTTTCAGTGCTGTGAAGAGCACTCAGCTTGAGCCCCAAAGATAATTGAGAGAAAAAGACGATTGTTTACAAAAGTACTTTGGCTTAGTTTCAACATGTATACTCGGGAAGATGGGTTTTTCCTCATGTTTGGCAGTTCATTCGCTTCCTGTGATTCAGGAAGAGGAAGGACCAAAGCACCTACAATCTGAACAAATCACGCTTTATAAAACATGCAGAAGAGTAACATCATAACAAAAAGGGAAAGGGGCTTCATCTTGTTTTTTGATGGATAAAGATCTTCAAAGAGGAGGAGAAAGAGACCGCCACCATTTCTCAGAAGCCATAACAAAGAAGGAATATGTTTTGTTTCCTAATAAATGAAAAATAATTTTCTATTTTGAGTTCTAAATATTTTTAAGAAGCTAAAAGAGTAAATATAAAACACTGAGGGGGTGCATGGGTGTAAGAAATATAAGGGGGAAGACAGGCACAGCTAGGGTGGTTACAACCTCTAGACATCCCTGACATAATTGTAACTTGACAAGTACTAGAATGAATAAGTCAAAGCAGAATCTAGGAAACAGGCACCCCAGTAAAGGGGTGCCAAATTAGGAAGGGTGTTGGAACTTCCCCCTACCACTGTGGAATCCATACCTTGGCACCATTGCCATGCTAGAAACTTCAAAACTGTCTCTAACATCTTAAGAATAGCAATCAATAGCTGGAGAAGTAGAGTGCACACACACTGGCAGCAGCAGCTCAGCCAGGACTGTGAAGTTCCTAGCATGGGTAAGATTGCTGTCCACCACTCCTCCTGTGCGGTCCCCTCACTCTCAGACCCTATGCTCTCAGGCTCCACTCTTAGATTCTTTCCTTCCTTCACTCTTGGATCCATACCCCCTCCACCCCACTCTTAGGACCAAACGCTGTGGATATAGTGTCTCTGAACGTCTGTTACCAAATTTGCCCATTACTTTGGGGTGTGCTCATTTATTAGGGATAGTTTCTAGGGTCTTGGTGATTCTGTCAAAGTGCTGCTTGTGTTACTATACGGAGCTGTATTTCTCCCTTCTGCAAGCCCTCACCCCCAGTGGAGCTATCTTGCAGGACTCAATCTCAATGGGACTGGGTTCCTCCAGTCACCAAATCAGTCATACACACAAACACACACAAATTAACGTGACACGCCTGACCTGGCCGGGCTGATCAGCATGGACAGGCTGACACCCTCATATGCCAAGAATCAGTTCATAAGAGCAACAATAAAATGCAGTCAAACACAAGCACACAGGTAAACAGAATCCCTCTGAATCCGGCTGGGTGTCCAGCTGACACCCTCATGGGCCAGCATTCAGTTCATAAGGGCACGTCTGAGTCAAACTGGGTCAATCAGCCTGTACAAGCTGATCCCCTTATGTGTTTCAAACTCAGCACGTCCCAATCTTTGGCCTCTTGATGAGCAGACCCCACAATAATTTGGGCTTCACAGGGATCTTTAGCATAGGTAAAAGAAGCGTTGCTGCAGAGCACGGGAGGAAAGAGAAGCAGAGAAGGAAAAATATACCCAATTACTACCAGTTTGACTATAAAAGTTATTTATTGCTAAGCATATGAAATATATAATAGTACTAGTAGTAATAGACATGCAAAAGAAAAACAAACACCAACAATGACAATACTACCCTGGTTTCACTAAGTATTTGGGGAAACTTAGCTCAAGCTTAACTGATACAGTTCAGGTTCAGAAGTTTATGCCTAGAAAGAAGACAGAGAACGCTGGGATCTCACCTAGTCCACGGTACTCAGGCTGCAAAGCTGACAGGCACAGTCCGTAGCACAATCCTTGAAGAGAGAGATGATCTGTTCTTCCAGCGTCCCAAGAACGACAGGGGATGGTGTCAGCACAGGGGTTTTCTTCTTCTCCTTCTTTCCTCCTGCTTCTACTTCTTTTCCTTCCTTTTCCTCTTCTAGCAGCACACACACTTACAGATTTTTATACCCTCAGTTCAGCTGCTTTGAAGCACCCTCAGTAGTGTAAATCATTGTCTTTTCTATTGACAAGGG
>NW_005842310.1:831436-833842 GCF_000455745.1 Alligator sinensis
TTTGTGGAGAGGACTTCCACCAGTCGTCTCAGGAAAGATATGACAACACATGGGATTAGGGCTCCAGCAGGCTGGATGCTATGATGAACCCTTAACCATTGTTCAAATGTTGCCCATACCCCCTCTGACTCGGTCTCTTGCCTCAGCATTCCCTAACCCGGCAACCGAGTTTTAGTCAATCAAGTTTAAATAGGCCTCCCCTAGTGGGACCGGGGAATGTACGGCCCGAGATGCCTATTAAACTTAGAGCTGTGTGTGTGTGTCTGGGAGGGAAAGTCCTTAGTAAATCCAGATTAGAACTGGTCTGATAAATGCTGAGCTGGGTGTGTGTGAACATGGGTTGATTAACATTGGAAGCACAGATTCCCCATCATGCAGCGCTCTCCTGCTTCTCTGGTCCCAGAATTCACTGCAGTCTCTGCTTCAGGCTTTCTGTTTTCCATCTCTCATGTAAATGAATGGTCATCTGGTTCCATCTCTGATGTAAATGAGACCTAGGGCAGTTGATTCACTCTTGTCACCCTTATCTGGTGAGGGTCTTAAGTGCGTCTCTCACTGCATCTTAATCAGTTTTGTTTAGGTAGAGGAGGGGAGGGAGGGGGGGGTGAGTCCTTTGTGAGTCAGACAGACTGCATCCTGTACCAGGGTTGCCCAAGAATACAGAGCTGAGATGTAACACGTCAGCAAGGTGTTTGACAAGGTCCCACACAGCCTTCTCATAAATAAACTGCAGAAATCTGAGCTGAACAAAACTACTATAAGGGGGATAGATAACAGGCTCAATAGCCACAAGCAAAGAGTAATGATTAAGGATCCATGTCAGAATGGCAGGAAGCTTTGAGTGGAATACCACAAGGGTCTGTCCTGGACCCAGTATTGTTCAACATGTTTATTAATTATTTGGATGCTGGTGTAGAGAGTTTCTTGAGCAACACACAGCTGGGAAAGATTGTGAATGTGTCGGTAGATGGGAGTGTGATTCAGAAGGATCTCAACAGATTGAAAAAGTAGGCTGGAGCTAACAGGATTAAGTTCAAGCAGACAAATGCAAGGTGCTACACCTTGAGAAGAAGAATAATTAAAAAAAATACAAAATGGGTGATACCTGGCTGGGTAGCAACACTATGAAAAAGGATCTGGGAAACTTTAGTAGATCACAGACTCAATATGAGTCTACAGAATGATACAGTTGCACAAAAGGCCAATGCAGTTTTGGGATGCATCACTAGAAGCACTACTGCAAGACACGGGAAGTGATAGTGCCTCTATATTCAGTACTGGTTAAGCCTCATTTAGAGTACTGCATGCAGTTTTGAGCTCCATATTTTTAAAAGGATGTGGAAAGTTAGAGAGGATCCAGAGGCAGGCAAAAAAGATCAAGGGCTTAGAAAACAGCTGTAGAAGAGGCTGAAGGAGCTAGGCATGTTCAGCTTGCGGAAAAGGTGCTTCTTGGGGGACATGATAGCAGTCTTCAAATAACAGAAGGGCTGCTATCAAGAAGAGGGAAAGCACTTTTTTTCTCTTACTGAAGAAAATAGGATGTGGAGTAATGACTTGAAGTTGCAGCAGAGTGGTTAAATTAGGTATCGGGAAAAACTTCACTGGTAGAAAAATAAGGCAATTGCGTAGGGAAGTTGTGAACCAGGGCCAGGTGGGGCAGCAACTGGCGGCTGGGGTGGGGCATGTGGGCCTTGCAGTGAGAGTGATAGCCCCTGAGGGGGGCATTTGACCCCTGTTGGGATGCCATAGCCCTTATGTAGGGGTCATAGCCCTGTTGAGGGGCTGTAACCCCTGTGTGGGGGCTGTAGCCCTTTGGGAGGGCAGCAAAGTATATATTCATGTATTATTGAATTCATGAAACATGTATTTAGAGTTCACTTTATTATTATGATAAAGACACTGGTAGTCTTCCACATTGCTTTACCACTTTGATATATCAATAAAACATTGCGCAACTGATTGCTGTCTCTCTGTCTCACTCTCTTTCTCTCTTTATAGTGGTCTTTTGTCTTACTTGCGGACAAACATGGATTTGTGGGTATTTTACAGAGTGACTTTGGGATTTTTTTTATCAGGGATTTTTCAGTTTTCCAATAGGGAACACAAGAATTGTTGCTAGGGAGGTCAGTGGCAGGACCCTACCTGCTCAGAGCTGGCACCTTGGACCAGCTGGCTGTGGCTAACTTCCTGGCCGTCTCCGCCCCCGCCCCCCCCTGCCACACCCGGAACATCTTCTGGGCTATAGCTGCCCAGATGGCCAGGCAGGGGGAACACATGGCAGTAGTGCCACACAGAGACCAACTCTGCAGCCACAGCACACTGGCAGCTGGCCCAGAGGGACAGATGCCTCTACTGGCAATGCAGTCCCCATCCACGTCTGGCAGGGGTGCAGCCCCAAGGCCACAA
>NW_005842310.1:835192-862416 GCF_000455745.1 Alligator sinensis
GCCAGGCAGCAGCCCCCACTGCCAGACTGCTGCAGTGTGTAGAGGGTGCAGGGAACTCTCAGGGCTGCTTCAGGAGTCCAGGTGGCACAAAGGGGTACTGTCCCCAGGTACCAATTGGCTGGGCCCCAGAAGCTCCTGAGAGTGAGTAGGCCTGAGCTACTTGCCAGGGCAGATTTTGTACTGATGTGGCCAGGACAGGGCAGCTTTTTTACTGCTGGGATCAGTGCTGGCCCCAGGCTCTAGCTCCCCCTGGCTGCAGATCTGGGAGGGGCCAGGCAGGGTTATTTTCAATCTGAAAATTAGGGTTTTTTGTTTTTTTTTTTTATCAGAGAAAACCAGTATCCCTGGTGATGAGCAACTGAGAGAGGCTGGTGAAGATGCACCGGTAAGAAGGTCTCTTAATCTTTTAGAACAAGTAGGTAACAATATGTAGCCATTTAAGCTTAGTTTTATCATTCTTATCTAACAAAACTCTAGTCTCTCAAATCCTGGTAGGTCTCACCAGCTGCTCTTCAGCTTTTCATTAAACTTAATCAATGTGCAACTTTATACTTTTGTGGGGTGTGCTCAGACTTTAAACCCAGATATTACTAAACCAAAAGATATATAAAATGTAGTCACTTTTCAGCATTAGTGGAAGCATTGTGCACAAAAAGATTAATAATCTCACTTCCCCACAGGTTAGAAATAAATGTATAATTTTAATAATATAAATTTCACATTATTTTGAAGTTTGCCATTGTATATGAAGGGGATGTCATTTTTGGTGCATTAAACAGCAGTAAGGTAGATAGCTGAAGTTTTTTAATCTGAACAACTGCAAACAAAAATAAGAATAAAGACATTTTGTAAGTGTTGTCATAAGTAGGTAGCTTTAATTTGTCTGAGATGGTAATTTATTTTTATAGAACATGTCTGGAAACAAAATATTTTGCACTTATTGAATGAAATGTAAAGTAGTCCCAGTAGTCTCACTTCCATGAAATCTTACAACATAGTTGGTTTTATAACCTAGTGGATTCATGTTTTGGAAAGTTTACCTTATGGAAAATGTTTTACCTTACCCTTGTTGTTTTATCAAGGAAACATTTTTTTCCTCTTAATTGAAAGAGTGATTCTACATTTGGAAAGCTGTAAAAACTCTCATTACTTCACCACTCAAAGGAAAATGGAACTAAAGATGAATTTTCTAGCCAATTACCATGAACTGATAATGGAAGGAAAGACAGGCAGTGCTGGAGTGAAATAGGAACAATAGAGAAGTAAACCATATTTCAAAGAAGCATTGATCTGCTGTATTTATCAAAAAGATCGTTACCAGGAAAAGCTACTTACAGGTGTTTTTTTGAGTTAAAATGCTTACCATAGTATTCAAATTGATACATTTAATGCTTTTCAAATCTCCTCTAGATTAACATTTTCAAGAAGGTGAAAATGATGTAGGAACCCAACACATCTACACTGCAAACTTACTATGCCAGACAGCAGTACACACAAAACTGTGTGCCCCTGCATGTATGCTACTTTCTGCCCCTGAAGCTGTTTGCCTGGAAGTATAGGCAAGCTAACTGGCTCCCTGCAACTGTTATTGTTTTTCCCCAATGAAATAGGAAACAGACATTTATATTTCATTTGGAACAGACATTTAGATTTTTTTAAATCATATTAGGTAGCAATATACATTTTAACTGACTAAATAAAAATCTCAATCTTGTAAATCAGTGGTATTTATGCTCCTATTTAGGCAATTTTGGAGAAAAAAAAAAGGATCCTTTTCTACCAAAAGCAGAACTATTAAATACTATCATTACAATGGCCTTGGGGTCCACCTTTGTTCAGCTATGTACAGATATCCAGAAGAAATATGTGTTTTTGAACCAGCTACAGCAGTGCTTAATGCTGAATGTCCCACAATCTGGGTTAATCACAAATTAGAAACAGCTTTAGTAGCACACTATTGTTCTCATTCTAGAGCTTCTAAGGTCATGAACACCATTTATCCCCAAATAAACTGGAATAATATAATTAGATGGCCACTGAGACCAGGTACATATATTACACTTTTACCAGTACAACTGATTGGAAACCAGTTTATATCCCCACCAGAAGTTCAGTACACAAAACTACTCTATACCCATAACTGACCATGAGTTCAGCCCACATAGATTGGTTTAAAAATGGTGGAACCAGTCTAAGATTTGCACCTCCACACCAACGGGTGAAGAATATATTACAAATCTAAACTATTCCACCTACAGAAAACTGCATAACTTAGATCAATTCCATCTCAGGCTTTTTGAATGTCTGTACCTAGTCTGAGAGAAGAGAGTATTAACTTGATAATCAATAGTCAGAGTGAAAGACTGTTCTGCACTCTTTCCATAGCAGCTGCTCCATATCTTAAAATGGAATATGAGATGCGTTCTTTTATTAGTGATACACAGGTAATCATGGACAATGAATCTGCATAATCAAAGAGACAGTGCTGACATGCTCATCACACCAGAGGTGACTAAATAGCACAACAGTTTATTAATACACAATGGACACATCTATACATGGAGCCACGCCACTGTAGTGATCTGCTATGGAGAAGTAGTGTCCACAGGTATTTACTAGTGACCAGCAGCTACTTCACCATGGCGGCATGCTCCCCCATTGTATCTTACTGCTATGGAGAAGTAGCTGCTAAAAATAACCATGTACTATATATACGTTACAGTACAGACAGTTACTGCGCTGTGATAAAGTACAAAAGCAGGATGTAGTAACAATGTCACCATATGGCAATGTGTAGGCACGCCCAATATGATGAAAAAACTGTTTTTTTCTCTCTCTCTGCTGTTTAATCAGGTCTATTAAATGCCAAAGAGTAATGGCTAGCAAGTATGGACTTTTAAATGTTATCTGCATTACATTTTATGATTTCACAAACAACATGGTCACCATTGTAGAAGTCAACATTTAGCTCTGAGCTGGTTTTGTAGAAGATGAAATTAAAGTGTAGTGAAATTACTGGTAGTTGTAACATCAATATTTACTAAAGTTGGTTGAAATTATCCAGGTGCTGGCATATCAGTGAAATTGTCCATGAGGTTTTGAAACTGTTTGAGAAAAAGCCAACATTTTTTTCTTTTCATTTTTCTCTGTTACATGTATTCTTTTTTGCCACACTCCACACATGACAAATTGCAGATTCTTGCAATTTAGATATGTAATAAGCCACAACCAAGATTTTCAATGCTTGGGTGTCTAAATTTAACATCCTGGGGATGATATTTTAAACTATTTGGATTTCAATTTATGATCAGTTAGGCACATAAATAGCCTTATTTCCAAAAAGGATGAACATGCAGGCTGATAAGTCAATGAGAAGTCACATATGGTGCTTCAAAAACAAACAGTGGCTTCACTTACGAGATTACATCTCAGTGTCTCTTGCTGCCTCTTGGTGCTCACATGTTGTCAATGCCTTAACAACTCCTTGTTATGGTCCTGATGTGCAGTCCTTTATTTGGCTTTGCACCCTATTTTATCAGTTGCAGTGCACAGGAATATTCTGGTTCTTGAAGTAAAGATTCACAGATATACAAGCCTGAGGAATGAGTTTCTCATCAAAATAGCACGCCAATTGAACTGAGTCTATTTTTTTGGTGTCCAATAGCAGTATAATTGCAGAATAATTTGTGTGTGGAATCAACAAAGATATATTTGTTGCCCATCAGGGCAGTGGAGCATGTCACCAGGCCAAGCAGTAGTGATGGCTGCAGGTCCAGCATCCAGCCCAGGTCAGGATCAGGGTCAGGGCCAGAGCCACAGCAGCTTCCCCTGATGCTCTGTTTGCCCCTTCCCTGTGATTCCCCTTCCACCTTAGGTAAGGGAAAGTGAGGGTCCCTTACTGAATGGGGAAGGCAACCAAGTGACAGATGATGTGAAAATGCTGAAGTACTCAATGCCTTTTTTACCTCAGTCTTTACAGGCAAGGTCAGCTCCCAGACTTCACTGGGCAGCACAGTTTGGGAAGGAGGTGAGCAGCCCTCAGTGGTGAAAGAACAGTTTAGGGAGTATTTAGGAAAGCTGGATGTGTACAAGTTCATGGGACTGGATGCAATGCATCCGAGGATGCTGAGAAAGTTGACTTATGTGATGACAGAGTCATTGGCCATTATCTAAAAATCATGACAATTGCGGGGAGGTCCCAGATGATTAGAAAAAGGGAAAATATAGAGTCCTTATTTAAGAAAGGGAAGAAGGAGGATCCAGGGAACTACAAACTAGTCAGTCTCACCTCAGCCCCTGGAAAAATCATGGAGCAAGTACTCAAAGAAACTATTTCCAAGCACTTGGAGGGGAAGAAAGGGATCAGGAACAGTCAGCATGGACTCACCAAGGGCAAGTCATACCTGACCAACCTGATTGCCTTCTTTGATGAAATGACTGGCTCTTTGGATGCAGGGAAAGCAGTAGATGTAATATATGTGACTTTAGCAAGTTGTTTGATACCATATCCCAAAGCATTCTTGAAAGCAAACTGCAGGTGGATGAATGGACAATAAGGTAGATACAAAGCTGGCTACATTGTTGTGCTCAACAGGTAGTAATCAATGGCTCAGTGTCTAATTGGCAGCTGGTATCAAGTAGAGTGCCCCAGAGATTGGCCCTGGTGCTGGTTTTGTTCAATATCTTTATTAATGATCTGGAGGATGGGATGGTGTACACCCTCAGCAAGTTCTCAGATGACATCTAGCTGGCGGCTGTAGCAGATATGCTGGAGGGTAGAGATAGGATTCAGAGTGACCTAGACAAATTGGAGGATTGGGCCAAAAGAAATCTCATGTGGTTCAATAAAAACAAATGCAAAGTTCTGCACTTAGGATAGAAGAATCCCATGCACTGGTACAGCCTGGGGACTGACTGGCTAAACAGCAGCTTTGCAGAAAAGGACCTGGGGATTACAGTGGACAATAAGATGGATATGAGTCAGTAGTGTGTTGTTGTTGCCAAGATGGCTAACAACATACTGGGCTGCATTAGTAGGAAAATTGCCAGCAGACTGAGGGAAGTGATTATTCTGCTCTATTCAGCACTGGTGAGGCCACATCTGGAGTACTGTGTCCAGTTTTGGGCCCTCCACTATAGAAAGGATGTGGAGAGAATCCAGTGGAGAGCAGCAAAAACGGTTTGGGAACTGGAGCACCTGACTTTTGAGGAGAGGCCCAAGGGACCGGGGTTTATTTAGTCTGTAGAATAAATGACTGAGAGGGGATTTGATAGCAACCTTTCACTACCTGAAGGGTGGCTCAAAAGAGGATGCAGCTAGACTGTTTTCAGTGGTGACAGATGACAGAGCAAGGAGCAATGGTCTCAAGTTGCAGCAAGGGAGTTTTAGGTTGGATATTAGGAAAATCTTTCTCACTTGGAGAATGGTGAAGCACTGGAACAGGTCTCCTAGGTAGGTGGTGGAATCTCCACCCTTTGGGGTTTTTTAAGGCCAGACTTGACAAAGCCCTGGCTGGCATGATATAGTTGGAGATGGTCCTACTTTGAGCAGGGGGTTGGACTAGATGACCTCCTGAGGTCCCTTACAACTCTAATTTTCTATCATTCTATGATTCTATGATTCATGAGCCACTCTGACCCCATCCAGAGCCACAGCAGCTGCTTACCTGGCCATGATGAATGGTGAAACAAAACCCTTCCTCTTAAATTTGAGTAAATGTAATGTTCATGTATCAGATAGCAGATAGATGATTCAACCTTGATTTATACAAGAACTAGTGCTCCTTTTATTAACTGTATTTGATCTCATCTGAGAAATGTAATCTTTGTAAAAGTTGAATGACACTATGGGGAAAAGAATGAATTTCTCTATTGGGTTATACATTCATAAGCAACATCTCTATGCCTCCCCCACCCTCCCACCCCCCACTAAAAAAAAGGAACCATGTCTGACTCTCTTTACAAATCATTCAAATTTCAATAAATTTGCAATAAAGTGTATCAGGCCTTTCTAAAATTTGGTATCTTTTAAACTATAAAAGTCTATTCAGGGTGACATGCAAAGAAGTATTGAACCTTATCTCTTATCCTGTAAAACACTTCATGTGATTCATTTAATTATGGTTTTACTTCAGTGTGACTTCTCACAAGCTTAAGTTTGTTTTCCCTAACTGCTTTTCTGCATTGGGGTCCATGACTTACAAGTTATTGGTGACATGAGAGAATAATATAATCATTGGGAAGCATAAGTCAGCAATGATATAGTTGTTAGCAAACCAATCACTATTAGACACCCCTCTCTAGGCATCAAAGCAAGAGCAATTTTTAATGTACTCATCTTGGTTTTCACAGCCTAATGAGTGCCATGGATAAGTTGAAATCTAAATAATTATTTTATATTAAAACATTTTACATATAATATATTTGGTTCTCAACATTTCATACATAGATTCCCCATTACAGATCAGCACTCTAATGCTTGAAATTGTACAAAATAACAAAAACATCACAATTTTCAACAGTTAATTTTTCTCACTTATCTGTTAGTGTGCTCTTAAAAATGTGTATCTTTCTTTAATTTTTTAAAGTTTGAAAGCTATGCTAATTTGCCTGCAGATCTGCTTGTTATTTACAGGTACTACCTTGTGTCACTTCCATATTTTATTTCCCTTTGCTACAAAATTTAAGGAGAATTATGCAATTATATTTACCGGTATTATATTGTTTGGATAAAATTCAATATTATTTAATGAATTAGACATGAGTCTTTTTAGCAGGCCACAGTTCCCTTTCTTGAGAAAGAATGTTTTAAATGTTATTTTCAATAAATGTCTGCATTCTTATAGAATTATCTTTAATTATGAATTACTGTCTGGAGTTTCTGGTTAAAAAATCAGATCCTGACTACATAGAAAATGAAGAAAGGTGCTGCTGAGAAACCATTGTGCTGCCAGTTTCTACAGCACTGATACATAGCCTGATCCTAGAAGACATTGAGTGCATCTACACAATACACTAAATGCACAGTAGACTAATTCTGTACGGCTGAAAACCTACTTGACCTTTAAGTGACTCTGTGGCTGGCAGTCTAGGTCAGCAGTGGGCTATGGTGAACATACCAGCAGGTGGTGTGCAGCAGAGTGCCGTGTGCAGAGAATGAATAAATGGCATTTTTCTGCCTGTGAGTTGGGAGCGAGGGAGTGAGCAAGCGTGGAGTTTGGATGTGTGGAGTGAATATGTGTGAGTTGTATATAAATAAGTCTCTCACCATTGATGGGCCCTTATAGCTGAGGTATAGAGGCCATCAAGAAGGAATCTATGTTAGAATCACTGCTGATCTGTCTTGTCTTACCCAGTTTGCGATTCTGCAGTTCCTGAGACAATTATCACCCTTCCTTCCCCTGTTATATGTATATGTTCCCTTGTTTGTGATGTAATGTATACCTGTATATAATAGTGTGTAAGTATAAGTATTAGGATATTCTAGACCTAAGCTGTTATCATAAGAATTGCTATCAATAAACGATTTATTCATTAAATTTCAGTTTAGTGTACATAGTTCCTCAATTAGTTAGGGATCCAGGTATGTGTATGTTAGATGCCAGAGCCTGGATCCACCCTCCGGCTCCATTGCCCCGTCCATTGTTTGGGGTGGATGACTTGATCATTCAATTTGACTAGAACATTCAATTTGAATTTATTTGGCCCCAACAATTCTGCTGTATAATAGTGCAGCAGGCAAAACTGTGCTAATGCGCTAATGTTCAGTAGAAATAGAGTACTGTGCATTAGCATCATAAAAAAAGCATGCTCCAGTGCTATTGCACAGTAGCACTGATTACAGTGCATTTAGTACCTGTTATTACAGCTACTCAACTTAATATGCCATAATTGTGGCATATTAAATAACACGTAGATGTGTCCACTGAGTGCCTATTGTGAGCTACTTCACATTACCAACTTCAGAGATGATAGGTTCTTTAGAAATGAAATGACTGATCCCTGGTCTTGTGAAAAAGTTAGCCTCACATTTAATATTAAACAATGGCTTAATTCCAAGCAGACTTTAGGATGACATTACAAGTTACTTTTAAAACATTCTAAATGTGTGGAATATTAGAACAGTTTCAGAGCAGTCACAGTTTAAAGCTTAATGACATCTCAGACTTGCACATCCTATGACATGCCACTAGGGGTATCTTTATATGTGCTCTGTGGTGGTGGGGGAGGGCACTTTAATTACAGAGCCTCTTGGGAGCCACTGTAAAGCACCCATATAATCATGTGTATTCAATGTCCCATGCTTCAAAATGGCAGCAGAGGTACTTTATTGAACAAGCTTTAATTCAAGTGCCCCCACCACCATTTTGAAGAGCTGGACAGTGAATACATTTGACACTGAAACTGCTAGCAGGTTGGATTAATTGACTCTGTCCCAATGCATGCTAATTAGGAAACAGAGCAGGTGTGGGGTATATGTATAGGTGCCCTAGAAGGCCTGACGAGTGGGGATGTAGACAGGAGCTAGGACTCTATTTCTTCTCTGGAATGGAGAGGATTGGCAAAGGTGGCATGTAGCCCAAAGACAGAAAAACTACAATGTGGCTTCCCTTACTCTGCAGCAAGCAGGAGCCATGGGTGGGAGGGGAAAAGTCTTGAAAAACTATTGCTTGAAGTGAATGGGCAGGTGGAAGAAGCAAAGAGAAATAAAGAGAAAGGAATGGAACAATTAAAAAAAATAAAAATAAAGGACCAAAGTCTTGAATGCACATGTTTCACTGAATTAGGATTGGGTTGGTGGAAGAGTTGGATTAACACTGACATAAGGACAGAGCTAAGATCCAGCAGGCTCACTAGATGCATGCCACACTAGGACAGAGCTGAGACTCACCAGGCTCACTAAATGGGTTGAGTAAAAGGGTCCTGAAAGATCCATTTCAAATTAATAGTGGTTCAGTTCAAATGACTATTGTGGGAGAGAAGAAGCTGAGCTATGGAGCAGTGGCTGACAACACTAAGGAGAGATGGGTGAGTGGGGAGAGAGATAGTTGTTTTAACTGCTCCATTTCCACCAATGGCCAGCAAGCTGAATGTGGGTGGAGGTTGCCAGAGCAAGCAGCAAATTGGTGAGCTGCACCTGGGTCTACAGAGAGGTTAGGGTGTTCTGGGGGCACAATCCCTGAGGGTGGGAGAGAATGTTGGCTTTGAGCCAGCATCACCCCCTTGGGAATTATTGTTCAGGATGGTTGCAAGTTTGCCCGTGGAGCAAAGGAGCAGAATGGGTTGGGAATGGTGCATCCTGGGATGCTAGAGGAATGAAAATAGAGCATTTCACTTCCCTGGAGCAGACTAGCAATACTCTGGAACAACCTGGGTAAAAAAGATCAAAGATAACCCTTGCTTGCCATTACTTTAAAATGTTTAGAGGGTATTTGACATGGGCTAACACCCTTTAATGGATGAATGCTCCCATCTTAAGTCCCCTTATAACGTTTAAAGCATGTAATGCCATGCTTACACACTAGCTTAAAAATGTTATTGAACTGGGTACCTGGGAGGACTGAAATTAAAATGACAATGCCCAGTATTTTATATTTGTAGGTCCTCATTTGATAAGGCTTTAAAGTGAATTTTGAATAATAGAAACATAAATACAGTACAGAAGATGAGTTGCATTTATAAATACTAAATTAGATCAAAATCAATAGAATAACTTGTTTTCTGAACAAAGAGGAATACACCCAATTTCTGACCGGTTAAATGCATTTGTTCTTTGGCCTAGAACTTCCCAAAACTCCAGACATGTGGGCAGGATGTGGGTATTGTGGCACAGCTGTACACACTCCTTTACTACACACAATTAAAAAGCCAAAATATTTTATAATCTTATTTAAACAAATAATTCATGTGTATGTGAGAAGTGTTTATGGCTTTGTTTTGTTTTCTTGGGATTGGAAAACTGCAGTTATGACTAGAGATAAAGGATAATTCTTACCTAGCAGCAGAAAAGAATAGTCACATGAGGTGAACTACATAAAATAAAATGAGACGAGCTTGAATGACTATCCGGAGAACTTCAAATGGCAGAAGGACAGGAAGGAGACCACAAACCTTCAGATGTTGCTTGAATGGCTATGGCTTATTTATAACTTTTAACAACCAACAAGATAATTTCTAAAGGCAATTTAGTTTGACATCAGCAAAAGGAGTGAAGTACCTGGGAATACTTAGGTTTTTAAAATTAAGCATGTGATTGAGTGTTCTGCTGCATTAATCAAAATGCTTAATTCTTTGGAGGTATAAATCCTAAATTGTTTAAATGTATTTAAGGAGAACATCTCACTGGTATTAGAAACTTTAGGAGGAGATCTATAAGGCAACCTAAGCACTCTTAAAAATCTGGCTTTAAGTGGCTAGGAATTTATCTATTTAAATGGTGAATCCGGAGATAAACAGTAATACAACCCAGGAAACCCAAAGTAAACATCTTCACAAAAGTCATTTTTAGCTGCTCTCTAAATCTCTTTAAATTTCCACTTTTTCTATCCACTCAAAACCTTTTTTGTTTATTTAAAACAAGCTTGTTCATTATGATGTGTTTAAACCATGCATGTACAGAAACCAAATAACTAAGCTGCAGGCACATCATTCCATAGCTAAATGTGTTTTTTTTCTCTATTTACATGTGCTAGTAGAGCCAAAAATCCACAAAACAATCTTCTATTGAATTCTGTCTTCCTGCAGTAGAAGTTGGCATTGAAGTTCCATCCCATTCATGGCCCTATATTCACTATAATAGCCAAGGTTAATAGATAAAAGAAAACATGAATAATTATGCATTATCTAGATTATGAACCTTACTGTGGGACTATAAATAAAGCCAGCCCATTTGTCCAGTTATTAATCTAACATCAAATGAAACAAATGATTGTATTATGGTTGTTTACATCTGCCTGAATGAATTAATTTCATACAAAGGATTAGATTTTTCTCATAAAATAAGGAATGCCTTTAAACCCTTTGCAAACTTATGGAAACTTTTTTTTCTAACTGCATAAGCATTTAAAAATTATAAAATAAATTTGGAAAGTAACTAATGAACACATGCTTTCAAGAAAAGTGATGCTGTCTATTTAGGAGCTAAAGGAAATAGAGATACAATCTGATGTAGTATCTTAGCTGTCCTAGGTGCACACATTGTGTATTACATAATCAACTAACATGTTCATGTTATAATTTGTACATAGCCTTTAATGATCTTGATGTAGTATTTTTTGGTTTATGGTACTGTTTTGGTGAAGCTTTCATGTTCTTTTTCTAATTTGCTGAGGCTCCTAACAGGATGGTCACATCTCTCTTGTATATTTTACAGCAATCTGTTTTATTTCCTGACTATCTCCCCAAATGAAATGAAGTCAGATGTGTTAACCTTTGGTTGATAAAGCCATTTCAAGTGATCCATAGCTTTACAAAGTGAAGAAGCTTTCTTCAGAAACACTATGTAAAGAAACAAAACAAAACAAACCAAACAAAACAAAACCCCCTTCTTTTAGCAAAGCTGACTTTCTGCCCACTCTTGTACTTAATACATTTTTTTCCCCCTTAGGAGATCTCATGCAAAATTCATTGGCTATCAGAGCAGAATTGATTGCAACCTCCTAGTGTGGCAGAAATCTGGAGGGGAAGAGGAGTGGTTGCTTAATTCTTATGACACATTCTGCCACTGACACCTAGAAACTCTCAGCTGGGAAAAATAAAATAAAATGGCTAAGTTTATATATGAACAACCTTTCTAAAATTGTCATATTTGATATACATGGCTGAATATTTCTTTGATCTGTTTTGTTATATGAATTTAAACAAGAGACCATTTGGAAGGCAACTATAATGCTCAATCATATACATATTTTACTATACTGTAAGATGACACCTGAGCAGGGGAAAATGCTTGAAGGACAGGGTGTACAATATTCCATTTTTTTCAGGTAAGAAGTTTAGGGTGACTTGCCTTTCATGTGAAGAGTAAAACATATACTGGTTGGTAGCTGTAGATGTATAAGTGTATATGAGGGAAGGTGAAATGTCAAAGTGCAGGATTCTCTATGATCCTACCTTTAACTGTAGTCTACAGGAGTTAAAGGTGTTTAGCATCTTCCAAAAGGAAGCTAAAGACAGCATAAGTTCAATAATGATCATTGGTATCATTACTAAAGCTATAAAATTTTACTTAAAGTTTTGCACGGCTACAGTGTACTACTGAATAAGTGCCATTTCAAAACCAACCAACCTGCAGTTTAAACAAATGAAAATGAGGAGGAACATGTGAATGGAATTTAAAAATATCTAAATCATCTTGTGAATGTAAACTGATAAGTCTTTTAACATGAACAATCATGTATTGAACATATATCTTCACATAAATATAGAGGGGAAATAGATTATGCTAACTCTACCATAATGATATGAGTTTTCTGTTCCACATTTGTCAGTGCCCAAAAGCACAAAATTTAAGTCTACAAACAGGCGTCACATTTTACCTAGGGAGAAACATTTTGCAATTGGTCAAAAAGCAATTGGTCAGATGTCCTTGTTGGTTGCTGTGGGACAAACCCCCAAGTATTATCAGTTTGTTTCAGGGCATCATGAAAAGTATCTGAAAGGTTGTCCTCACACATCATCCTAGGATAAGCAGCTCAGTCAGTCCTAGGTAACCCACAACATACCACTTTAGCTCCAACCCTGACCCCTTTTGAACTCCATGTAGACACTGTGGCCCTGATCAATTACCCAGATGTGATAGAAATCAGCTAACCATCCCCTCCTACTAATTGTCTTGCACAATGATTTTCCAGCCATTTTGTGCTTGCTACTCACTCAGGATCATTTTGCACCCACTGAACATACCACAAACACCACAGACTGCAAGGACATCTATCCACCTAACCATCTAGTTGTCAGGTACACCACTGGACCCATCCAACACCCACCGAGGCAAGTTTGGATTTCCATACTCTCACACACCCATGTATCCTCCTTCCACAATGCCCCCTCAATCTAGTGCAGTGTTCTGAACAAGTGTTACAGCAAATGAACCAGGGAGGATGTAGTGGATTCCATCACTATCTGGGGTGAGATCAAGAATCAGTGGGTGTTCTGGCCAAAGCCACTGAAATGATACAATCTATGAACATATTGTGAAGGAAATGCCTGTGACCAGGAAACTAATGAACAGAGACTGCCAACAGGGGGGCAGTCTGCAGGCCAGTTGTGGGCAGGAGTACACAGGAGCTTCTGACAGAGACTTCAGGTAAGTGAATGAGGAGAGGGGCTACTATGGGGATGGTGACATGGAACGAAACCAGGGCCCCTGCCCTGCTGCTCCCTCTGGCCCGGAGCTCCTGTGAGGCCTCCACCCAGATGGGCCCCTTGGATGGATCAGCAGCGCCCTGGCCCCCTGTCTATGGGGGTTGCCTGGCCAGACCTCTGAGGCCTGGTGGTAGCTTGGGGGCCAGAATTTCCCTTGCCTGTCCCACATGTGCCCAGATTGAGGCCCTGGAGGGACAGGTGAGAGAACTCCAGGCAGAGGTGAGCAGGCTGCGGGGGATCAGGGCAATTGAACAAGAGATTGATGGCTACTTTCATTCTCTACAGGACAAGATTCCTGGTGGAAAAGCTGTGAGGGAATGCCCTGAGGCAGATGCTGGTGAGTGGAGGATGGTTATCTCAGGGGCCAGAACTCTTGTCACAGAGACAACTCCCCCAGTTGGGGAACAAATATGAGGCCCTGGCTGCACTGGAGGAGTGTGTGGTGGAGGAAAGTCCACTGGAGGGGCCTGCCACAATCACTGAGTGATCTGGGGCCTGGCCAGGTAAGTAGAAGAGACGCCGCATCATCGTTGTGGGCAACTCCTTGCTGAGAGGAACAGAGGGACCCATCTGTCATCTGGATCCCATGGTGCATGAGGTCTGGTGCCTGCCCAGAGCCAGGATCAAGGACATCACAGTGCAAATTCCTGACCTCATTCAGCCCTCCAACAACTATCTCATGGTCCTCATCCATGTGGGAACAAATGATGCAGCCAGGAGTCCAGACTGTATCATAAGAGACTGCAGGGCTCTGGGGACCAGGCTTAGGAAGACAGGGGCACAGGTGGCCTTCTGGTTGATCCTCCCAGTCAGCGGTCGCAGTAGGCATCATGTCACCTGTGTAAGGGAAGTCAACCCATGGCTCTGGAGTTGGTGACATTGTGCAGGTTTTGGCTTCCTGGACCATGATCCTCATTTCCATGCAAGGGACCTCCTGGGATGCAATGGGCTTCATCTCTTCACAAAAGGTATGAGTCTCTTTTCTTACAGGTTGGCTCACCTCCTACATATGGCTTTAAACTAAGTATGACAGGGGATGGGGAAGCAGGAGATGGAGAGAGTCTAGAACCGACAAACTGCAAGACATGCAGCAGTAGAACCCAGGTAAGTACCAAGGGGCCCTTTAGGCATCAGAATGGGGGGGGAGGGGGGCATGGTATCATTGGCACCATTCAGAGAGCTCAAGTGCCTCTATACTAATGCTAGGAGCATGGGGAACAAGCACGAAGAACTTGCACTTCTGCTTTCAGATAATAACTTTGATTTAGTGGGGCTAACAGAAACCTGGTGGGATCCTACCCATAACCGGGCGGTACACATTGAGGGCTATAGGTTGTACAGAAGGGACAGAATAGGGAGGAAAGGAGGTGGGGTTGCATGGGATCAGAGGAGGAGAAAGTTGAGGCATTGTGGGTTAGGATACATGGAGGTCATGGGGAAAGGGACCACCACACCAAGAGGAAAAGCTAGAGGCAGCTTTCAGGGGCCGTACAGTCTAGGGAGATGGTTGTCATGGGGAACCTAAACTACCATGACATCTGCTAGGAGAAGCGTCAGCCAAATCCAACTGTTCACGTAGGTTCTTAACCTGCATGCAGGACCTTCACCTAATGGAAGAGGTATACAGTCCCGCTAGCGGGAATGCCTTACTAGACTTGGTGTTGGCTATGGGGGAGGACCTAGTAGGGGAGCTGCAGATTTGTGGTCACCTTGGCAGTTAGAAAGGCCAAAGCAACTGCAGAGTTAAGTCTGGCAATACAAATTAAAGACAACAAAAAGTCTTTTTTTAGGTATGTAGGGAGTAAAAGGAAGGTGCAGGGCAGCATAGGACCCCTACTGAACAAGAAGGAGCAATTAGTGACAGAGAAAGGGGGCAAGGCTGAGCTATTCAATGACTTTTTTGCCTCAGTGTTCCTGAAAAGGGCTTAAGGTAAGTCTCCTAATGGGTTCTTAGGTAGGCATCAGAGGAACACCAGCCTATCAACTGCTGATGCTGACTTGGTGAAGAGTCACTTGGATGGACTGGATGTGTTCAAGTCAGCAGGCCCAGATAAGCTGCATCTGAGGGTACTGAAAGAATTGGCTGGTGTCATAGCAGAACTACTAGCACGACTGTTTGAGCACTCGTGTCACTCAGGTCAGGTCCCAGAGGACTGCAAAAGGGCCAGTGTAGTCCCTATTTTGAAGAAGGGGACGAAGGAGTATCAAAGTAATTATAGGCCAGTCTGTCTCACCTCCATCCTTGGAAAGGTCTTTGAAAAGATTATGAAGGATCATATTTGTGGGAGTCCAGAGGGAAAAATAATGCAGCAGGGAAACCAGCATGGATTTGTAGCAAGTAGATCATGCCTGACCAATCTGGTTTCATTTTATGATAGGGTCACAAAATGCTTAGATGCAGGAGTAGAGGTGGATGTAATTTTCTTGGACTTTAGCAAGGCCTTCAATACGGTATCTCATCCTATTCTCATAAATAAATTAAAAGGTTGTGACACAGATGTTTATATGGTCCAGTGGTTAGCAAATTGGCTTAGTGTTCATACCCAGAGTGTGGAAGTAAACGGGTTGGTATCAACCTGGAAGGATGTGGGTAGTGGGGTCCCGCAGGGTTCAGTCCTTGGGCCTGTACTGTTTAATATCTTCCTCAGTGACTTGGATGTGGGTGTGAAGTGTACTGTCCAAATTCGAGGATGATACCAAATTGTGGGGTGAAGTGCATACTCAAGAGGGTAGGGATTGATTGCAGGCAGACTGAGGGACCTGGACCTCTTCAGCCTCCGCAAGAGAAGGCTGAGAGGTGATCTTGTGGCCGCCTACAAATTCATTAGTGGGATGCAGCAAGGGATTGGAGATGCTCTGTTCACCAGGGTGCCTCTTGGGGTATCAAGGAGAAATGGTCACAAACTGACAGAGAGAAGATTTAGGCTAGATATCAGGAAAAAAAATCTTCATGGTAAGGGTGGCCAAAATTTGGAATAGGCTTCCAAGGGAGGTGGTGCTCTCCCCTACCTTGGGGGTCTTTAAGAGAAGGCTGGATAGGCATCTGCCTGGGGTCATCTGACCCCAGCACTCTTTCTTGCCTAGGCTGGGGATCAGACTTGATGATCTGTTGAGGTCCCTTCTGACCTTAGCATCTATGAATCTATGAAATGGAAGCCCAGGGACATAACCATGACTAGACCCCATGCTGGTCCAAGTGCAAGGTACTGAGGCAATGGATTGTAAGGACATGGGATGACAACTGTGTCAGACACATATACGGTTACCTAAGCCTTCTATAAGGAACTGTCTTACATCTTCATAGTGAATCACACAGTTATGTCCAAAAATTCCATGAACTTGCTGGTCTGCACCACTTAGGAGGGAGACAAAGACTCCAATGCAATCATGGTTGAAAATAGGCAGCCCTCTCATGTTAACATAGTAACCCAGGTAGTGAGCCAGATCATGGATTCCTAGACCATCCTGCCAAATTATGCGCCTTGTGAAATGGACCTGAACTCAGACAACAGTCTCCTAGTATTCTCTGTCATGTCCCCATCTTCAGCACACCATCCAGTCTTACTGGCCAGCACTAGCTTCCCATCATCAGCTAAGCTGATCCTCTCCCAATAGGAGCATATTGCTCTAGAAGATCCAACCCATGATAGGATAAATCCTACATCCAGGAAAAATAAATGTTAGTCCACCATTACAGTAGGGTAGGAAAAGGCTGGCCAACAGGTGGGAAACCTCAGTGGTTGCCTATGTGGTTGAATTATGGTCTCCTTTATCCAGCCCCACAGAGAAATGCAATTTGGATCTGTGCTGGAACCACATGACTATGCTTGGGGATAGCCCACTTAGCTCATCTTTCCCCTTACCTTGTGTGAGTATGGTGTGGTACTAATATAGTTAAAGTGGGTAATTAATGGAACACCCCTCCCCCGCTCCACTTTTTTGGAGGCAGATCTCTAGCAATCACTGAGCCATCATGATATTATTAGTTCCAGTGCAGTTAGGCAGTGATTGATGTCATTCAAGGTAATTGCTCACTTAATGCCCCATCCATCCCCTTACCAAAAACACAATACTGGTTGTCATCATTGCTGTTGTCATCACCGGGTGTTATTAATGTGTTGTCAGTGCTGAAATCTCAGAAACTGCTATGTCAACCATCCAGGAGATCCCAACACCAATTTTATCTTAAAGAATGACCATACACTCTGTTCAATGGCAAAGATTCAGCCAGGTTTATTAGCTACAAGTACAGCTATAACACATTTTGACCTATCAAGTGCATCAGGCCATGGTTTAAAGCACTTTTACCTGTGACAAGGTAGTCAGCATAACACCATGCAGTCTCCCCTAGCCCACTAAAAAGTTCCCCTGATTTTCCTTTCCCCTTTTATACAAGGATCAAAACAAATTATACACTACATTCCATCTAGATCTTAAATGTTTCAGGCCAACCTGTTCTAGGTGTTCCTTTTCTAGTCTTAACATGCAGGCACTGGAGTATCCTACACAATGTGCATCCATCTCCCCTGCCCATCTTCTGATACTCCCATTTGGCCTAGGTACCAAGTTTTCCTTATGTTCATGAATTGGTCATTGCTGGCCAGGCCTAGTCCGGCCAATGCTTTAGCAAAGCAACATATATTGATCAATGTACCAGGAAGGTCCACACTGATAGTGAATAGCTTTAGGGACCCTCACTACTGCAACTGGCTTCACATCAAGAACTTGAAATAAGTTCTTGAAAAAAGTTGAAAAGTTCAACATTTCAAGTTCAGTTGGGGGACATGGGCATCCAGCTGCTACGACTGACTCTGACCCTGAACTTGGGTGAGGGGTAGAATTACATCTGCAGCTGCCACCTCCCCCACTCTACCTTCCTCCCTGCATTCTCTGCCTCCTTCCCCCTGCTGCTTTCTGTCAGTCATGGGATGCTGCTACATGGCCAGGCAGGGACCAGAGATTGCATATGCTCCACGCCCAGGAGGGATTGGAACAAGAGTGAGAGCCACACTCGTGGTATGGGGTGAAGGGCAGAGGCTTCAGGGGATAGACAATCTATGGGGAGTAGATGAGGGGCATTGGGAATCAGCGGGATGAGCAGGAAGGAGTAGGAAGAGTGAAGAAGTGGCTGCAAAGGGCAGATATTGGGGGAGCCGCCAATAGTGGCACAGACATCGCCACTGTGGGGGGAAGGCTGCAGGGGCAACAAGTAGTGGGGGACACTTGCCTCCCTGCTGTTGTTTCCCTTCTGCAACAATGTGGGTGACAAATTTAAGATGACCCTCTAATTTTCAGATCCTATATGAAGTCATCTTGGGTTCAAGTAAATATGGTATTTCTGTTTCCAGAAACTTAAAGAAGAGGGGCAAAAACTCACATTGGCTTGCTGAGTGGTATGAAAAATGGTATGGTTTGCGTTCAATGCAGTTCCTGTCAGAAAAGCTATGACATAAGACAAAGTTATCTATTTAGCACCTGGTTTAAATGAAAGCCAGATTATTAGCTGAAGTACAAGGATGGAACCAGTAAATGTAATATGCTACACTGATTTATATAGGCTGAGGGTCTGGCTCCCAATCTCCACATAATTGGAAGAGGTATATAAATAGATAAATTAATTAACAATAACAACAAAACAATAATCATCATCTATCAGTTAGAATAAAAATGTCATAAGGAAGTATAATGAAAAATTCTATCATACAGTTCACAAACAGTAAACATCCCTGAAAAAAGAAAACCAAAATAACAAATCCCCAAATCTGAACTCTGCTGATACTAAAAATAAAGAATATACAAGTTTAAGTCTTGGTCCAGTCTGGAAATAAAGTTTTAATTTATTTCTGAATGGGCTAAACCAAACTTATACGAGCAAAAATCCACAAATATTATAATTCTTTACAATTTGGGTGTATCTCTGGATTACATGGTTCAGAACCTCTCCTTAGACTTTATGAAAGGAAGCATTTGCCAATATCTGCATATTTTAGAGAAGAGAATGGAGGTGACCTTACCTGAAGATGAAATATCTTGAATCCTCTAAGGATGTGAATACAAAGATAAAAGTGGCAATTAGAAAATTAATTTTTTAAAAAATAATAATTTTAATATAAAAAGGAATAATCTCCTTAATACTGGGAGTTCTGTTCAATCCTTTTTTTTATACTGCCATAATGGGGCTACATAAGTATAAGTGAAGGCCAATTTTTCCTCCATATAGGCAAGCTAGTGTAGGCACTTAATTTCTTAGATTACATATATACACACAGTTTAAATTTAAAGATTTTTCTTTTTCCTCTTGGCAGAAACAAGCATCTGCTAATGGACCAGAAACCTTTTGGCAAGTTAGCCCATTTTCCCACAGATTCAGTCTGTCTCCCTGCTTATGTCTCACAAAAAAAAGTCTCTACAAATTCACTCTACCCCTCTTTGAACTTTTCTCAGTGTGAAACTGAAAGCTACTGCTCTTGTTAGGAGTAAGTCTTTTTCACAAAAAAGTCCTGTGGTAAAGAGATGTATGACCTTCACAACTTTTCTTCTATCTCCAAGATGCACAGTTCTTTCATACTCAGAGAATACAGATTTGTAGGGGAGGACTGTCTGCCTGGGAGTCAAAGCCCAAAAGAGTGAGCATGAAACAGTAAAAGATGATGGCACTGAAAGAGAAAGGTTGAGGTTTGCCTTTTACTGACAAAGGCTAGAAATTCTTTCCACAGCTCTAATTACAACATTCACCCTTGTCAACAGAAAGTATAAATAATTGGCAACAGCATGCAAAAATGTTTCCCAAAGCTACTGGTAGTAATTTAAATACATTACCCACGGGCTATAATGGACAGAAACTTAAATTTGAACAGACATTCTCTAGCCATTCATAGCACTCTGAAGAGAAAAGTGAATACTACTGAGGAGTTGTTAGGCATAGAAATAAGATAGAGATACTTACAGAGATGATTTTGTCCTTAATTGTCCACAGATTGTCTGTATTTAATTTATTTTTGTGGTAAAGCAGTAAATAACATATCTGTACTTATAGGAGTCTTAATAGAAAGGATTCATAGTTTAATGAAAGTACCTTATTATCTTTGTTTTTGCTCACAAAAAGAAAATTTGATTTAGAACAAAGAATGCACTATACAGCAAATGCACAGTGCATTGCAATAAAGTATAAAGAAAGCTCAGCCAAACAAGATTTTGAACAGTTTTTTACAACAGATTTCATACAGACTTTAAGTCTTATCCAAGGGTTAGTTAAGTCAATGGGAATTACTCAATTGACTTTAATGGGCCTTGGACCATGTCCATAGATAGATCATTAATGATGTATAGACACTAAGGGTAGAAATCTATCGCACTACTACCAGGCACAGACATTGCATGGTTTTTATACATCTAAGTCACTCAATGACATTCCACTATGCCTCACATATGTACACAGCTAAATGCCCTATGCAGCTACAGTTTAACCCTATGCCACTAAATTTGTACATATTCTCCAGAGGCATCTAAGGGTGAGGTTGCCTGTTCAAATTAGACCACTTCATATGAATGATCACATGTTTAAGCTCATTAACAAGTGCTAAGGAACCCCTAGGCATCTTAAAGTTATGCCACTGCATATGAGGGTTATCTCTAAGCCCCGCTACCCAGCATGAATTACCTGAACTTTTGGCTGTTCCATGGAGATAAAATGTCCAAGTTGCATTCCTTTAGCAGCCCAGGAGGCACTGCTCCCCAGTGCACCATCTATTTCCCTGGCTCTACAGTTTTGGACTGACAGAATGGGACAGCTGGGCAGCAGGTGAGCATGGGAAATGGGGTGAGAGGGAGCAGGAGGAGGGGGAGCAGAAGGTGAGGGGGAAAAGGGGATAGGTATGGGGGGGAGAGGAAATGGGGAAGGAGTAAGGAAGCAGGTGCAGAGGGGGACCAGGCAGCAAGGAGTTTCTAACAGTTACTGGTGGGCCTGTCAGCTCTCCATGTGCCTGGATCAGGCCCTGCTGGCCTCCACTGGGCCCATGGTGGCCTGGCAGCTCCCCACAGCAGAGGAGGGCAAGGGAGCTTCCAGGCTGCTGACACACCTGGCAGAGCTGGAATGGGCTTAAACCAGGTGCACAGTTAACTGCTGGGTACATCCATCCCACTCCCATACCTGTCTTGCAGCTCCTCTTCCCTAGCTCGTTCTTTTGGCCCTTTTCTCCCACAGGGAGCTACGGGGACTCTGCAGAGGGATGGAGGGACAAAGAGATTCTGGCAAATTCAGGTGATCCTGTCAGGTCCCCATGTGCCTGGAGTGGGCCCTGGTTTTCTCCAATGGGCCCCGTGGTGGCCTGGCAGCTTCCTACAGCAGCAGGAGACAAGGAGCTACCAGGCTTCTGTGAGACCTGGAAGGGTTGACATGGGCTTAAACCAGGTGTGCAGGTAGCTTCTGGGACCACCCAGCCCCCTCCTATGGCTTCCCAGAAGGACCTTATCCCCTGCCCCTGAAGGGACCTACTGATCCTCTTTGGCTAGGGACAGGCATTCATAAAGCCTGAGCCTGAATTGATTCAATCTTTACAGGTTAATCTAACCTGCAGAGATTGAACCAATTTAAAAGTGCATCGACATTCACTTTTGATTCAGGAAATGTAGGCATATTCCTGCAGTGGCTCAGGCTAGAAGCTGGGGGAGGCCGCTACAGCAAGCCCTCCCTTCCCTTCCACAATGCTGAGCTGGGGGGCATGGCCAGGCCCCGGCAGGATACTATGATTAGGGAGGGTTTTAAACCCCAATCCTGCCCTGCACAGTCCCCAGTCAGTGTATGACTGGAGGGGGAGAGGGAAACAGCCCTCACCAGGCTCCCCACCCCCATTTACTGCTCAAGGGGTATCAGTGTTGCCAGACCCCAGCCTCTGGCTAGCACTCTGAGTGCCTCCAAATGCAGGGCAACAAGTATAGCCACAGTGTAGCCCAGCTGCAGGCTGCTGCAGCACGGGAGGAGGGGCATGCACACTCAGATACCCTGTGCAGCCAGGATCGCAGCCCCAGTGTGTGGGTGCCCATCATGGCAGGTAAGTTTCAATCTACTTTCTTTGTCACTGGGCTGGGGGGAGGGGGGGCAGATCGAGACACCCTCAGTGCAGGAGGGAGTGGGGCAGGGTCAGAGGTGTATCATTCACCCCTGCCTTTTCTTCACTCCCTCCTTCACTGTGGGGATTGTTCCATGACCCAATCTGGCCAGGGCCCTATTCACCATGAATAGGGCCCAGGCCCAGTCAGGTTGTGGGACAGTCGGAGGTCAGAGGCTCATCCAGAGGCACAGAAGGGGATCCTGCCACTGCACACACCATGGGGGAGCCAAGGTGGGGCACATACCCCCCGATCTGTGCGTGGGGCAAGGGTGAGCTGAGAGTGGCACAAGTCCAACACCATGTGCATTCCACCACTGGCAGCCTGCCTTCACCCCATGAGCAGATCCGGGGCACATGCTCCCCCCCACATGTCCTCCTAGGGTGTGTGCAATGGCAGGAGCTGCCACCTCCTCCCTGTGCTGGACACCCCCCAGTCAAGCTGCTTGCAACTCTGTCCCATGCCCCACCCCAGCTGTTCAGGGCCTGCCCCAGACCCAGACCCACTCCCTCCCTCACTGCTATGGCAGGGCGGATTTACCACGAATGGGGCCCAGGCCCAGTCAGGTTGTGGGACAGTCAGAGGTCAGAGGCTCATCCAGAGGCACAGAAGGGGATCCTGCCACTGCACACACCTTGGGGGAGCCAAGTGGGCAGATTGGGGCCCCAGCAGTGAGAAAGGGAGTGGGGCATAGGCAGGAGCAAGGGCTGGGGTGAGTGGGGCACTGGCTGGGCCAGGTCGTGGGACAAGCGGAGGCCCAGGGGGCACCTGCCCTCCCATCTGTGCACATGGCAGAGGCAGCTGCTGCTGCACACTGTGCTTTGCTCCCTGCTGCAGTTGTCCTGAGAGCAGCCAATGCCACATACACCCCATTGTGGGGCTGCACCATGCCCCCTACACACCCAGCAGTGGGATGCACATGGTGTTGCACAGCTCTCAGGGCAGTGGGTCTCAAAGCACAGAGGTAGCCACCCCTCCCCCATGCACAGATGGGAGGGCAGCACATGATCCCGGGCTTCTGACTGTCCCAGCACCCCGGCTGGCCAGGGTCCCACTAACTCCAGCCCCTGCTCCTGCCTGTTCCCTGCTCCCTCCCTCACTGCAGGGCCTCAATATCCCCCACCCCCAAGCCCTTTCCCTTCTCTCTGCTACTTTCCCCCACAGACTTACCTGCTTTGCAGAGGGGTGAGGGGGGGAAGAGAGAAGTTCCATAAACTAGTTTAACCCAAATCAGTTCAGTCTGATACTACATTCAACCAGATTTATCTTAAAATAGTTTAGGCCCTTTTGAAACTGGTTTATGTGCACTGAATTTATGTCATGTTACAAATGTCAAACAGTTTCTGATCACTTAAATTGGTTTATGTGTAACTTCTGTCCCTAGTCTTTAGGGATCTTCAGGGGCTGGTAGGAGCTTATCCAGGCTCATGGGGACGGTGTTCCAGGACAGCAAAGGCTGGCAGGGGCTGTATTTGGAGAAGTGGGTCCTGATCTGGGGCAGCGGAGGCTATCTGGCATATCTGGGGTGATCTGGGGTAGCAGGGGGAAGCAGGGACCAATCCAAGAGCCTATACTGTGGCTAGAGAGCCAGAGAATAAGGCAGATCTGGAGCAGATTTTACAGCTTCTACCCCTGCCCCTGCTTACCAGCTTTCTAGCTGCAGGTCAAAGCAGTGCACATTAAAGGGGGCATTAACCCTGAACATGGAACTCACCACAGTACATGCTAACTTTACCACTACATTTCTTAGAAGTAGCAAGTGCTAACTGGATCATGTAAGCTCACCCTAAATCCAAGCAATCTCCATTTTAAATCAGTTTTGCCATTGATGCCCAGAATTGTAGCATTAAGTACCAAAACTGTAGATTATTAAAGCTTCAGCTATGAGCTGTTTGACTACAGTGTCACTGTAGATGTATTTACCCAAACTTTTCCTCAGTTTCTAGTGGAAAAATTCTCCCAGGACCAGGGAGATCTGGTAATGCAGGTTTTAAGTTCATGTCAACCAGCAAAGGGGATGTGCACCCTAATACTTCATGTCAGAGGCCAGCAACCTGACTAAACACCAGGCAATACTCAAGGCAGGGTTCAGGGCACTGTGCCATTAATAACAGATCACTAGGCAAACATGATAGACATCATCCCACAGACAGAAGATGAGTACACAGTAATGAACTTGATTCTATGGCCCAGGGAGCTGGATGTTGCCACAGTTTTCATTGGAAAAACTAAATAAACAACATAATGGGAACAAGGCAGGCTTTTTCATAAGGTTCTCTACCTGCTTGAAAGTCCCTCATCATAGGGCTGTGATGGATGCTGAAACTATTATTTGGAAAATCTTTGAGCAACAGCACTCATTATAGTACTACTTCATTCAGGAGGCATGATACAGAATTACAAATAGATGAAAGTGTGCATCTGTGTCTTGAGAGAAGAAAACAAAGAAAGCAAACTTCAAGGTGCCTTTCCCTTCAGGGGATTTAAAGAAAAACCTCAAAAAACAAAAAAACTTTGCATGTGTGTGCAGTACCTAACTTTCTCTGTTCCTGTCACTAGCCTGTATCAGCTAACTCTCTTCAGTGTCAAATCTCTTCTGAAGTCATTCTTCTCTTGTGACACCTCTCACCATCATGTATCCAGTTTACAGACAACAGTGTAACAGATATACAAAGGACCCATTTATTTTCAGATTACCTTGTGCATGGCAAGCCAGAATCCTCCCCTCCCCCAACAATCACACTGATTCAACTCCATTGGACCAGAACCTGTCCCCTGATCCTAAAATGCAATACAAATTAGTGCTATGATTTACAATGGATATAGATTAGTGTCTACAATGCATTTGTCATTAAAAAGTAATTGGGTATGTAGCAGCATTAAAAATGGACCCACCTGAAGTAATAGGAAGGGCTGCCCTGGGAAGAGACAGAGTTTGTCCCAGTAGGGACACTGTTTGCCCTGAGGCTAAGTGAAGCTGTTTTGGAGATAGCCCTCTTGCAAGTGGGAGGGGTAATGTAACCCCAGTAGGGTTTGAATGAGAGATATTAACAAAAGCCTGGGAAGAGTCCTGGCCCGGGATTGGCTGACAGGCTTGGTTAAAAGAGGAGAGCAGTTTTCCCAGTGGGGAGAACAAGGCCATGGGAGACAGGATGGAGACCAGAGAAAGGATCTTGCCACGGTCCTCCCTCTGAGAGCCCCTGGCAGAGCCCTGCAGAAGTAGCAGCAGAGGCTGCACCAAAGAGAGATACACTATGTCTGTTCTCTCTCCCATCCCCTTGGAGCCTGCTGGGGCAGGCACAAGAAAGGAGCTGCCTGTGAGGAGACTCTGAGCCTGGGAAGACCCTCCTGCAAGCCCCTGTGTGGCTGGGTGAGCACAGGAAGGGAGGGGGATGCAGGGCCAGGGGAAGACTGCTGGAGATGGCCCTGGTTTTTCCTCTGTGAATGAGAAGGCACCAGGGAGGGGCAGACTCAGGTGCTGGAGGGTGCCCTGGGCCAGACAGGCAGGGACTGCTCCAGCCAGCAGAAGCCCCGGGGCAGGCAGGGCCCAGGGAGGGGCAGCATTTGCTGGGGGCTGTGAGGCTGTGCTGGGCAGGAGAAACTGTTACAACTTGCAGCCCAGACACTGCTCCCTGCTGAGCCAGATAAGTGGTCTGGGCAGGAATCAGCTCCTTTGCAGGGACTGTAGTTGAGGAGCCACCACCTGCTGCATGGAGACCACTGGAGCTCATGGGAGAGATGCCAGCACCAGGGACCACCCACAGATCCTGTGCTAGGGACATAGACACAGTCCTGCTCCCTGAGACACCCAGCCAGGGGCAGTGCACACAGTGTCCTCAGTACACAGTGTACAAGTTATAGATTGTGTAAATAAGTTCTTGATGGTTTATTAGTTGGAGTATCAATGTATTTATGTATTGGTCCCTTATTTATTGTGGGTAATTTCTATACCTTTCATACTTTCATAGTTTCATAGTTGGTAGGGTCGGAAAGGACCTGAGGAGATCATCTAGTCTGACCCCCTGCCATGGCAGGAAAGAGTACTGGGGTCAAATGACCATGGCCAGATGTTTGTCCAGCCTTTTTTTAAAGACCCCCATGGTAGGAGCCAGCACCACATCTTTTGGAAGTTGGTTCCAGGTCCTAGCCGCCCTGACAGTGAAATAGCGCCTCCTAATGTCTAGCCTGAAACTACCCTCCGCTAGCTTGTGTCCATTCTTTCTTGTAACTCCTGGGAGTGCTCGGGGGAACAGGGACTCTCCCAATGCCTGCTGGTCCCTAGTTTGTAGATTGCCCCTAGATCCCTTCTCAGCCTTCTCTTTTGGAGGCTGAAAAGTTTCAGGTCCCTCAGCCTCTCCTCATAGGGCCTGCCTTGCTGACCCCTGATCATGTGGGTGGCCTTCCTTTGGACTCTCTCCATATTGGTCACATCTCTCCTGAAGTGCCGCACCCAGAACTGGATGCAGTACTCCAGCTGTGGCCTGACCAGTATCGCATAGTGGGGGAGGATCACCTCCTTGGACCTGCTTGAGATGCACCTGTGGATGCATGACAAGGTATGGCTGACCTTCCTGACCGCGTCCCCACTTTGTTGGCCCATTTTCATTGTGGCGTCAATGATGACTCCAAGATCCTTTTCTGTCTCGACACTGGTGAGAAGGGAGTTCCCCAGCCTGTGCCCCACTGGTTCTTCCTTCCCCTAGCATAATTTCATAGATTTCATAGATTTCATAGACATTAGGGCTGGAAGG
>NW_005842310.1:863328-863935 GCF_000455745.1 Alligator sinensis
ATCGAAGGCTTTTTTGAAGTCAGGATATATGACATCAATCTCTTCTCCCTTGTCCAGGTGATAGGTCACCTGGTCGTAGAAGGAAATGAGATTGGTCAAGCAAGACCTACCCGCAACAAACCCGTGCTGGCTATCCCTTAAGATGTTGGCGTTGGCCAGTCCATTAAGGATGGCCTCTTTAATAAACTTTTCTAAGATCTTCCCCGGGATAGAAGTCAGGCTGATGGGCCTATAGTTAGCCGGATCCACTTTCCTCCCTTTCTTGAAGATAGGCACCACATTGGCCTTCTTCCAGTCTTCGGGCACTACACCAGAGCGCCAAGAGTTTTCAAAGATCCGTGCTAGAGGCTGGGCTATGATGCTCACCAGCTCCTTGAGTACCCTGGGGTGAAGATTGTCAGGGCCGGCTGACTTGAAGGTATCCAGCTTCTCCAGATGTTCCTTCACGAAGTCAGCATCAATGGAGGGCAGGGGATCACCCTCACCCGGACTTCTCTGTCCCGTAGCGGGCATGGAAGTCCCATGGGACTGATGAAAGACCAACGCAAAGTACCTATTTAATAGGTTGGCTTTTTCCTGGGCGTCAGTTGTCAGTTGCCCCATCTGG
>NW_005842310.1:864024-916620 GCF_000455745.1 Alligator sinensis
GTTGCCCCTGCTTTTCCTCTGGCTCCCCACATATCTGAAAAAGGACTTTTTATTGTCCTTGATGCTCAAAGCTAGTTGGAGTTCAGTTGCAACCTTGGCTTTCCTGGTCTTCTCCCTACAGGACTGGACCAGTGCAGAGTAATCCTCCTTGGAGGTGACTCCCATCCTCCATCCTTTGTAGGCCTTTCTTTTTAGCCTCAGGAGGTATGCCATAATAATGTGTATTAAAGAAGCATTAACCCTTAAGCCACCATCACCAGGTCATGCAGTGTAACATTTGTTCAATTGCATTGGTTATATGTTACCTTGTAAATAATTAAAACCTGTAAATAGTTTTATAATGGTCTGCAATGTTGTTTGATTGTAAGGGGAGGCTCTTCACTTAGGGACCCTGCAGCAGCTACCCAGGGACCTGGGTGGGGCCACTGACTACTGGGTACCCAAGGACCCCACTATTCAGTTGAAGGTGTGGGTAGTGTCGCTCCCAAGGTTACAGGTAAAATGCAGAAGCAACCTTGAAAGCAAGAGCCGTAACCCTCAGATTGCCTCTCTCCTAGGGCAGAGCCTACCACCCTGAGCTGCAAAGCTAGCCTCCCCTCTTGCCTACTATCTCTTTTCCTCTTTTCATCTCAGATGCTCAGCAGACCAGCTTCAAAAGGGAGGGGTTGAGCTTGTACACAAATTGCTTGGGGTTTAGGGCACCTTTCTGGGTCATAGTAAAAAACCATGAAACTTAGCAAGGCCTTGAAAAAACCCTTGAAACTTCTCACATGTCCCTGGGAAATGCTTTAACACTAAACTGTTTGAAGAGGAGGAGGATCCTTATGCTTCTTTCCATGTAGATATCTAGTGAATCAAGTTGAAAGAAATTCTGCTAAAATAAAATAACGGTCTAAACTAGAATAAAATAAAATAAATATACATACACGCATAAAATAATTATCTTTCCTCTTATTCAGGCTACAGAAAGGGGGATTCCAAGAAGACAGAACTATCTTGACAGAGGAACATTTGCAAAGTTGCCCTTGAAATTAACAGAAAGTCATGTGGTTCCTCTATAAGTGAGGATCTGTCTCTGAAAGCTGTAAGTGCTGCCCATAGAAAAGAATGGGAGATCCCCATGCCCCTTGAAGACAAAGTAAAATTCACCTCTGGGAGCATGAGAGCTGTGTTTTCATGTCTCAATGAAATACATATCTATGGAGATAAAGTAGAATGACTACCTCATTCTGGTTGTCTACATCAGGATTGAATTAGCTACACATAAGACTTCTAGTGGGAGAAATTTGTATTTTGTGTCAAATTACTCCTGCTTATTATTATAAACAGGTTTGTAGGTAGGTTTCTCATTAGTATGTTGATGATTCCTATAACAATAGGCATTCTGGGTTTAATCCTGCAATCTATGGCAAAATTATTTCTTGTTTGCATGTTTGCCTACTCTCTGTCATATACCTTGGCTCATCTGACAATATAAAATTATATGCTTATTACAATATTATATATTCCTTGCTGTAAAAAAAAAATATTGCTTTTCCATGTAACAAGATTTGTTGAATCCATTTTATTTATTCCATTAGAACACAGGGTTTAGTTTCTTAATAATAATATTAACAGTTTAATAATGTATTTAATATGACCAGCCAAATAGGTTTACAGCATTATAGAAGAAAATGACCTAAATACAATTCAGGAAAATTATATTGAGGCATAAATATACAAAAAATGTACAATGGAAGTAGATCCAACTGACAACCAAATGGAGAAAAGGTAACAAAGTGGACATAATGGAAAGACAAAAAATCCCCCCTCCCCCCCCAAAATAAAACCAACAGAAACATGTTGCCAATTACATTTATTCTATTAGCAACTACAGTGCTTGAAGAAAGGGAAGCAGTAAGTTTCTCTGAGGAGGGAATTTCATGATGTTTGGTCTAACAGAACCAAACCATGAACACTGGCTAGCCTCTGACTGAGCGGTGATCTTTAGCATCAGTAACTATCAGTACAGCACTAAAGGAGCACTCTCAAAGGGCCTAAACTGTTAAGGACATTAAAAAACCATTAATGTCAATTTGAAGACAAGCTGACACTTTAAGAGCAGCTAGTAAAAAAATGCAGATATGATAATGATAGCTCCAAGCACTGAGTGCTGCTGCATTCTGGACAAGCTGATGGAGCACCCCTGCTGATAGCCCTGCCAGCACAAATTATAACACCCAGGTCTCATAAGCACAGTATACTACTGTTATATGTGGTTATCACAGAATAAATAATAAACCACTTTATATATCTGAAAAAGAACACATTTGAAAAGCTTCCAATGGAACATGACTTGCCATGGAAATGATATAGACAAAACTGAGGAAAAGATTTCCAACATAATACACTTCATCTAATGGAACATAATACACTTCATCTAATGGAATTCACTGAAGAAACTGAATCATTAAACTGTTACCCAAGATAAGAAGGGATTTTCTGTATTATATTTTTTCTTCCAGGAACAGGATAAATTGGCTTTTATGTTTCTTTTTGGAAAAATCATTTAAGCATTTCTCGAGGATAGAAACTAAACTCCAGTGGGGAAAAATATAACTCATTTTATACCACTGCAATCAATAGGTGTTTTGCCATTGATTTCAGTTTGAGGCACACTGTCTAGATATAGACATTCAAAAAGCCTGAGGTGGAACTGATCTAAGGTATGCAGTTTTCTGTAAGCAGCATAGTTTAGAGCAGCAGCAAATAGAACACACATTTGCCCTTGTAAGGGGCGGGGGAGGCAAACTTCTGTTCTGCTACAGGTATAGATGGGCTTTTGATCACCAGAAATCCTGGTTTTCTCTGATAAAAAAAAATCCCCAATTTTTTAATTAAAAAAAGTAACCCCAAATCTACATTTTTCTGTCATTAAAATAAATGCCACCCCCCTCCCCCCACACACACATATATATATATAGTGGTGTTTTATTTTAATCGTGAAAATATGTGGTGGATTTGGGGTTACTTTTTTAATCTGAAAATTGGGCATTTATTTTTTATCAGAGAAAACCAGGATTCCTGTTGATGACTTATACTACTACAAGTTTAAAGTCTGTGCCTGGATAATAGTTCCAAATAACTGTCATTAACATAAAGATGTCATTATACCCATAGAAATTATCTCATAAAAATGCTTCATATAAATGTTGGGTGTTTATTTTGAACATAAGGGAAATGAGAGATGTAGTTAGCCATGTTAGTCTGAAGTCAAGTAGAAGGCAGGGTAGATTTTACTTCATGGATTAACTAAAGTCTATAATAGAAGGGAAGTGCTACACTCACATATATAACTTTAACACAGAAACTAGAGCTGTGCGAAATTTTGCCGCCAGTTTTGTTTTTATGCTGTTTCGACTCATTTCGAGGTTGAAACAGCAAAATAAAAATGAAACAGGTATCCTCATAACAGCCTCAAAACAAAACGAGGCATGTCAAAACATTTCACTGTTTCGCCACTATTTCGACATTTTGCCCATAGGCTATAATAGGGATGGTTGAAACAGCCTATAGCTTTGTCATTTATATCCTGATTTGGATGAAACCTGCAGGAATGGTAGCCCCTGCTGAGGGCATGAATCCTGTCAAGTTTTAAGGAGATAGGTGCAGGGTGTTCAGGGAAACTGCATCCCAAAGTCTTGAAATCAAAACTCATGTCATGTGTAAGTATTAAGCCACAGTGGGGTCAAAACAGCAGGCATGCTAGCCCCTGCTGAGGCCACAAATCCTGCTAAGTTTTAAGGAGTTATGTGCAGGGGATTGGGGGAAACTGTACCTCCATTGAAACATTGAAACGCTGGTTGAAACGGAATGATGCCTTTACGCACAGCCCTAACAGAAACACTTTATGTGTAGGTCCAATAATGTTTGGACCTTCCAAAACTAAAGCTTTCTTGAATATTTTTTCAGTTTTCACAAGTTCTTCAACAAAGTAACTACATACTGTTGGAACACTGCTAAGGAGCAAAGCGAAATAATATTGTAATGAAATATTTTGGAGATCACGCATGGAAAGACCTCATGAGAACAAGCTGATAATATTGCTAAAAAAAAATTAAGCATCTTTCTGGTAGACTTTGTAAAACCAGATTATGGAAATCATAATATAATTCCAAAAAAAAAAAAATATTTTAACAATCGTCTTGCAGAAATTACTACACCTTAACTTTTCTGGTTTTGGTACGCTGATTGATTTGGTTAATATTAAGTTATAGGTTATTAATTATTTTTAAATTTTACTTGTAACTTTACAAATCCTCACAAATAACATAATACCTTTGAACACAGTATTGAACTGATCAAAGCAGCCAAAAAACATCTCTTTCTTTGAAGTGCATTTTGGATTGGAAATTTTAACCTAATAAATCAAATTATCTCCCTTAGCAACTACTCTTTAATTCATAAAATCAAGGAAAAATATCAATTACTCCTACTCATAGACGTATTGAATGTATTTCATTTTATAAATAGGGTTTTTTGAGGATAATGCAGAAGAGGTGACAAAATCTTACCAATGACCAATTACAAGTGGAAAAAAAAATGTTTTGCCTAATAGGTCTTGACCCAGTCAAGTGCTTCAAGAAGTACATGGCATTTGAAAGGTATTCTAAAGCAATTTAGAACCTCACTGGACATCTGTGGCCTGTACATTTAACTGTCTTACATGCATCTTTGTGTTTCTCAGTTGCAGAACCTTCATACAACAAAACACTCCACTTAGTTTTCTCATTAAGAATAAAAAGCCTTCTTTATATGCCCTTCACTTGTACAGAAGTGTACAGTAACTCCATGCAATGCCAGAGTAATAATATGTCCTTTTTAAGGATTAAAACAGCCTCTGTTCCTTTTTGTTATCAGACTAGGACGAGATAGGAGAGCAAGGTAACTTTCAAGGGCTTTCAGTAGAAAGTATGTTCTATTCACTCTCCAGGATACAACTTTTTTGGTTAATATTTTAATGAATATTTTGTAATGAAAAAATGTTTAATACGTGTCTTATAAATGTTTATTGTTTTAATAAAAATTTTATAGCAATTTTACTATCTTTCTTTTGTCAAAAACATTTTCCTTAATCAAAAATGTGTACATTCTCTTGGATAAAATCAAATCTTGTGTTTGGAAATGCTGAAAAATTATCCAAACTGTGGAATAAATATAATTTTAAAAATGCCTTTTCTGTGTATTTGGCATGTTTTCAAGCTGTGTAACAACATCTATAGAACTTTTCATGGACACACATAATAATACTATACCAAATGGTATTTTGTGTTTATGTTAATTATAAATAATAGAAAAATTACACAAAACCATAAATCTTTACAAAATATTTTATAAGCTTAGGCCTTCATTTTGCATCTTACAGGAATTATCCAAATCCCCAAAATAGAAGCTTCCCTCATGGTTCTTCAAGAAGAACTGGGGACTATGTTGGTCAAAAAGGCTTGTGTTCAGGTGAGTGCCTAGGCCTATACCTGTGTGGATGCTTCAGAATCTGGTAATGGAAGTGTAACCAGGTGTGGGACTCAGCAACCAGGGCAGCTATGAGTAGCGAAAGCTTAAGAAGATGGCTCAAAAGACCAGCTGAAAACAATGAGGGTTACCCAGTGAAAGGAAAAGCTCACGTGGGAGAGGAACTTGGAGAGAGGTAGGACGATGCCAGCAGTATGGGGTAAGCTGGTCCAGGGAAGGACCATGGCTGTCAGTTGATTCTTTGGTAGGATGTCATTTGTGTTGGTTTGGTATGATAAGGATGGCACTAGAAGAGACAGTACTGAGAAAGAGTAGAGCCAGAGAAAGCAGAAGGCTGCAGGTCTAGAACTGGAAAACTGAGCGGGGACCTTCTCCATGGTCCTAGAGAACATGTGCAAGGAAACTGTGCTGAGAGACTGAGTGAAAGACTATGTGGGTTGTATTGAAGCTGTCAGTGAGGGAGGGAAGCCAGTGAGCTTAGCTGAGCCAAAAGATTCCCTAAAGAGATTTATGACTAGGGAGGTGCTTTGGTCCTTAAGCTGTTTATGGGTATCTCTGGTTGTTTAGGAGAGGCCCTCTAACTCATGGCACTTTACATTGTCTGTTATTCCATCTGAGCCAGCTGTTCTAGCAAGAGTTGAGCTCTGGATAATAACTACAGAGGAATCCATGAGCACATGCAAGATATTTCTGGTTTCCCACTGTGATATCTATTATGACATTTCTGGTAGAGTAGGTCAAGGAACATAACCTCCCCTTTGTCCTCAAACAAATGTTAGCAGCCTGTCAAAATCACTGAGCAATCCAGGCCAACTAGCATTGCCACAAAAGCAGCAAATACTGGAGAATTAAGAACATTTTTGTTTTTTTTTTTGCTACCAGAGTAGTGATGGTTATTAGGGGAAAGAGGTGTGTGAAAGACAATAAGGCTTTTCCCTCACAAGCTCACTTCAGAGCAACAATAATCCATAGAAACCACAGGGGGAAGGAGCCAACACCCAGTGTAGAGAAAGAACCAACCTAGGCTCTACTCACTCTTGGCACTGGATTTATGATCCAGATACCTTGTTCTGGGTGGTCTCAAACCCTCAGACTATGACCTTTCCATTTGATAATAGGGAAATGTTATTGATACACAGTGATAGCAGATAAGAATAGTGCAAATAATTCTATATCTACCAGTCCCAGGGTTCACAGAGTCAAGATATGTCTGGCCAGTACACCAGCTTCACTCTGAGGTTCTCTCTGAATACCAGATGTTGGAGGTCAGAGGCAGCAGCTTGGAGGTCAGAGACTGAGGCCGACCCCCCAGTAGGGTGGGTGAGATTGGCTGGTGGTGTGCCCTCTGTCCATGATGGCCTCCAGTTCCCCTCTTGGGGGCCCTTTCCTGCTCTGAAATCCCTCCTTTTGTATTCTTATTTCAATTGCACATTGAAATTCCTGTTGCATGTATATACTGATATTGTCTTTAATGACAGGATCACATATTATATTTTAAACAGGGCTCCCACTTTTTCTAATATACAAACCAGTTTACACAAGGCTGTCCAATTAAGTTTCCAGACTCAGCTGTAAATCTGATTTTCCTGTCTTTTGACTGAATAACTTTGCAATCTAAATAATGTGCTCATGAATGTTTGTAATTTAATTATACCTTTATTATTCACTGTATACAGTATACATGTGTACTAAATACAGAAAAAAACATAGAAAGCCCCATCCTTAAACATTTTGCATCTGTGAAAGAAAAATGAAGAAAATGGCATAAAGAAAAGAATGGTCCAAAGGATAGTAGTGATATGGGTAACATTATCAGGTTACTTTGTCAGGCAAAGTTAATATAAGAGGAGGAGTATTTTTTCTTCATTGTTATTGAAAAGAAATTCCACACAACACTAGGATAATATCCCTTAATGGTTATTGTAAGGGAAGTGTTAAGGGCCTGACACAGCACCAAGGTAAAGATAAAGATGTCTTATAACATTTTTAAAGTACCTCTCTCATTCAAGATTTTCTAAGATGTACTTTTTATAAATAGTAACTCTTATCTGGTGTTGTGTTCTTCCCTCTAGAGCTCTATCTGTACAGTTGCTAGGATCTGAGCTTTCCAGTTGGGGAGGGAAAATAAAAAACACACAAAAAAACCCTACTTCTAAGATGGATCTTGATCAGTTTATGAAAGGGATTATATGACATAGGTATCTGGGACAGGGGAGATGAGTCAGGAGATCCCTTCCAAACCTATGCTACTAGAATAAATCTAGAGTTTCAGGAAGACTAATAGGTCAGGAGTATGAGGAGACTGATTCTGGAGAGATGTACAAAGGTAAAGACCTCAGATGAGTAAATTTTTAAGAACATACTTATGTTTTTTTCTTGAATTCACATCCAGATTTCTTACTTTAATTTTTTGGTGACAAAAGAGGACAGACCCAAAGCAACAGCCTTGCTATTCCTTAGGATCAGACTAAATTAGGGTTTTAGAACAAAGCTGTTACACACTAAATTAGGGCTTTAGTACATATCCATTATGTGGGGCCTCCTGGAGCTAATGAATCCCACACAAACTGTAATTCAAACTACAACAGTTTTATTGCAGGAAGCATTTCATCCAGCTGTGAAAAACAGAAACTGTTAAAAAGTTAACACATTCCCAAGTGCTCTTGAGTTTAGGATCCTCAACTTTTTTTTTTAGGGTAGTTTTTTGGAGTGTGAATGATTGCCTAGTTTTGCTTGACAGTCTTGAAGTCTTTGCCATTTCCAGTGACAAAAACTCAGATTTACTTTGCAGTTCTCTTCATCTCTAAAGTGTTCATAATATGTCAGTGTTATCAGTTCAAAGCATCCACAACTGTATGTATAAATTTATTTCAGACTTTATTGACCCATGATGAGAAATATGACAGCAGCAAGGGTGAGTTTAATCCACCATGGCTATTTCAGCTCCATGCAGTGTACTGCAGAGCTGGCTGAACTATTTATTCAGAACAAAATATTTGGTTAATTTAGTATTCCTCCACACCTTCATTATCTGTAAGATCATCACAGTAAATATAAACTAGTATTAGGAACAATTGATTATATATTTATTTATTTTTGCAAAGTATACAGTGTGTTTATGGATTCATTAGAAGCTCAGTAGTTTCAGTTCACAGGGGAATCTAGTATATTGACTTTTTGCCTAAACGGTCCACAAGAAAACCCTAAAGAACTGGAAACATTGCATATATAGAGCCTATTCTGACAGAGGCATATCTGAGATGCTGCTTTGCACAACAATGTTCACTTACACACCAGCTTGCACACCACAGAGGCAATCTCATTGTTTGGATGGACTGTGTTGCCCTATACAGCCTAAAGGGGAAATAAACGGACTATGAATATGACATATTTGGGTTGCACAACAAGGACAAGGACTTTTAGAAGGATGTGATACATGTCCTTGTTCACCATTGGAAAAGGCCACTGATAGAGGAGGCTATGTAAAAAAAAAAAAAGTTGTGTGTTCTGTGACTGATGATGTACAATCGTTCTGTGCAAGTTTACTATTTTTTCAATAATATTTCACTGTTTGGCTGAAAAAGGGGGCATTACTTTCTCAATGAACTGTGTATATAATTCCTAATCACAGACATTCTATGTGATTTGGGGCTTGATTTTGGGCAGCCACATCTTGATTTAGATGCCTACATTTACAATTTTAATCTAAAAGCCCCTGTCCAGAATATAAGTTTCCCACAGAGAGAAGAGAGAATGATTTGGTAGTTTAGTGTTTAAAGCATTCATTCTGGAAGCAGCAAGAAACAGAGGCGTTGTAGACTGCAATCAGTTTCTGATGGCAGAATTGTTTATGGTTTTTACATTTAGTCGTCATTAGCTAAAACAACAGAAATAATTATGTTGTTCTGAACCTTTTAATCCTTTCTGCATAGTGGCACAGCTTCTTTCAGGAAGGATAGCAAGTGTCACCCCACAACAAGCCCATAGCCTGGGCAATCCCCGAGGAGATGGGAGATACAAATTTCTGTTTCCTTGGCAAACGGGGGCATAGATGCTGGAAAAAAAAAAACACATTTAAATACAGGCAGCAACATCACCAGCTGTATGCATTGCCAGCTCTCAGAGAAAATTCATAGGCAGTAGATATGATAAATTAGATCTGAAAGGTGAGATTCTCTTAGACTGTGCCTTAGGTAGGGATTTAGCATGGTTCCCTGTTCTCATGTGGTGTGGTAAAATGTATTCTTGTAAATGGTTGTGCACTTCTTTTACACTTTGTTTGGTCATCTTAGTGGAAGACCATGCTCAGTCAATTTCCTCCTATAGTCAACATCTTTGATCCATATTAGCTTCCATTAATTAAAAGTACCTCAAAATCTTCATGGATGGAGAGAGGGCTAAAAAAAAACTAATACCACTACATGGTTAGCCAGTACATCACCTGAATTCCTGATGCATCTTTTTCTTGTGCTTGAAACTGGCTTGCCCAGACATTTATAAAAATACTTTTCCAGGAAAAAACTCTTTAAGTTGTACCAAACTGTATTATTAAGAGTTTACTCTCAGAAAATCAGGTAAAGATCCACACAAGGCAACCAACTAAGTGGTGTGTACTTCCACCCTGCCCCTGCTTGGCTAGGATCAAGCTCTGGGGAGCTTTGTGCTGCTTGTGCCTGGCTAGGATCAGCTCTGAAGGACCAATACCACCTCCATCAGCCACCTTCTAGCAAAGACCAGGTTCTGGGGGACCCCAAACTGCCTCCACCCATTTGGGTGCCAGCCCCACACTGCCTTCACGTGACTAGGATTAGGCTCTGCACTGCCCCCTCTTGGCCCCTGCACATCAGGATTGAGCCCTGTACTACCCTAAGAACCTGATCTAGTTTGAAGGTCCACAGTATGCAGAGCTTCCCACAGATCTAAGGAGAGCTGTAACAGGGAACCCTAGCCTTGTCACTAGAAAGCAGGCCCACCCCTTTAAGGCCAGAACTTTCTGGGCTCAGCATACTGGGATGGAAGGGGTTAAAGGCTGGGCTTGGCCAGCTAGTCAGCTGACCAGAAGGGACAGGACTATAAGAATCCAGGGCAGAATGGCAGTAGTGGGGCCAGCAGTTGAAGGAGAAGGAGTGCAATTCAGAGCTCCAAGGAAAGGTCTGATGAGCAATCCAAAGGTTGGAAGAGGAGACTACGGAGGCCCGGAGAGACAGCAGCCACCCCAGAAGCCAACGGTGGGGAGCCAAAGCAAGAATCCGGTGTAAATGTAAGCTGGCATGCGGATTTCTTTGATCACATATTTTTCATGCAGGCAGTTATTGCTCATAGATGGGACTGTCCATATTTCTTTTGGTTATTGAATAATACCCAGTGATTTGGGAGAGGCTATTGGGGGATAGAGGAGGCCTCATAGGGGGACAGAACCTGGAGCTAGTGAGGGCACAGCTTTTGGGGGCACAGACCCTGGCACCAGTGAGGGTGCTGCTTTTGGGGGGCACAGACCCTGGTGCCAGTGGGGCGTGATCTTGAAAAAGACCAGGGAGGTCAATTATGTTTTGGACTGAAGCGGGGTGAGTTTGGGTGGCCTCCTGGTTTCGGACTTGCGGGCCCTTGGCTGTGGGGCCGGTGCCCAGGCCTCTGGGCCAAGGGGAGTCAGGCTCATGCTTGGAGCAGAAAAGGAGGCCAAGAGCCCCAAGACACCGGAAAAGGCAAGAGCCTTGAAGTCAAACCCTGTTTAGTGTGTTCAGACAAAGAGGCCTAGCCAGAGAAAAAACAGGGGTCAGGAGAATGGCCCCAACACACCCAATTCAATAGATAGTCTCCCGCTCGCATTATAATTTTCCATCAAGATGTGGCAGGAGAGTATAGGGAGGGACAGAAGAGCCCTGAAGAAGGCTCCAAGGATGCCCCATGGAAGGCGTAGATTACCAGAAAGATGGAACCGGGGAGGGCAACCTGTTACAAGAGTCAGTGGGCTGGATGACATGGCACTATGGGCTGGATCTGGCCTGTGGATTAGGGGTTGAGCACTCTTGACCTATTTATTGGTCATTGCACAATGTTTCACCCTTCAGTAGACTTTATTGGTAGTAGGAATCCTTTTAGTTAAAGAGCTAGTCAGTTTTCATTGTAGTTGCAGTATTTCTGATCAAGTTGAAAATGGTCATTGAAAATAGCTACCAGAAAAAGATGAAGACTTGTATTATTTGTGACACAAAATGTCACACTGATCTGCTAGTGAAGTTGTCTAAGACATTATCTACCTAATAGAGGGAGAAGTTGAAAGTCAGGGGTGTTGGAACTTCTTTTCTGCAACCACAGTTTGGAAATCTACAAGTCATATCACTGAATCTATGATGAATTCCTTTTTCCATGCTGAATGTGACAAGTAATTTCAGTTAGCCACACATATTCTAAAATGGTTCAGTCAAATAGGAAGGATTACAAACTCACTTGACTTCACAATGCCTTTAGTCTTCTAGTTCATCTCAAATCCTGGCATCCTCTATGGCTAGGTTTGCCAAGTTGTGGCTTCTCATGTAGCCAACTGTAATCTTTGACATCAGGGAGTATCATATTAAGGACCTTGTTGCATATTGTGCACTGAGCTGCTCAAATGTGGATCGGTGTTAGAGCTAGTTTGAGTTTGGAGTAGTCACATGTTCAAGCCAACAGGGGCCTTGAGGATTGAAAGGTATGAATTACACCCCACTTCTCATTTCAGACTTCCCTCCACCCCCCACTGGGGCTCCGACTGCCCGCCCACCCCTGCAGCTCATCTACACCCCCCCGCCCCATGTCCCCTGCTTTACTTGTGGCGACATGTCCAGCCCAGAGAGCAGTGGCAGCAGCAGCAGCAGAAGATGGACAGGTAAAAGTAGGCTTGGATGTGGTGGGGTGTGTGTGAAGATAAGCGCGTATCTGGGGTGTTGGGGGAAAGGGGATTATGGGCCCAATTGGAGAAAGATGTGGGGAATCAGGCCAGGCCAGGCTTGGGGCTCTCCCCCTGCCCTTCAGGGTCCCCCTGCTTCTTCTCCCACCTCCTGGATTACTTTTGGATGCTGGTAATCTTGGAAGAAGAACCTGCCTGTTTGGCCCCCACTATTGCTGCTGCCACCATCAGGCTGCTGCTTTTCTCTAGGATGAGCCCAGCACAGAAAGCATTAATGCCTATGGTGGTGGTAGGGGCCAGGCAGGTGGATTCCCCTTGCCTGCTTACTCCCTTGGGACAGTGCCAGCAGCCAAAAGGAAGTCAGGTGGGCACAGGCAGTAACAGGGGATCTGGGATGCTGCAAGATGGGGGATGGCAGGCCTGATCCAGAGGGTGGGAGAGAAGAATGCCAATATAGGCCAGTGAGGACAGGGTCACAGGTCAGCAGTGGCATAGCATAGGGGGCAGTAGGTCTGGTCTAGGTCAGCAAAGGAGGCGGGTGGTGGAGCTACACTAAAGTGTAGTCTAGAGTGGTTATGTTAGTGTGGCACAAGCTGGGTAACACAGATCAGAGAGAAACCTAGCCTAGTGTGATATAACTTTTAAGCTATCTAAAGAGTGCTTAAAATTAGTTTCACATGTTAATGTGTGGACAATCCAGGGGTGGAGAGTTCCAGGAACCACCTAAAATTAAGCCCTAGATTAGGTGAAATGCATGTTTTGGATCAGACTGATAATTGTTTGGTGCTTCTGTTTCCATCTATAAAATGATCTTGTGTATTTGATCTTGTCTATTTAAATGATAATATTTCAGCTCAGAGAATGCTTATTTCTTTGTCTACACAACACCTATCATCAAAGCATCTTGTAGTGTCTTTGTAGGGCCTTTTTGCTACTGAATTAGAAAAAAATAATTGGAATAATAATTTAGTGGTTTTAATAACCTGTCCATTTTTTGTGTGTTCACTCTCTATCAGAAAAAGAGAGAAAATAATAGAAAATCACCATATCCCTATTGTTTTGAGGATACTTATGGTTGCTACCCATTCTTTCTCCATATGGTCCCATGGAACAACCTGCACGCTACTTAAGCAGAAGACGCTTGCTTTTCATAGAGCGAGACAAAGGTGTGGATTAATGTACAGACCTGAAGACCACAGTTCTTTAATGCTATTTTTTTCAGTTTTGTCTCAGTTGAGCGATATATTTTTCCCATATATGGGGTGATATCAGAGACTTTATTTTTTTTAAATATAAGAAAGAAACTTGGTGATGGTTTGGGGGATTTAACAAGAAGAGGGATTAAGAGGCAGAATCTCTAAAATCCTGAAGGTAGATATTAATTTATGTCTCTTAGAAAATCAATTCACTATATAGGTGTGTCGATTTCTTTTCTTCCACTATATTTTTTTATGTTTGATGGTAAGGAGAATTTCATGAAAATAAAATATTTGATTTTACTCTGAGCGCTTGGTTCCCCAGTTGTAGCAATAACTCTGTGCTTGTTTCATCAAAGACACAGTATAAGTGCTCCAGCTTGCAACTGGTCACTCCCACCTGCTCTGTGTGCCTTTCTTAGCTTTGTGGTTTCTACCAGAAAAACTGCAGTTCTCCAGGTAGAAATGTAATGCCTGTACATGGCCATAATCATTTACTCATCAGGTTATTATTATACTACAAACAGGTGTTTATGAGTTTAGGTGGGGATAAAAGCACAAGGAGAAGCACTCTTTAGAAATAGTCCCTGTGCTTGTTCAAGTATCTTTAGTAATAAAAAGATAATTATGGAGAGGAATAGTTAAAATTGGCTTTAAATGCAATGTTTATCCAAGCCATTTGTCATGGCAGCCGGTCTCACCAAAATTGGAATACCATCTTTTTTGAGTAGTTCTTAAGTCAATGCTTGGGTTTGCTTGAGTAAAAACTATCGTTACAGAAAACTGTCATTAGAGAAAAGTAAATATGCTATTTTTATTTGCTTTTTTTTTTAAGAGAATAAACCAGACAGACAATGACATCTTTTTGCATAAAATGAATGTGAACAGCAGCAATTCACGTATATCATAATGACTAGATTGTGGCAATATACATACCAATTACCAGCAAAATTTCCGTTACAATTAGAATTAAATTACAGGTTTTCTTTTATTCACAATAATCCTTGACAGCATTAGATGTGAGCAAATTACTTATTCAAGTTTCTTCTATGTTTACAGTAGTTTTCTTCATTCCCTTTACATTCATTTTCTTATATCTGTCATACAAGGAAACTGCAGCAATGACATTTTAGCTTTAGTATATAAATGTTTTAACTGGAGATAATGGTAAAGGCAGACATGGGCATCATAAGCCTGAATGATGCCAAGAGCTATTCTACAACATGCTGAATGGCTCTTTGTCTATTGAACTGTATAGGAAGGACTCCATGACCTCTTGTCAGGTGATTCTTGCCAAATTGGTCTAAGCATTTAGGCTTGGAGTTGAAGGAAAGACGAGATCTTACAGATAGTCATGCAGATCTAAATCCTATCTTAGGGCCTTGTTACATGGTAATATTAGGTGGTTTCTGGAGCTCTTAACCCCTGAATTGGCTACAAGTTAACAACTTCTCAAGTGATTTAAAGCACTGGTTATTTGTCGTAAAGTTATACCACTCCTGGAAAGGGTTACCTCTACTCTGCTTAATTTTGCTTCTGTTCCATTAAGGTATGGCCACTCCAAGCAGCTGTTCCACACAAGTTGAAGTCCTCCAATATCCCTGGGTACAGTGGCTGCTCAGGTGCATGGGGATGGCAGGGCACAGTAGGGCTAGGCAAAGTGCTGCCTTGCCTCCAGGCACACTGGATTCAGCAAGCACTGTAGGTCCATAATGACCAGTGCCTGTGGTGCCCCCACCATCACTGAGACTGTCTCACTTTGCCTGGCAGGAGCAAAGTCAATCCCAGTGGTGGAGGAGGGGCACTCCCCATGCTAGTGTGCTTAGACCAGCTTGCTCTGCCTGACAGAGGCAGAGCTGGTCCTCCCTCTAGCTCCTAGTCCTGCCCCTACTCATCTAGCCTCTACTGGCAAGTCACAGAGGCAAATGAGAGGAAAGGGGCAGTTGGGGAAGGTTTCTTCATCTTAACGTGTGACTGCTCCACTAAGCTGAACAACATTTGTGTGGCTTATGGTGTAAACTGTAACAATGCCTTTAGAGACACATTAGTCCAAAATGTAGTTCTCAAGACTGCCATTCAACTGGCACAAAATCTGAAAGAAGATAAAGTCCAAAGGTATACAAAGTCATGCTATTTTTAACATTCCATATTGGCTTATGCGAATCCTCAATGAGCTTCTTGGCTTTTGTGTACCCCATTCTTTGGCATCTTTTGAAATGTTTTCCTTATCCACCACAGAAATTCCTGGCCCTGTAGATGACTATATAGTTGACTGAACACGTAGTAGCTGGAACACATACATGCACCCCTTGTGGACATAGAGTCGATTTAAGATGCCTGGTAATAGAGGTTGTCAAAACCCATAGCTACCAGACTTAGTCTCAAGATCTATATGCATCTCTCTTTTGCTCAGTGTCTAGGCACAAATACACTAGGCATCTAAGATACCAATGCGTATGGGGGCCTGACCCAAAATCTCTTTCACTCCCTAGAACAGCACACTAACCATCATACCACATTTTAGGGTATTACTTACTGTATTACCCTGGTAATACTGTATCTTCTCTGATGCTCCTTTTCAAGCTAAACCATTCCCATAAACTTTAGAAAGGAAAGGAGGACATTTCAGAGGTGGAGGAAAGCTCTTTCCTCAGTGACTGCTTCCAAATGAGCGTGGACATTGTGCTGCAGCTACTTGTCCCTGGCGAATGCCTGTGCCACACACACTTTGGTGTGCGCCAAGTTACCCTGGGTGTGTAGAGAAGGTTGGGGCTAGCACTAGGTTCACCCTAGCAGTCTTACCTGGGGTTCTGGGGGCCTCCCAGGGCTGCAGCATCGTGATTCTTCTGTGTTGAGCCTGGCCAGTAGCTGGAACATGGTTCTGGGAACCCAGCTCTGCTTTTGAGTGGTATGTGCTGCCTGTGCATGCGCTGCTCTGCTTTTTTTCTTTTTTCACAGGTTTTTTTTGACCCTGGATACCCGTGGGGGAAAAAAAAAGCAGAGCAGTGCACAAACAGGCAGCATGCCCTTGCAGTGTGGAGACCTTCGAACTATGTGGTATGTGGCATCACAGATGTGTTTGTGGCACCACATCACATGGCCATGCTTGTCTGGATGCAGCCAGAGAGATCAAGAGTCCTTGCTAGAAACCTTCCCCCTTCCAAATTAACAGCCACCTTACTACATGTGACAGAGCACCTTTGGTGCCTGTCACTTGAAGGGTTTTCAGTGATAGTAGGGCAGCCGGCAGGTGCAGGCCAGCCCTGATAAGACAGTCACATAGATTTCATAGATGTTAGGGCTGGAAGGGACCTTGAAGATCATCAAGACCAGCCCCCTGCCCCAGGGGTAAGAAGTCAGCTAGGGTCAAAAGATCCTAGCAAGATAAGCATCAAAGCGTTTCTTGAATGAGTCCAGAGTAGTTGCCTGTACCGCTTCTGGACAGAGTCTATTCCAGGTCTTGGGGGCTTGAACAGTAAAGAAAAATTTTCTTATGTCCAGTCTAAAATGGTCTTGGAGGACTTTATGACTGTTGGTCCTTGTTTTACCTTGGGGCACTCTGGTGAACAGATGTTCTCCCAGGTCCTGATGTACCCCCCTTATGTACTTATAAGCAGTCACAAGGTCCCTGCTGAGCTTGCGCTTTTCCAGGTTGAAGAATCCCATGGCTCTCAGCCTCTCTTCATAAGGCCTATTCTAATTGCTCTCCTTTGGACTCTCAAGTTTCTTGACATGCTTCTTGAATCATGGAGCCCAGAATTGGATGCAGTACTCCAGCTGCAACCTCACCAAGGCTGAGTACAGCAGGAGGATGACATTCTGAGATTTAGTTGAGAAGCATCTATGGGTGAAAGCCAGAGTTTTGTTTATATTACCAGCTGTGACATTGCACTGGTGGCTCATTTTCATCTTGTGGTCAATCATGACCCCCAATTCTCTTTCAGCAATGCTGCTAGCAAATGTAGCACTGCCAAGCCTATAAGTATGCTGAGGGTTTTTTTTCCCCAAAGTGGAGTACCTTGCATTTTTCAGTATCGAACGTCATCAGGTTTGTATCTGCCCACTTACTAAGTTTATCCAAGTCAGCCTGGATCACTAGTCTGTCCTCAGGTGTGGATGCTATGCCCCAAAGTTTAGTGTCAACAGTGAACTTAGTCAGTGCACTTCTGACACCAATGTCCACATTGTTGTTAAAGATGTTAAAGAGAACCAGTCCAAGGAGTCCAACCAGCCTTGGGGGATGCTACTGGTCACAAAGTGCCATAATAATTCACTACCATCAACCACTAGTCTCTGGGTCTGACCTCGGAGCCAATTTCCCAGCCATCAGACTGTGGTGTAGCTGGGGCCACAGTTGGACAATTTTTCCATGAGGAGGTCATGGGACACCAGATCAAAGGCTTTTTTAAAGTCCAGATATATGACATCAATCTCTTCTCCCTTGTCCAGGTGATATGTCACCTGGTCTTAGAAGGAGTTCAGCTTGGTCAGGCAAGACCAACCCACAACAGACCTGTGCTGGCTGTCCCTTAGGATGTTGCCCTCAGCCAGCTTATCGAGAAGGGTCTCCTTGATAACTTTCTCCAGAATCTTACCAGGGATTGAGGTCAAGCTGATTGGCCTATAATTCTTGCATATACTTTCTGCCCTTTCTTGAAGATGGGTACAACATTGGCCTTTTCCAGTCCTCAGGTACTTCACCTGAGCACCATAAGTTTTTGAATATTTTTGCCAATAGTTGGGCTATGACACCAGCCAGCTCCTTGAGTACTTTAGGGTGTAATCAGTCAGGACCAGCTGACTTGAAGGTGTCAAGCATTTTAAGGTGATCCTTTACTAGATCAACACCAATGCTGGGTATTAATATGTCCTCACCCTGGCTGTCCCACATATTGCTAGGCAGGGCAGTCCCATTGAACTGATGAAAGACCAATGCAAAGTACCCATTAAGCAGATTGGCCCTTTCCTAGGTGTCAATTATCAGCTATCCCTTTTTGTTCAGCAGAGGGGTCCAAAGTTACCCTTGCTTTTTTTCCAACTCCCTACATATCTGAAAAAGGACTTTTTTGTTATCCTTGATATGTGAAGCCAGATGGAGCTCGGTTGCAGCCTTGGCTTTCCTGATCCACACCCTACAGGTATGGACCAGTGCTGAGTACTCCTCCTTAGGGCCTTAACAATGAACCTCCTGAGCTTGTCAAAGTTAGCTCTCCTGAATTTGAGGACTTCTGTATTGCTCACTGACTTGCCAGCTTTGCAATGGATAGTAAACATGATCAGCTCATGGTCACTACCACCCAGCTTTCCACCGATTCTTAGCTCACTGACTAGGTCATCCCCTTTGGCCAGTACCAGGTCCAACAATGCTTTCATTCTCATCAGCCCATAGACTTCTTGAGTCAGGTAGAGCTTGTCTATGCATGTGAGGAAGCTTTGCAACTGATCAGATTCTGCCGAGTCCTCTTCCCATGAGATGTCCAGGTAGTTAAAATCTCCCATGAGAACCATGCACTGAGAGCGTGCAGCCTCAGTCAGTTCCCTGATGTGAATTCCTGATCCAGCTCTTGTTTCTGGTTAGAAGGTCTGTAGTAGACTTCTACCATGATGTCCCCTGTGCCATGTTCCCCATGTATTTTAACCCGGAGAGACTCCAGTCATCCTTCCTGGGTGCCAATGTCAATTTGCAGAGATGTGTAGCTGTCCTTGACATAGAGAGCTAACCCCCCGCCCCTTTGATCTGTACGATCTCACCTGTACTGGGTATAGCCATCTATACCTGTGGCCCAGTCATAGGTAGATTCCCACCACATCTCATTATCCCTATGAGGTCACAGTCATTCGTGTTTAGCAGGAGGACCATTTCCTCCTGTTTTATTCCCCAAGCTCCTGGCACTGGTGTACAGGCAGGTAAGTGTTCCATTGTGGGCCCCTGCCTTCTCTACAGATCATTTCAGGGCTAGGGTAGGGTTGGATTGAACAGCACTCACTAGAAAGGTGGAAAACCTGAGTCCTAGGCCTACCCTCACATGCAAGGAGTTTGAATATATATATATATATATAGGCAATTTAGATGAGCAGGAAAAAGTAGAAAACCATACTAACTCTCCCTGTGAGTGGCAAAAGGGAACCAAGACACTAATCTCCAAGCTGTGAATTCTACTAGCCAGCTGGATTCCTAAATGTTAGATATGACAATGCTCAGCTTCATACCACCTCAGTCCTTGTTTAAATGAAACTGCAACTGACTTTAATGAGGGTGTTACCTAAATAGTTAATGTAGGATTTAGCTTGTAGTTTCTGAAGCAACAGCTAACAAAAGGAGTCAGATAAATCAATACAGGCTGCTTCTCCTGAAATGTACATTTGCTAAATAAACTGCCAAACTGAAATACCCTGTAAGAGTTGCATAAATGTAAGTCAAAACACTGGCTATCACTACAATCTCAAAATGCTAAAGAATTTTAGGAGAGATTCTGCCAAATACAGATGTTTTTCCACGTTGAGAGAGTTCACCAGAATAATTGGAAAACAATTCCGTATTATTTCTGGAATCTATTGTTATAAATTTCCAACCATTAAAAGGGCCTTTTAACCCCATTACTACATGTGCCTATCTATGGATCAGGATATAATATAAACATATACATATATAATGATAAGGCAGGCACAGTATACAACGATAGATCATTTGTATTTCTGCATTTGTTTTGAGCTATGGACAACATTCAGGTATAGAGAGCTATGTCATGTTGTTAATCTGATATTTAAAAATGTGTACCAAAATGTATTTGAGATTTACATAATCCTAATAAATCATATGCTTAACTATTGCCCGTAGGTACATATGTGCGCGCACACACACACACACACACACACACACACAAATATACCTTATTACATGTTCTTTGGTTTTATATTTTATCTCTCTCAGATGCTGCATTATGTGAGAGCAAGCACACAACCAATGGGGAGGAAAGAAAAAATCACTTTTGAGTCAGTGCACAATTGTTAAAAGTGAAAGCAGCAAAAGGCTGATTTTACTAATTAATTTATCTATACCATTTTTCCCTTCCTTCTCCTTTTGCCCTTTTTTATATTTTCAATCAATACAGTAATAAATACTATTAAGTCATTATCCTGAAAAGATAAAAATAGAATAACCTTGATATTGAAATATATTTGCCTATAAGAAAATAGATTTAAAAAAATTAAAATCTTATGTATTTTAAAAAAGTATAACTAAGTTATCTATATTATACTCTGATGTATAAAGCTGCACCAATTTAGCATGACTATATACATAAAAATAGTCAATACCTACCAAGCTTAAATATTTGCTTGGTAAGATTTAATGCTATAAGATACCAATAAGATTGATGGTAAGATTTATTACTATATGATAAAGAAGACCCTACAATTGTCCATTGAATCTGTGAAATGCAGGGAAACTAATGGCTTCAGGGGCACTTAAACACATACAGTATTGATAAAAAGGAGGTGCCTCATTACCCAATCCAAAGAGTAGAAAACCCCCCAATTATTTTAAATTAAGAAGTAATATCTTAATCAAATTGGAATTGCTGAAGCATGGGTGGACCTATAGCGGGTTCATAGAACTGTGTGAGATTTTCCTGCATGCCCTACACCAGGCATACTTTACTATCTTGTTATTAATTCAGAGACAGTATTATATAGCTCAAGGTGTAACAATGCTATAAAATAACCTATAGTGGAGTCAACAGCTGGAGAATGAGAGAAATCATACATAGGCCTGTGTTCACGCACTAATGTTTTTAATCAGAAACTGAATTGCAAACAAGAAAATGAGGTCTATTTCTTGATGATCTAAAGTATTACTCTTTAACGTTGGGTAAGCTTGAACAAACTTTTAAGTATGTATATTAATTTGCATACCTCCATTTTCAGATTTGCCTTTGAGGTTTCCTCAAGTTCAGGGAAAAGAAGGGTTAATAAAGTGATGAAGTACTGAGCTAAAGCTCATTTCTAATTTGAATCGGCTGGGCTAATGATGAAAGTAAATGATGTCTTCTTTAGAAATAAATGTTCCCTTGCTGATATTTGCTAAAGCTTGTCAGTGTAGTAAATTACTAGTTGCTAGCCTTTTCCAAATGATGACCCTCTATAGTTTCAGGAACATATCTCCCACATAACCAGAGAGAAAGGCGGGTAGTTGTGTCCTCTTGGCTAAAAAGTTCATGGATTAATTCCAAACTTAAATATTATTAATTTTATCAATTACCATATGTAATAAATTCTAATCAGAGATCCCCCCTCCACTTAATGGAGGTGGGGAGGGAAGCCTCTCATCTTGGAATTGAGTATAAGGGGGAAGGTGAGCATCTGCTGTAGCTCAGGCTCCAGCTCCTACCCAGAGTCAGAGTTGTGGCTGTAGCTGCTGTCTGCCCCCTTTTCCCTGCCCCTGCTCCCTCACTTTTCTTTCCCCCACCCCTCCTTACCTTTGTTCCACACCAGTATACTCCATACATGCTTAAGCCTGGGGCACTGGGCATGGCCTCAGCCCAGCCCTGTAGTAACAGTGTGCAGCCTACACAACTGCAATGGGAGCCAGCATGGTGCTGTGCTCTGTGCCCCAGACTAGAACAGGGATAGAACCTGCCATGTGGAGCAAAGTCAAGGGGAAAGGAGAGGGAGGAACAGAGGCTGAAGGGGAGGAGCAGGAAGGGGACCAGAAGCAGAAGGACAAAGGGAAGCCTGAAGCTGCAGAGGGGGCAGTGACATACCGTGGATCTCTGGTGCCTGGGGACCAATGCCTGCATTGGCGCCCCACCCCGGGGATGATCCGAGCAGGGTGCAGGGTCCCCTCTACCACCACACAGCACTTTCACAAGGAAATTACCACACACCGGATGTGGGAGTGGGGGTGGTGGCCAGAATTTCTGGCCAGAAAAGGTAAAGAATTATACAACCTGCCAGATGGGCCACACTGCAAATGAGGGAGGTGCCATGGCCTCTCAGCCCAGCTGGTGCCCTGCCCCACCCAGCCCCAGGGGCCATGGCCATCTTAGGTTCAAGTAAATATGGAATTCATGTCAAAATGATAAATTCATGGAAGGGAATTAGATAATATGCCCTCTAGTTGCCTAAGGAGGCAGACGTTCACTTCCCAAACAGCTCCGTCAAATTAGTCTAAAGGAAGGGTAGCGTTTTACAGTCTGACATCTGAATGCCAGTAGTAGAAAGAGACACATTTTCTCTGCATTTGTTCTCTTCTCATTTGCTTAATATCACTTTCAAATATTAGCCCAGAAAGGCTGCATTAAATGTCTCAGTTTTTGTCTATTAATACCTAACACACTTACAATTGGCAGAATGTAATATAAGTATGATGCTTTAATGCTTTATTTTTACTAGTAAGATGAAAATACATCAGCATGAAAAGGATATAAGTAAGAGCTTATCTCAGATTGAACAAGCAGTTGTTACTTACTTAGCTTCTCTGCTTTTATGGAATGTATGTTCACCTTCAGGAACAATAGAAATATTTTTTATGGAGTCATATTTTGTCCTAAGGGACACATCAACTGCAGTACCTTTGATTTGGTGTCAACACTTAGAGATATAATGAAGATAAATGTTGACTAAATGTCAACATGAAAATGTTTTAGAAAAATGGAAGGTGATAAAAATGTTTTCCACTCCTGATTAAGGTGCAACCGAGTTGTACGTCTTTTCTTGTGAATCACCTGCATTTGATGTTATCAGTATGCTGAACAGTTTGCTTATATTGTGTAGGCCATATTCTGCTCTCAGGCACACAATCACAGAAAAACTCTGGAAGACTAAAAGCAGATTTCAATGCTGTCTTGAAGTTTATCACAGTTAGGAGCCCTTATGACTCACTCTATAGAAATCTGTTTACTTTTTAATGCATCTAGAAAATTTAAGAGGAACGGATGATTTCATGAATGTGTACGTAATCTCATACTGAATCTCCTATTTGAGAGAGAACACCCCTACCTTTTTGATTAAAAAAAATAAATGTTAAAAATATGTTGATCTTACTATAGTTAATATAACACATTACTCGTACATCACTGTAGTTGCTCATTTTCCATGAAGGGCATTAATGTCATGGAGTTGGACAACAACCTACTCTTCCACTTTATCCAGCAGCAAGCTTTGATCTTTCATTGACACTGACTGCTGGGGAAGAAATAAATGCATCCTAAATTTAGGTGGAGACTCAATGCAGAGTATTTTTGTTATTACTTCACTCAATCTGAGACACTTGCACTTTCTCCAGTAAATTACTTGCTATTGCTGTTTCTGTATACTACACATAATTTGCCACTGGATCTTTCAGATTTTGCTTCATTGGAGAAAAAGCTTTCTCACACTAGACTTTCCCAATTCTTATTTGTGTTCCTTAGGATAGATTATATGTACTTGACCACTGAAGTAGCATATTGAATAGTTTCATTTAGATTCATAGATTCATAGGTTGTTAGGGGCTGGAAGGGACCTTGTAGATCATTGGGTCCGGTCCCCCTGCACTAGGCAGGAAAAGACAACTGGGGTCAAGTGACCCCTGCGAGGTGACTGTCCAGTCTCCTTTTGAAGATTTCCAGGGTAGGTGACTTCACCACCACTGGCAGGAGTTTATTCCACAGTCTGGACAACCTGACTGTGAAGGAATTTTTCTTGGAATTGAGCCTGAAGCGACCTTCCAGGAATTTGTATCCATTGATCCTGGTCTTCCCCGGGGGTGCCCTGGTGAACAGTTGTTCAGCAAGTTCTTAATATACTCCCCTGATGTAGTGGTAAGCTGCTACCAAGTCCCCTCTCAGCCTTCTTTTCTGTAGGCTGAAGAGGCCCAAGTCCCTCAGCCTTTCCTCATATGGTTTGTCTTGCAAGTCCCTGTCATATGGGTGGCTCTTCTCTGGACCCTCTCAAGTTTTTCCACGTCCTCGTTGAAGTGTGGTGCCCAGAACTGGACACAGTGCTCCAGCTGTGATCTCACCAGCGAGGAGTTCAGTGGGAGTATCACTTCCTTAGTTTTGCATGAGATGAAATGGTTAATGCATGCCAGCATGTTGTTTTCCCTGCTGGACACAGCATTGCACTGCCAGCTCATGTTCATGCGATGGTCGATCACTACCCCTAGATCCCTTTCGGGATGGTCGATGATCGATCCCTTTCATGGTGCAAGTCAAATTGTTGTTGCCAAGCCTGTAGGTATGTTGGGGATAGTTTGCCCCCAGATGGAGCACCTTACAATTCTGAGTGTTGAGCTTCATCTGGTTCCAGTCTGCCCAACTCTCAAGTCTGTCCAGGTCCATCTGTATCTGCAACCTATCTTCTGGCACGGCCATGTTCCCCCATAACTTAGTGTCATCCACAAACTTGGCCAGTGAACTTTTCAGCCCCACATCCAAATCATTAATAATGATGTTGAAAAGCACCAGTCCAAGCATAGACCGCTAAGGGACACCAGTGGCCACTACTCACCAAGACAACACAGATCTGTTAATTAGAACTCTCTGGCTCCTACCTGTTTATCCCCAGCTGTGGCCACAGACTCCAGGTCAGCCAACAGTTCCTGTTAAAGATATTTCCTGGCAATCCTCTGAGCTGGTACTCCTGGTTTCCTAATCTTGCTTGCTCTGTTCCCAGAGTGTGGTTTCTGAATTTTCCCTTAGATTTGGTAATTTGATCTCTGACTCCTGAATTTTGACTCAGTTTGTGATTTGGGCTATGTCCCTGGGTCGACCCTGGATCTGGTAACTTGGTATCTATTTCCTGACCCTGGATTGGGCTGAGATTAGGCCTGCATCTTGGACTCTTGGCCTCCTCTTGCGGACTAACAACTTGCCAATACTACCCACAGTCTGGCCTGTTATGAGGTCCCAGTCCAACAGCAGCAGCCCCCAGTTGTCTGTAGGAGTAATAGGGCTGCTCTCCACAGCTTTGCCACTACTGTGGTTTACTGGGAGATATACTTGACAGTGCCTACCAGTTCCTGGCATAGAAGAGGATGAGCTGTCTTTGATAGCCACTTCTCCAGGCTCTGGTCCTGACCATCTTTCCTGGTGGAAGCACTACTACTACAAGGGTACTCTCAACAGTACCAGTTGTAGCTGCTCCTACTGCCAGATGGCTCCACCATTTTTACTGTGCTACCCATGATGTGTGTGTGTGTGTGTGTGTGTGTGTACTTGCTTTTGTAACACTACGCATGGCCTCTCTGTCCACAGCCTCAAGAAGCATATTAAGTGCCTTCGTCATTATAGGGAGATAGAAAAGGTTTCTATTTCTTCCTCTAAAAGTCCAGTGGTAAGGACTGTTGTGAGGAAAAATGAAAGACATGGGTTCTACCCCTCATCCAGCCTGGGGAAGTTTAAACCAACATACTCCACTGCCCCAAACAGTGTGCTAACCACTAGACTATGAACTAGACAGAGCTTAATGGCACCCTCAAAATCTTCTGTTGAGCTGGGCTATTAGGCAGAAAGGAATGCAGGAGTTATGGGGATGTGTGTGGAGCAAATAGGTGGGAGCCTGATTCTGTAGCCTACTGAGATGAGTCCCTTAGGAGGAAGAGTCCAAGGCCCCAGGTAGCCCACTTCCTGGGTAATGGACCTAGCTTCTAGCCTCTTGTCTTCTTGTGATATAGACAGTTAAGGCTTAGACAAAGGTTCATGACAGAAGTAGATACAACCAAAGTTATGACTTTTATCACTTTTCACATTTATCCATCTATAAAACACTTCATATTTATTACTTTTATAGATAGCTTCCTCTCTCCCTTTTTGTGGAAAATGCTCAAGTAATTCCACATTACTGGCCCATTTAGATACCTAATTGATTGATTTCTAACAAATAATTAATAATGCATATAACATGCTTATCTCCAGATCTGTTCTGCTTCCTTGTTATAATATGTTAACACTGGTATATTTTAATATTCTTTTGAGAAAGATGCACATTTATAGGTATAATTTCTCATGGATGGGCATGAATAACTTCCATTGACATTAGTGATAATCCATTTCATGGCTGAACAGAAGAATAGGCCACCACATTTTATGGGACAGATGTGCAGTGATGTTCAGAGATGTGTATTATTATATTTGTATAATGTAATCTAGGAGAAAGACTTGTCAGTATCAGATTATTTCCTCTGTTCATATGCAGGAAATAATGTTAAGTCTTTTTTATTTCTTTTCTTTTTTTTTTTTCTTTTTGAATAGACTGAATCTGAACAATAAATTATTTCCTTTTTTAATATAAATATAAATGTAGAAAGGTATATGTTACATAAAATATTTTATAGAAATCTTTTTGAACTTTTTATAATTATATTGTTATAAATTGCAACATAGAAAATTTGATACTGTATAATAAAACATACAATAGTCACATGGATGTGGTGAAAATGGATGTCAGAGACAATGTATTAAAATACTTAGCACTACTATTATCTGTTTCTTTACAGAACTAGGGTGTGTGAACATTGCTTTATGAAGTTATGTTTCATATCCTCAGTTGCTGTAAATCAATATAGCTGTAGTGACTACATGTAGCTTTCTCAGTTTGCATCACTTGAGGATCTGAGCCAGAGTAACTTCACATGATCCTGCACAAAGTTTTTAAATGATCTGTACACAGGGTGGATCTGAAAGGGTGCACTGGTTCAGTCACACCCTGCTTTGATTCCTGTTCTACCCAAAGTTTAAAACCAACTGCCTGGTAGTGGCAGCAGCATTTCCATTCAGGCAGCCATGAGAGTATCAATTGAATTCATGATTGATTAATAACTATTTGATTCCTTCTAAATTCTTCATTACACCAATGTTAATGACTCTCTCTCTTTTTTTTAATGGCCTTGATGTTCCAGTAATCAAGCTAGCCTTTCTTCTGCAATTCAGCTGTCTGTTACTGGCTCCTGGTAATGAATCTCCTATTTCACAGCCCTGTAGCTTTTTAAACTCATTCCAATAAAGTTGCATTTGTTTTTGCTTCTACTTTATTTTTACCTGGAAAAAAGTATGGGTTGTGTACATGGGATGATATGCCACACCATCTACATCCCACCCTTTTCAAAATTCTAGATCCACCCATGTCTTTACATACTATATTTTCTTGCATTCAACACCCTTCCACCCCCCCCACCCCACCCATTGGGATGTGTGTAATATCTTATAAGTAAGGAAGTTGTTTCCTGTCTGTATAAAAGAAGCACATGTGGAAACACTGAGCATTCCTTGAAGCTGCCAAGATGACTGACACTTGTCTGGATCAGCAAGCTGATGGGGCAGAGTCCTGTTTTAACTCTCTTACAGTCATAGCTATTGGATGAATAATGTAGCTTAAGCCTGAAAGGGGCATGTAAGCTGTTGGTAGTATCTGGATAAGATTTGTAATATGGAAACAACACTTTATTTACAGGAACTAATATAAAGAACTAATAGTAAAGAATTAACAGTCCTGCTGCTACCTTTACAAGGGTCTGGGACCTTGTGGGACATAGAATAAGTTCTCCTAGGAACAATGAGTGTTTGAGAAGTGTCATCCCAGGAGACAGCAGGAGCTTCTTTGTATGGTGGGAATTTCCTGCTGCCTCACCCAGACTGTCTCCTGGGATGCCACACTTCCTGGACACTTCTAGAAACCTAGAAGACTTACTCTATATCACAGAGTCATCCATAAGTAGTTCCCCTAGTTTCTTGTGGCCCTGGCCAGGACCGATATACCAGTCACCTGCCTACTCCATGGAGACAACTCGTATTATAGCTGCAGGGGGTTCCACTCCATGGTCCTACAGGCCATCATAGACCACTGGGGGCTGTTCATTCATGTGAACACTGGTTGGGCAGGCAGCATACATGACATCTGCTTCCTTCAAAACTGTACCCTTGCTGTGCTGGTGAAGAGCAGGCACCTCATGCCAGGGGTGGTGGATCTGCAGCTGGGACCATTGTTGTCCCACTTCTGCTCATTGGGGACTCTGTGTACCCACTCCTGCCCTGGCTGAGGGGCCCTATACCAGCTACCTGGACCCCTGCATGCCCCCTTTAATCATTATCTGGGCTGGATCTGTGCTGTAGTCAAGTGTGCTTCTGGCTGCCTCAATAGCTGCTGGCACTCCCTCACTGCCCGCCTTGAAGTCATCGAGGAGATCCTCCCCTGGATCATCATCACAGCCTGTGTGCTGCATAATATCTGTAAGGTCCAGAGAGAGTTGATCTGTGAGGCCTGGGCAAAGGAGGCATGGCGGGAAGGCAACCTGGCAGTGGGAGCATCACCTGTGGGGGAAGCAGCTGTGGAAGCAACAGAGGCAGCTCTCCCCTGGCAAGGCTCCAGGACAGCTGCGCACCCACCAGTGGGGTCCAAGGCAACAGGTGCAGGAGGCTCTGGCAGACCACCTTCTGGAGCACTTCCCCCTCTAGCACTCATATCTCAGCACCCATAGACCTCCTACCCCTTCCCACCACCAGCACCACTGTGATGCCAAGCATGGATCCAAAACAAAAATCTTTATTCCCATCACAGTACATACCCACAATGTCTCCTCCCTCCCTCCCCAGCACATTGAGCCACTTCCTCACTCCCCCTCAACACACAGAGCCCACTCAGCCCTCCTTCCCCACCAAACAGAGCCCCGTCCCTCCTCCCTCCCCAACAAAGAGAGATCCTCCACCACCCTCCCCACCCACCAACAATAAAAAAAACCTCTTCCCAGTTTGAAAACTATGTACAGGGTCTGTGTTTTTGTGTCCCAGAGTGGGAGGCCATGGGGTGGGAGCACTTAGGTGACACAGCCTGGGGGCAGGCGGCCAGTACCCTGGCTGTGGGCTGTTCCCCCATGGGTGTGCATGTCATGGCATGTGTGATGGTTGAAGGGCTCCCTGAGGGGTGATGGCACCCATTACCCCTGCAGGGAAAGCAGCTCCTCCTCTGGCTGGTGGAGTTCAGTCCTAGCAGGGCTGATGTCAAGTCCTGCTGCCTTCATGGAGCCTGCTGCCTTCATGGAGCCAGGGTGAATGGTAGGCCTTGGACCAGTTGAGCTGATTCAGGGGCTCCTTTGGGCAGGAGGTGGCAGAAGACCTCCTCCCAGGCCCAGTCAGGGGCCTTCTGTAGGCTAGTGGGTGGCTGCCTAGAGGTGTACAGGGCTAGGGCCAGGGACCGGGCAATGGCAGGCATGCATAAGACTGCCAGGCCAGGGATAGTGTCCAGGGCTTGATGATTATTGTCCATGGCTTCCACAGCCTGGCCCAGGATTCTACTTTCATTCTGCAGGATCTCTATTTGTTCCCACTCCAGGGCAAGAAGTTCAGCCAAATTCTCTCAGTCCGACTAGTCCCACACCTTCTTCTGGGTGATGTTCTCTTGGCACCACCTCTCCTGGCAGACCAGGTCCTCCTGCCACCAGGCCTGGCCATCATCTGCCCTCTTCTCTGCCACCACCACGAGCTGCTGGAGGAGGAGGGTCTGGTCCTGTGTGCATCTTTGGGCTCTAGTACAGCCAGAGGACTCCAACACTGTGTGGCAGCATCCCTGAGCCTACATCCTCACTGGGCCTTGTGGCCTCTCCCCCGTGTCCAGATGCTCACCCTGCAGAGCCAAGTAATAGAAGACTTTTGTGAGTTTTTGCAGCATTTCAGAGGTAAGATGCTCTCCACCAGGGTCTGTATGCTGCCCGGACTCAGATTGGGCATCAGCCATGCATGGATGTCCAGAGACCATGGTAAGTCAGCTGGGCAGGCCCAGGCATGCTCCCCTGGGGCTGGTGGCCTTCTGGGTGCTGGCTACAGAGAGCCAGCCTCCCCCGCAATGGTGTCTGGCTGGAACCAGCATCTTGGCCCAGAGTGGGCAGCATGCAAGCACCCGACTGGGGCCTCTCCCAGGAAGGAGCTGGTACTGCTGATGGCTGGTGGTGACATGGCCAGCTGTTCCTTGTGGTGGGGCCTTGGGCTGCACAGCTGCTGATGCAGGCACTGGCCATGGCTTCCCCAGCTACTGGTAGATGGGGTGCTGAATGCCTGAGTGCCCCTCCTCTGGTAACGTGTCACCAGAGGGGTCAGAGTAGGATGGGGGCTTGACCAGGCCTCCCATTCTGGTATATACAGATGGTTTGCAATTTGAGCCCCAGGGCACCAAAATGCGGGTCAGCAGCTAAATAAAGGGTATTGTTTTGAAGACATGGCTGGACCAATGATTGCGTTCGATCATGGCCACCCACAGTGCCCCCAAGGCCTGGTCTTTATGCAGCACAGCCAAGCCAACCAAGAGTGCCATGCTCCTGTATCCCACCTGACCGGTCTTCATAAAGTGGGCATTGGAGTGCCTGCCCTGCTCAAACTGGCACAATGCCTCTGCATTTTCCTAGAGCAACATGAAGTCACTAATGTCTTCCTAGCTCCAGTTGGAACCCAAGGTGGATGGCATGGGAGTGTGCATGTGGGTAACAGAGGGCCTGAATGGGGAGAAAGAGGACATCATAGGCCCACACTGGCTCTCTGGGGCCCTGCTCCTGCATGGTCATCCTGCTGTTGCCAGTCCAGGGCAGCTGACAGCAGCACCCAGCCCGGAGTACGGGGCTGGGGGAAACATGGCAAGGGCTATATTCTGCAGCAGCTGCAGGTGCAGGTCAGGCTGCTGGGGCTCTGCAGCAGACAGGTGCCCCTGGCTCTGCTGCTATAATCAGCCTGCAGGCAGCCCTGGAGTGCTGACAGGATGGCCAGGGGCTTCATCAGCCTGCAGCAACTGCTATGCACCCACCTGACTGGCAGCAGTAGTTCCCTGGCACCTGAAAGGCTGTGCAGGGAAAAGCAGGATCACAGGCTCCAGGAAGGCAGGCACAGCTGAGCTGTGGGCTGCCCAGGGACACACACAGGGCCTGCACTGCCCTAAGGCTGCTTGTTGGTATGTGTCCCAGGGCACCAAATGGCTGCAGGTTTGTACAGTTTGCAGGAAGGGACTGCCAGTGAGGCAGCCCAGCCCTGGAGAAGGAGAAGCTCCCAGCTACTAGTCCTGGGGCTGGCTTCAGGCCAACCCCCTAGTGGTATTTCATTGTAATTGTTCAACCTGACAATGGGTGGTTGGACCCAGATTATGCGAGCAGGCCGGGGACAAAAGGGTTTCGGGGCTTTATTCCTCCCTCTTCTGTCTCTCCTTCCATCGACAGAAAAACACCAAGGAGGCGGTGAGATAAGTAAATGCTTTACTCACAGTTTAGGCAGAAAAAAACTTCTTAACAGCTGTTTCAAGATTAAACTCGCTGATAACTCGAGAGCTCTTAAACATGTTCGGATGGTATACTCAGTCATGATGGGGGCGTCCGGGGGGAAGGGATTTTGTGGATGCAGGACCTCCGGTAAGGGTGATCAGGCCTCTCCGATATTGCACGGGTCCCCCCTTTCTTTTGGCGTGCTCGCCTTTTTAAATGGGCTGCATCCGCACGCCCCCTGCCAATCAGCCTGGGACCGCCGATCTCGCGGCTATCAGGCCGCGCCCACTACTTCCCCACACCATGAGCACGACTTGCTCCTACGTTTGGTGTTTGGTCATTTTTCTTTCTTTTCTTTATCACATGCCCCCTTGACCAAGTGCCAATCTCAAACATGTTTAGGCTCGAAAACTTCCTTCCCTATATATATATATACAAAGCTAAAATACAACATCTAATACAAATACATAATAAAACATTAAACAATGATATCAAGGGTAAGTCCAACTGTGTCTGTCCGGCTGCAGCACGACGTTTTTGCCGGGGCCGTCGGCAATAGATTCACTTGCAGCGACGAGTTTCACACCACATCATGCATCGGCGACTTCATGCCATTTCGGGCTGAAAAACAAAACTTGTGGTTCATTAGTAATATGTACTACACTGTGCTGCGTCGACTTAGCCAATTATGATGGGCCAAGACGGTGCGTACGGGTGAGACTGTTTCAAGGGAGACAAAATAGGTGTTCGGGTACTCACCGGGTTTAAGTACAACACCGGGAGCTGGAGTCGGGCGCTTACTAGTAGCTGTGGGAATGGTTAGCCACACTGTTTCTTGGGATGAGTAACATGGCTTCCAAGGCGGACATGGTACCGGAGTGCGTTCATCCCATAAAGCTTTAGTGGCATTCATGGCAATTAGTACATCATTGTTGTACTTGGTCCAGTTCTTGAACGATCCATTTTCCCTCAGCCTTGAAGGTTCCTTGTATAATCCTATTTGGCGCTCCATGACGCCATTGGACTGCGGGTGATAGGGTAGATGGTGATGCCACTGAACGTTATGCTCTACCGCAAACCGTTCTAAGTCTTTGGAGTTGAAGGGAGGTCCTCCATCAGAGTGTATGACGTGGGGCACTTGCCAATGGGCAAAAGCAAGCTATAGACATCCTTGAATCATGGGTGCAGTGGTCTTCCTCGTGGGGAGGATGAGGATTTGACGGGTTCCCAAGTCTACAATTACTAGCCCCTTGTTCGGTGCCTTGGCTCCTGGGAGTGGCCCGAGCAGGTCCACTTGCCACACCTTCCCTGGAGCAAAGTGCGCTGGGTCATGTATAGGGATTGAATAAAACATGTCCTTTAAGTCTAATGTGGTGGCAAAGCATTCTCCGCCCCTCTGTATTTCGGTCATGCCATCGAGGATGTCTGAGACGGTTTGTGCGGTGGGCATTTGGAGCGGTTTACAGTGACAATTCGGTTGTCGGTAGTCCACCACTAGACAAGCTTCTGTCGGCTTTCCTGGTTTAGGGATTCCCCATCCGGCCGAAAGGTAGGTGGAGGATTTTACGGGCTGAATGCACTCTCGCTTGCACAAGTCAGCTAAGAGGTTTCGGATTTGGGACTGCAGGTCACTGCGCATCAGGATTGGCTGGTACCGCCAGGGTGTAGGGTTTGCTAGCGCTGGCTGATGTTTTTCGCCTGATGTCACAGTCAATGGGAGTGCTAGGTATATGGCGTTCTTTAAGGCCAATGCCTTTATTGCGGGGATGCCCAAGATGTTTATGCCCCCTAAGACTCCATGCAGTACCCTTTTGTTGATCCAAAACTTGACCACGGGCGCAGATGTCATGGCGTTTAGCCCTTGTACAAAGATAACTTTAGATGTCTTAACATGGGGCGTTTCAGATCTCAACACTTTTACTTGAGCTCCCGTGTCTAGCAAAAAGCATGTAGGGATAGGGGTAGAGTCTGCAGTCGCGCTCACATCATAAGTTGCGTATGGGCGTTCGTCATTAGTGGGTCGGCCATCGTCGCCCGTATCGACGGCCACTACTCGTTATTTTTTTCTTTGTCTGGCTCCTACTCTTTAAGCTTAAAGCCTAGTTTCACCACCAGTATTTTTTGCCCCTCATCCCCTAACCCACGAAGCTGATTCTGTCAGACCGCTTTTGCTTAGCAAAAAGCCAAACATAGCACGCTCCCTAAGTGTGTGGTCCGGTGGTCGTCCATGCGGTGAGCGACCAGTTCGGGATTTTCTAGGCGTTGCTTTCCACACTCCTACCGCCTGTACCACCGCTGGTGGGGTGGGCTTGGATTCTACTTTGCGCGCTGTGATGAGCTTTCCCAGACTACTTAGAACGTTCCCTATCAGCCCCCCTACCAGTGGGTGTAATAACAAGCAGAACATGGGTGTATTCATACCTCCATAAACCTCAACGCAGTCCTCCACTGCTGACGTGGATACAGGGACCTTGCCAGGATCATTACACCAGCGATGTGGCCAAACACTGTTTGCCTGGCATGGAGTCAGGGTTAGTGGATACCGTCCGACGTCCCAGGTTAAGTAACTGGCTCCCGCTATTGCATACAGGAGCTGTGCGGGCGATGGATCATCGGGCGGATCCACATGCCAAGTGTGAGCTCGGTTCAACAGTGCTGGGACCGCGGCAGCACACAGAGGGATTGGCCAAACCTGGTTGCGCAGTACTTGAGTCGTGTCGCTACACGCTCCTCCACTCCATGCAGGTTGATGCATTAGGATAGCACACTCCTCCGGGTCTACTAAATCTGACCTGTGCTCTAATATCAGTCGTCCTAGCCATATTGCCAGTGTTTCACCCGGATTTAGTCGGGTATCTCTTGTCAGCTCTTGGAGTTCCCCTCTGGTGCGCGTACGGAAGGTAGTGAGGGTGCGGGTTCCCGCGCCATCGATGACAGTTTTCACTAAGGCTACAGGGTTTGCATGCAGAACGGGTGCGCCTGGGTGCGCGTACGGAAGGTAGTGAGGGTGCAGGTTCCCACGCCATCGATAACAGTTTTCACTAAGGCTACAGGGTTTGCATGCAGAACGGGTGCGCCTGCATCGGCGGGGAGGGCAGAACATAGCTCCGGTGGGATGTTGTACAGAGGCGGTTCCTCGGGCGGGGCCGACGGGGTTTCTCTAACGTCGGGGTTTCCCGCCAGGGACTTTTTGGCCACGCCCTCTTCTTTACCTGCGGTGCCATTTTTAAGCGGTGGCTCGGGCTGTGCGGCACTCTGCTGCGCAGCCATTCTAGTCAGCGTATCTATTATGCTGTCTTGGTTCGCTGCACGTTGTAGCAAGGTGGTCACCAAGCGAATAAGGATATTAATCATTTTTCCCTTATTCCACATTTGCCCTGTCCACCCTGTGGCATCCCGTCCATCGGTCTCAAGACTCTCACGGAGTGCTGTTAGAATTTCATCTTCGGCGCCTCTGGGATTGAGATCGGGGCATTTGAATTTATCGGGAGGGGTTTTGCAGCCACTCCCCTCTTTTGGTTACTGGATGCACCTAGCGTACTCTTCTGCGGGAGTACGGTCATCTGTGCCTGTGGGCTTGACGCGGCTAAGTAACGCCTCTGGTTTTTTGTTGGGCAGGTGGTAAAGTACCGCGGGACTGGAAAGGAGGCATCCTAAGGCTGCGGGGCTGAGGCCGGACATGACCCATTCTTTAAGCGGCTTCTCGCTGCCGTCGGTCGGGTGGATGGAAACATAGCCTCCCATTTTTCCGTCCTGCCTAGCTTGATGATACGCCACATGGGCCCGTAAATCATTGGTGTTCGTGGTCGGGGGCCGGTGATGATTTCCCCACGAGGCAATGCCTGACTAACTCGTCAACATCTCCTTCGTTCCCCCTTTGCCCCGGGGATCCTGTTCGTGATGCCATGTTCAACCTGACAATGGGTGGTTGGACCCAGATTATGCGAGCAGGCCGGGGACAAAAGGGTTTTGGGGCTTTATTCCTCCCTCTTCTGTCTCTCCTTCCGTTGACAGAAAAACACCAAGGAGGCAGTAAGATAAGTAAATGCTTTACTCACAGTTTAGGCAGGAAAAAACTTCTTAACAGCTGTTTCAAGATTAAACTCGCTGATAACTCGAGAGCTCTTAAACACGTTCAGATGGTATACCCAGTCGTGATGGGGGTGTCCGGGGGGAAGGGATTTCGTGGACGCAGGACCTCCAGTGAGGGTGATCAGGCCTCTCCGATATTGCGCGGGTCCCCCCTTTCTTTTGACATGCTTGCCTTTTTAAACGGGCTGCATCCGCCCGCCCCCTGCCAATCAGCCCGGGACCGCCGATCTCACGGCTATCAGGCCGTGCCCACTACTTCCTCCCACGCCATGAGCACAACTTGCTCCTACGTTTGGCATTTGGTCATTTTTCTTTCTTTTCTTTATCACAGTAATCATGGGAAAATGGGGATTTGGGGTTATTTTTTTTAATCCAAAAATTGAGGATTTTTTTTTTTAATCATAGAAAACCAGGATCCCTCGTAGTTACTAACTGCACTTATATTTGCAACTTGCTTTGGCAGATAGCAAATTTAAGTGTGATTAAGGGTTTTTATTGTGCAGTAAGCACGCACACATGTAGACGCATGCGCTTAGTGTGCAGCAAATTAGGCAACTGTGCAATAATGCACATCATGTAGATGCACCTGGTATAAATGATAAATATACCGTCATGATTTGGTATGGGTTTCTTCATGTTGTAGTTTGCAGTACTCTAATATTTTAGTCATTATATGCACTTCAAAAGTAAAATAATAAAACAATCCTAATAACAAATACATTTTCATAGGGCTAACTGATGACAAGGGATCCTGGTTTTCTCTGATTAAAAAAGGAATCCCAATTTTTGAATTAACAAAAGTAACCCAAAATCCACATTTTTCCAAGATTAAAAAGAAGTGCCACTAATATATAGATATATAGAGAGTTTTGTTTCATTGTAATCATGGAAAAATGTGGATTTTGGGTTACTCATTTTTAATCTGAAAATTGGGGATTTATTTTTTTTTTTGTCTGGGTAAACCAGGATCCCTGCTGATGACCTAAACCCAAAAGGATACTTTTCTCTTATTATACCTAGCATTCACATGAAGATTTATGGTAATATATTTTCTATTTCCTTATCATTCTATTCAGCCTTTCAGTTACTATTGCCTTAGGCAATTTTAATAAAACAAGAATTTAGGGATTTGAATTCATTATTTTTTTAAATAGTTAAATATTTGGTTACAGATTGTGTCTAGTCAGTATTCCCTATTGCTCTATTTTTAGAATTCATTCCTCTTTTCTTTGAAAATTCTCTTTTTGAGTTATCACAAAAAAACCAGAACAATCCCACATAAAGAGAAGAACTGTCTGCAGTATGGAAAAAAAAATGCACAGACATTTTGGCAATGTCACCCCCATTATATAGTCATCAGTAGAACAAGAAAGCTGGCAATAGGTTTGCTTTCCCCGGGGTTCATTTTTCAACTTTAGGGTTGACATGGAACTAAACTATTGTGCTGAAAAGCATCTTACTTGATACATCTAAAGCACCTGGACTAAGATGGAAGTGTCTAATTGGGAAGATAAATAAGATGTTTGCTAGCATTTGTCACCTTGGCAATCTTCCGTAAATATTACATTTGTGAAATACTCAGGAGCAAAACTTTAAAGCTTACACTTTGACATATTGTGCATCAAGTTAATTTTCCATTGGAAGGGTTCTATACTACCATGAAATCTCTACCATGGTGTGACAGGATAGAGCCCCCAGGGGCAGTCATAATGGCCCCTGGTGGCCATGCAGCTCCTGCTCCATTCCAGGTCCCAAGGTACCCTCCCTTTTCTCTTAATGCCTTGATGTATTTAATTGATTTGAAAAAAAGAGGCTACCCTAGGGTCCTAGAGCAAGCCTTTATCCATCCTATAACTGCTAGGTCCCTACCAGACCCTGCTGGTATCATTCTTGCCCTTCTTGTGCCAAGTGGGCCCCTCTGGATTGTCTGTGCCCCAGGGTACCAGTTGCCTTAAGGATTTGTGGCATCCTTTCACCCTTACAGTGATAACCATGCCTCATGGATGTTACCATTTATCATTCCAGTGGGGCACCTTGCACACAGTACAGTGTTAGGCTTCCTCAGGCCTCCAAACTTTGTCAAAGCCTGAGCTTTCCTGGCTTCCACACCTTTAATTTAGTTGGGTCCATAGCCCAAAGCCCACTGCTCTAGACTTCAGCTTCTGGGTCCCACCCCCTGTCTCATCCCTCTTGGGCTCTGGGCCCTTGGCCAAGGTTTCACCACTCTTGAGCTCTGGCCCTAGCCTTCCCTGCTTCTCACCTCCCTTGTCACCTTGCTGGCCCAGGCTTTGACCCTCCCAGTTTCTGCCTGTCAGTGCCTTGAACCTTGGTCCCTGAAAGAGCTCAAACACACCTCTCAGGCATATCTGTGGTTTGTCCCTGCCCCCGTGGCCTCCTCTTCTTGCTGCCTGCAGGACCAGACTACCTCACCTGGTCTCAGGCACTGGCCTTATGTACCTCCTAAGCCCTGCGCCTTCCTGTGTAGAGGCTCTCCAGCCACCCACATGGGTTTCATGTTGGAACTGATGACCAGTCTGCCTTTCCGTGCAGCATCTTAGCTCAGCTGCTTGCAGACCTTTGTTTCTGGGCTGCCTATGGTCTGGGACAGGAGTATTATAAACCAGTTTGACCCAAATCAGTTAAGTTTGATACTACGTTCAACCAGGTTTATATTAAAACAGTTTAAGCCATTTTGAAACTGGTTTATGTGCACTGAACATCTGTTCTATTATAGGTTTAAACCAGTTTCTGATTACTTTAAACTAGTTTATGTGCAACTTCTGTCCCTAGCCTAGATGCCTGCCCTGGAACAGCTTACTGCCCTGTTATTATTTCTTGGGATAGTCACTTCCCACAGAGGTAGCCTCTATCTGTGTGCCTGCTAGTCTGCTTGCTTTCTGGCAGCTATCTCTGTAGCAGTTTAGTCTGCTTCCAACTGCCAGCACGCCATGCAGCCAGCTCAGTCTGCTACAGCTTCCTTATAAACTAATGGGAGGTCTCTGGCTCGATCTTACACATGGACAACTAGAATTGAATAATTCCAAACATTTAAGAGATTGGCAGTAGTTTCAGGGGAAGTGCAAACGTACAATTTAGCAGCTTTCAAAGCAGAGGTCAAGGTGCTTCTCGTCTAGAGCACACGTCAGCTGTTTTGCTGCAGGTGTTATATCCCCATAATTCTGTAGTGATACAAGTTAGCTAATTCACCCTAACTTTAATCACTGAATGGAGCAGGGTTAACATTTGGGTAGTTTTGAGACACTAGCATCCCTTCACAATCATGGAGAAGAAACAGTTGTATCATATCATCTAATATGAATCTCTTTTGATATCAATACAACTCTTCCCTCTCTTTTTTCTTAATGTAAATAATGTGGTCTGGGTGTATTTCATGTCTCAAATAGCATATGTCTCAGTGTCTGCATGTCCACTAGACTATATCAGGCACTAATTCATATCATTCAGTTATATATATTCTCCTGGGTGGGGGAAACTAAGGAAAAATATTTTATCACAATATTTATCAGCAGCACAATCTTCCTGGCAGTGCTAGAACTGTGTTATCAAATGTATGGAATGACATGTAGCATCCAATGTTGAAGGCATGCTGTAAAATAACCTATATTGTTTTTAAACTTGCCCCCCATTGCCCCCCGTCCAAAAGAAAAGAAAAGAAAAGAAAAGAAAAGAAAAGAAAAGAGTATGACTCTTTAACATAGCTGTTGAGATAATGTAGGTATGGAATAAAAACATAGACAAAGAAATATATAGTCAAACTTAGGCAAAAGAACAATCAATCTCAAAATATCTTGTAAATAATTCAAGAAATGTAACTTCCACTGTAGCATCCAGAAAGCTGGTTTTCCAACATAAGAAAGGAGGAATTAAATGATGATATCTTAGCCATTTTCATGAGTAAACTGACATGGGTAAACCAAACCCCTAGTTTCCAGAACAGTTGGTTAAAGTAAGCAAGTTATCACTGGAATTGTAAGGGATTCTTTATTTAAGCATTCTCAGCCTGTAAGAATTCATTACCATGTCATTTTTCTCTTGTAGTCTTTCCAATTAATTTCCTCATCTCTATTTGGGGTATACAGTATGTTTGGTGTATTGTCATTACTGGTTTATTTGATTACTATTAATGAAAGTAGTAATCAAATTCTGTTCCCACAAGGTATAATTACAAGTGTGGTTAACTGAATGTAAGCTAAACTGCTGTCATGCAGGTATGGTTAGCTACTTTCCATCTTGTGATATAAAAAATGATTATACATTTTCTTCTGCTATGAATCTAACTTATATTACACTTAGTACATTCAACTTTATGTGATGTACTTCATTCAGAACTGTATTCCATTTTTCCAGAACATGTCAGATGCTAAAAGCAGAAAACAGGAGAGCACCTTCAGACTTACTACAGGTCTGCATACTGCTGCAGCTCATCTTGACATTGAGCTTTACAATTTTTAATTGACCATTGAGCTAACTGTGAGCTTTAGAAACCAAAGCCATAAATTGTGTGGGATATGAGTGGAGGCAATAAGAAAAGGAAAGGAAAGGAAAGAAAAGGGAAAAGAAGGAAGGATAAACTGAAATTTGAAATCTGAAATTGGCAGAAGCGAAATAATTCACTGTCTGGGTTTGCTCTTTTTTAACCTTATTCCATTTCACTTACTAGGTCTAGTAAATCCTGAAGAAATATTAGATATCTCTAACAATAGGCAAAAAAGTGCCATGGGTAGTATGTAGACATATTATGTAGACTACAACAGGGATTACTATCAGAGAAGTGATATATTTGAATGGGCTTCCAGGTCAGATAAAGTGATTGTAACAAAGAACCTGAAACTCTTTTAGATCAAACTGGATGAGATTATGGAGGGGATGGTACAATATGATGGAGTCCTGACATAATCAATGTGGAACCACATTTTTGTTGTCCCCAAGTTGATGTATAACACTAGCTGTCTTGTACTGTAGAATATATATAGTAATCCTATGCATAAGAGCTTTTGCTGACCAAAAAGAATGGGTTTTCTCCTCTTATGAATGGTCAGGCTTTTAGTTTTTCCTTATCTTCTTTTTTCTTTGTCTTTTTTCCTTCCTCTGGAAGATTGGGATTCTGGAATCAGCAAGGGCTGGGGATTTTTCACTGTGCGCATGCTCCTCAATATTTCAGTAGTTTATACATCCAGGGTGCAGGCACACATACCAATTGAAATGGTTTAAAAACATTTGAAATGTTTCAAAGGGCCACCTGCACAGATGTGCATGCCCTTTGAAACTTTCCAGGAGCAAGTAAAGAACTAAAAAATAATATATTCTAAATGAGGTACTATTTTGAAACATCTCACTTTTTCTTACATGTGCACCGGGAGGACTGAGAAAGAACATTATGGACAGCTAGAAAGCTGTCTAGCCACCAAGTCCTGCTCCAGATCTCAGGGTGCTGCTGCATCCCCTGTGGAACAATGTATACTTCACTGATACCAGAGCCAGGCTTATCCTGAGACCACTTCTACCTGATCCCTGCTGACCCCCACAGAGCTTCCACCACTGCCACATCTGAGCCGTCTTTCCCCTCCTACATCTCTGCTCTGGTACTGGAAGATCTTCCTTCCCCTCTAACTTCCCTTCCTGTGAGCAGAGCAGGGAAGTGAGGCAGAAGATACAGGTTGTTTCAGACTTTTCTAGTACCCCTTGGCTGGCCCTCGAACTGCAGTGAGTTTTGAAACATTCCAGCCTAAGAACGCTACAGGGGTCTGTTCAGCCAGGGTCACCCTTTTTAAATGTTTGCAACTGTCCATAACCCCAGAGGTTCCTAGATAAAGGGTATTATTCTTATACTCGGAATCATACTAGTTATCCAATTTAGGGTCAGGAGAGAATTTTTTCCCTTAGGTTACATAGTCACAGATGTATGAATTGTGGGGTGGAGGGGGTTGGTTTTTAAGCTCTTGCTCCCCCATCCAAAATAACATTTTTTTCTGGTCATTTTCCTAGAATTGTCTGAGCAAATGTTAACTCAATACTTCCCTAACTTTGTCACAGCAGGGCATTAACAATGCCCTTTTTTCCCTTGCTTTATCTTCATTGCGTTACACGGTGGCAGTGATACTATTTTTGGTCCCGTGCCCTGTATTTGTGTGTGAGGGTTTGAGTTGATAATTTGTTGAGAATGGCTCAATGAGTAAATGATTGCCTGCTAATGCAACCAGCTGGATGTGATGACCCAGATAGCCCCTTCCAGTCCTATATACCTAACTGTAGGCAAGGGTGCTTGAATTGCTCCTTAAAATGTTATATTACTTTCTAAAAGTATTGCAAAAGTAACACTACATTAAATATAGAGTATTTATATTTAGTGATTTTTTTTATTTATTGCATTAAAAATAATTTTAATATAATAAGGTAGCCTCCCCAACCCTTCAAAAGAAAAGAAGAAGAAATGAGAAACAAAAAAACTTGTGGAACCTACTTGCTAAATATCATGTTTAGACTTTCTTTCAAAAAGTGTCTTTCTATATATCCTATTTATCTTTTTTTGCATTATTGTTCATGGTAGTGGTCTTGTCCTTGAATTTTTCCCCCGAGTAGCTATTACATGATTAATTCTATCTACATCTTTAGGAAAACCCCTTACAGACTTTTTTTAAGTAGGTCAGAAGTTAATAAATATTAGTGTCCAGCTCAAAGCAGCAATCGATAGTCTCTATGTAAAGGTGGTAGTTGAATCCTAGAATTTCTAAGTAGGTACCACAAGGGGAAAATGAAGTATTTATTGTGCAATTTGCTTCTGTTACGTCAGAAATGACCCCAGGATTGTTCTAATACTCTCATTTGCACTCCTAATGCTAGGTAAAAAATAAATAAATAAAGGCCTAATTGTATCTTCTCATTCACATTGTACATCAGAAATCCATTTCTGTATCAGACTGATTATCTAAGATAGCAAGGAGACAATCAAGTTAAATAGTGTCAGATAAAACCGGTTACAAAGTGACTCAGCATGAAATCTTCCCGTACTTTACTCCAGTACTGAAGCTTAAAATAAAACATAGATAACAGAAACTGTGGGCCAAACCTGTACCTTGAGATACACATTTATTCCTATTCTTCTGGAGATAGATCATAGGAAAGTAGGGCAGGAATGTGGCAGGAGCCTTTCTGACTAAAGCAACTCAGCCAGGTGCCCATCAAACCTACTTATGAAAATTTCCAAGAATGGAGATTCCATGGTTTCTTTAGGTAACCTGTTCCAATGCTTGACCATCCTCATAAAGTCACAAGTTCCTTCTAATTTTCAACCTATATTTCCTCTGCTGCAGCTTGATTCTATTTCTCCTAGTCCTATCCGCTAATGCCACAGAGAAAAGCCCATTTCCATAGAATAATAGAATCATAGAAAATTAGGGTGGCAACAGACCTCACAAGGTCATCTAGTCCAACCCCCTGCTCAAAGCAGGACTATCCCCAACCAGTTCATCCAAGCCAAAGCTTTGTCTAGCTGGGTTTTGAAAACCTCTAAGGATGGAGATTCTGCCACTTTTCTGGGTAACCTGTTCCAGTGTTTTACTACCCTCCTAGTGAGAAAATTCTTCATAACATCTAACCTAAACTTCCCTTACTGCAACTTGACACCTTTGCTCCTTGTTCTGTCATCTGCTATTACTGAGAACAGTCTAGCTCCATCCTCTTTGGAACCTCCCTTCAGGTAGTTGAAGGCTGCTATTAAGTCCCCTTGCAGTCTCCTCTTCTCTACACTAAATAAGCCCAGTTCCCTCAGTATTTCCTCATTAGTCATGTCACTCATCTCCCTCACCATTTTTGTTTCCCTCTGCTGGACTGTCTCCAATTTGTCCACATCCTTTTTGTAGTGGGGTGCCCAAAACTGAACACAGTACTCCAGATGTGGCCTCACCAGTGCTGAATAGAGGGGAATAATCACTTCTCTTGACATACTGGCAACATACCTACCAATGCAGCCCAGTATGCCGTTAACCTTCTTGGCAACAAGGGCACACTGCTGGCTCATATTCAGCTTATTGTCAACTGTAACCCCAAGGTCCTTTTCTGCAGAGTGTTTGCCCAGCCAGTCAGCCTCCAGCCTGTACTGGTGCATGGGATTGTTCTGTCCTAAGTGCAGGACTTTGCCCTTGTCCTTGTTGAACCTCATGAGATTCCTTTTGGCCCAATCATCCTGTTTGTCTAGGTCACTCTGAATCCCTAGCCTTACCCTCCAGTGTATCTACTATTCCCCCTGCTTCGTTTAATTTGAAAACTTGCTGATGGTGCACTCTTTACTGTCTTCCACTTCCTTGATACTGGCTGCCAACTAGAGCCATTGATTACTATTCTCTGAGCCTGATGCTCCAGTCAGTTTTCTATCCACCTTACAGTCCATACTTCCTTAGTTTGTTGCAAGAATGCTGCAGGGACCATATATAAAGCCTTGCTAAAATCAAGGTACATGACATCCACTGGTCTCCCTGAATCCACAGAGCCAGTCACCTCATCATAGAAGGCAACCAGGTTGGTCAGGCATGACTTGGCTCTGGTGAATCCATACTGACTGTTCCTAATCACCTTTTTCTCCTCCAAGTGCTTAGAAATGGATTCCTTGAGATTCTGCTCCATGATTTTTCCAGGGACTCAGGTGAGGCTGACTGGTCTACAGCTCCCTGGATCCTCCTTTCTCCTCTTCTTAAATATGGGCACTATGGTTGCCCTTTTCCAATAATCCAAGACCTCTCCTGTTTGCCATGAGTATTCAAAGATGATGGCCAATGACTCTGCAATCACATCAGCCAACTCCCTCAGCACCCTTGGGTATATCCCATCCAGCCCCATGGACTTGTATAGATCCAGCTTTTCTAAGTAGTCCCTAACCTGTTCTTTCAACACTCAGGGATGCTCACCTCCGCCCCAAACCTCCTCCATCTTCTCTATAATCATCCTTCCAGTGTCTAAAGACTGTTATTACATCTCTCTAAGTCACCTTTTCTCCAGGCTAAATAACCCTAGTTCTTTCAGCCTTTCCATACTACTCTTGGTTCTCATCCCACTAATCATTTTTATTGCTCTGTACATGACTTTTTTCCAAACTGTCTACATCCTTCCCAAAGTGTGGGGCCCAAAACTGGACACAGTGCTTCAGGTGAGGCTTCACCAGTGCCAAACACAGTGGAAGAACCAATTCCCTTGATTTGAAAGTGACACTCCTGTTCATAGATTCATAGATTCATAGATGCTAGGGTCAGAAGGGACCTCAAGAGATCATCGAGTCCGACCCCCTGCATAGGCAGGGAAGAGTGCTGGGTTCAGATGACCTCAGCTAGATGCTTACCTAACCTCCTCTTGAAGACCCCCCAGGGTAGGGGAGAGCACCACCTCCCTTGGGAGCCCGTTCCAGACCTTGGCCACTCGAACTGTGAAGAAGTTCTTCCTAATGTCCAGTCTAAATCTGCTCTCTGCTAGCTTGTGGCCATTATTTCTTGTAACCCCCGGGGGCGCCTTGGTGAATAAAACCTCACCAATTCCCTTCTGTGCCCCCGTGATGAACTTATAGGCAGCCACAAGGTTGCCTCTCAACCTTCTCTTGCAGAGGCTGAAGAGGTCCAGGTGCCCCAGTCTTTCCTCACAGGGCTTGGCCTGCAAGCCCTTAACCATACGAGTGGCCCTTCTCTGGACCCTCTCCAGGTTATCCACATCCCTCTTGAAGTGTGGCGCCCAAAACTGCACGCAGTATTCCAACTGCAGTCTGACCAGTGCCCGATAGAGGGGAAGTATCACCTCCTTGGATCTGTTCATCATGCATCTGCTGATGCATGATAAAGTGCCATTAGCTTTTCTGATGGCTTCATCACACTGCTGACTCATGTTCATCTTGGAGTCCACTAGGACTCCAAGATCCCTTTCTGCTTCCGTTCCACCAAGCATGTCAAGCAGGTTGTTGATACAACTCAGTATGATTTGGGGCTTCTTTTGCAACAAGAGCACATTATTAGCTTATACTCATCATATGGGCTACTCTAACTCCCGGGTCTTTCTCTGCAGCTACTTATTCCCAATCTAAATTTGTGCATGTGATTATTTTGTCCCAAGTGCAGGACTTTTCTTTGTTGAATCTCATTGGATTGATTGAGGACAATTTTTCTGGTCTCTCCACATCATTCTAGGTCCTAACCCTGCCTTCCTGTGTGTCTGGAACTTCAATTGACTTGGTAGAAGATGTCAGAAGTAACATGAAATATTATTGTAAAATACAGTGAAAATGTGAGCTGTTGCATTTTTAGCTGAAAATGCAACTCTTCAGGGATAAATCCTTTCCAGCATAGAGACTCAGAGAAAGAGGCTGAAGAGGATTCTTTAAATATTTTATTAAACTTCAAGGAGATCAATTCACAATCAAATAACTCATTCAGCAAACCCTTAAAGGAGCAAGAGAGACACTAGTTATTCTGTAGGAGTGTATCTATCCAATCCATAAAAGTGAAGAGCAAAATGTCTGCAAATTTGATTAATTCAGGAGAGCATCTTCCTATGGGCACGTGCAGGTGTTCCCAGGACCCAATCTATAGTCGTACAGCTTATTTTCATCTGCATGATCATAGATCAGGTCCACACTTGTGCACATGTTTTACAGTGCCAGGTGCTACATGGGGAACCCAATCTAAGGAAGCTGAGGTGGGGGGAGGGGTTGGTAGGATGGTGGGGGGTTGGCAGTCTGGGAGGGTTCACCAGGATTAGGGTTGGGGGCAGGCATGGAGGGTCTGCCACAGGTGAGTGGTGGGTCAGGAGCTTAAAAATAGCCCAGTTAGGGTGTGGAGGTAAGAACAGCACAGCTCTAGGGCTCTGGCAGCAGTTGGGTCTTCCCAACCCAGGGGCTATGCTCCAAACATGTACACACATTCAATTAGATAAGGCACAGGTTAGCCCAATCTACTTAATGCAGCTTCTCAAGTGAACTAAGTTAGATAAGGGCAGCCATTTTTTGTTTGATGTGAATTTTCCTAATGTATGTACAGTTAGGTACATACCTAACTGTACATAGGTTAGATTGCCCTAAACCTAGTTTGGTTTATCTAAGTGTAACATCTGCACCTACCCTATAATAGCTAACAGAATGGTACATTTACCTAGATGTGTGGAACATCAATGTAAGGAATTCCTGAGATGAAACACAGTTTAATAAAATCACTTTCCAAAGCAGAAAACAAGTAGTTAAAGAAGAAAAAAAATGATTAGGTGGTATATATGTAAGATAAATCAGCCAAATACAAGATTTTTAATTATCATTGATGCCTTGATGTAGGAATAAAGTAAGTAACTCAGGGATGCAATATTACATTCTTCAAGAGTTGTAGTGAAAACTAAAAGGCCCAGTAAGTTTCTTAATTTTCAGCATCTGTGGCAATGATAAAGGAAGAGAACTTTGCCTAAGAAAATTAGTAGTGTCTTATTCATGTGGGAAATTGTGTGTGCAGATACACATGCACACTTCTCAGAAATAAACTATTTGATTTGTATGGAATAGTTTTGTAATACATTTATAAAGTAAAGGGTGTCATAGGCCAGCTGGCCACTGTGAGTGTATCAATTTAGTTGCATGCTGACTGGGTACTGCGACTGTATCAGTCACTGGGCTGTTTGGTTCAGGATCAAGGAGGCAGAGTTGGGAGTGAAGCAAAGGCAAATTTATTATAGCTTACACACACACAACAGTTAACAGAAGGATAAATGCAAGTAGATAATGCAGTATTATAGAGTTAATAGTAAATAACAACAACAGATAATAACAGCAGATGGATCAATCTGTCACAGGCCAACTGGGCACTGCAAGGGTATCAGCCACTGGGCTTTTCAAAACAACAGATAGACAGACATGGGTTGGCAACTTATCGATAGTCCCTTGATGCCAGGTGCACACCAAGTGATTCCAGCGAAGTCAGGCTTGCCGGATCAACACTGTTGGAGGGATTACCGGGGAAGATCCCTTGATCAGGATCCGATCTTCACTCACACCAGGAGTCCGGAGCCCGGGCTTGGAATAGCAATGTCCATTCTGTTCCCTCCTTCCTGCTGGTCACCTGATGCACGCACTTTTTATACCTAGTCTTATGCTAATCCGTTGGCCTTAGAGCAACTCACAATCTTGCCCTATAGCTGTTACCCTATGGGACTGAAAGGTGTTAAAAATTATCATAAAAGGTTACTACCCAAACTCGGGTTTATCCAAAAAGCAAATTACAATGCAGCATTTTTAGATTTGAAATTAACATTACTAAACCCAACCCTTTTAGATTTTTCTGACTATGCTTTCTTGAGACATGCTTTCCTGGAATGTGTTGGGTGTGTAGGGTGGTTGGATCCAGTTTTTATCATCAAGGCTGAACTCTGAGCAAAAACCGTTAGGTCAGCTAATCTTGCAGCTATATCTTCGCCTTTGGGGCCCAGTCAGTTCCACAGTTACTTTTATCATTTTGGTTAAACTTATGACAGACAAGTTACATTTGTGGGTTACAAACTTACAAGCTTTATATTAGGCAAAAATTCCAAATGCCTCCAAGAAGCACATATTTATTGCTTGTTAATCTCTCTGGTTCTGGTCATCACAAAAATGATGTTGTTTGTACTATAGCCAGTACCTTAACATCATTAAAGACACCAGTACAGGGTTGTGACTTCACTAGCTCCGCAGTGATTCTTGAATCTTACTTTTATGGTAATGATTACTACATTATATTGTCTTGATGATGTCTGACACTGGTATGGGTAGAAGGTCCACAGGAAAGCATGGTGGTGGTGGTGGTGGTAGATATATAATAATCAGGGATTCTGGTTTTCTCTGATTAAAAAAAAATCCCCAATTTTTTAATTAAAAAGAGTATCCCAAAATCCACATTTTTCTACAATTACAACAAAATGCCACTAATATATATATGAAACACCACTATACACACACACACACATATATATATAGTGTTTCATTTTAATCACAGAAAAATGTGGATTACTTTTTTTAAATCTGAAAATCGGGGATTTTTTTTTCAGTGAAAACCAGGATCCGTGATCATAATACATATACTATATAAAATAAATACCCTATGTTTTCCCATGGACCTTATTACAATGTACATTGAATATATAAATATATATGCATCTATAAAGTGCAATTCAGTGACTATATTTGGCCAGTAATTTTCAGCAAATTGCTTTGAATACATGTCAAAGCATTAAATGGCCTACATATTTTAGCTTAACTAAAACAGTTAGTTTGCTTAACTAAAAAGTTACCTGGTGAAATTCTGCATATCACTTTTAGTAACAGAAGTTGTCAGGCATATATATAGTATAGATATAGTCTCAGTGGGTCTTATATCTATGCAAAGTATATTTTGCCAACAGATTTTCCTCACCACCTTTGTCTCCTTTTTTAATGACTTTTTAAATCAGTTGCCATATGAAATATTCCTATATGTATATCAGCAGCATTAGTATCTATAGAAGAATAAATCTGAGCTAGAAGAATATTGAGGAACCAAAATTTTGTCACTGTAGCTATGAAACTTGCAGTGATTTCATAACTCATTATTTGTGGTTAAATCTATCTATCTATCTATCTATCTATCTATCTATCTATCTATCTATCTATAAATGTAGGTTTCCACATGGAGAAAGCTGCTTTTAAATCTATGTCTCCATATAATGTGGCATTTTTACTGTTTTTCCAATTAACAGTTATATTACAACAGCACAATATAAAATAAATTACTTCTCAATACACAACTTGAAGTCTTGATGAATGACATGAAGAAATAAAGTGTTGTAAGTCTTTTTAGTAATTAGCACAGTTTGGTAACTGGTAAATGAAAAGTACCAGAGTATGAAATGTATTTTACAATGCTAGGATGCATACTGTGGCCATACTCATTACTATTAGAGTGAAGAAATGAATAAGTGAACAATGAAATATACTGTATAATTAGAAGATATCTTTCATTATCTGTCACTGGATCCTGTAACATTACCTAATGCATCACTGCATATCCAATTACTGTAAAAAAAGGTGGGGATTGGAATCTAAAAATGAACATTTAATATTCTGGAAGTTTGATTAACCATTACATTAACTTGGTTATATATATCTGGATGACAACTGGTTCATGTCAACAGAGCTCATATGCAAGGTGTTGTCTGACTCTGGTAAAGTGGGGTAGCAGAGTCTATGGGAGTAGAAGATCATCTAAAATGAAGTAATAAGTGCAATGAAGATATTGAAAGAGAGTCTAAATTACAAAATACTGGTATTAGGAAAGTGTAGATTTCTTTCAACTGTCCCATGAAATATGGGACTGAAGTGTTGCTCAAGTACATCTCTGTGAGTTATCTTCTTTTGATGATGATTTGAAAGCATACAGAATAAACTTTCACAGAGCTTTTTCATTAACAGTCCTTGGTACTAATATTACAACTATAGTTGACTGATTAAAATGCCATTTTTTAAAAGGATATACCTACATTATTTTGGGCAATTGCCATTATTTTTTATAACAGGTGCTAGAATATACACAGTAGTTTTTGATTAAAGCAGTATAAATGCTGAAATAAAATCAGGCAGAATACATACAAAGCTAGAAAGCAAAAATTGTCACTATGAGCAATAATTAGTGCACTACTTTTAAATGCCAACAAACTCATAGGACAAAGGCATTTTTTCCAGTACACTCCCCCCCAAAATGTTTAGGAGGATATGTAATCATATAAAAAATGTATCTTTTTCTGTTACATACACTTTAGAATTGTATGAATTGAGAGTCACTTGCAACTTTAAATTAGAGAGCACAGTCATTCATGTGTGATATGACAAATACGAAAAGGTGATCTAATTCTCTGGTCAACAGTTTGGTGGGTGTTTCTTTTACCATCAGGAATACCTCACTAATTCAAACACACCATTATTTTATAGATGTGAGTAGACTTACAAGTAACCCAATTAAAAATTCAATGCATTTATCACCTAGCTCAGTAGTCAGTGGTGTGATAGTCTCCTTGCTGTCTCCTGTGAACACATTAGAAGTGACAATTCAAACCATTTATAGTACAAACAACATTGTTTGGGTGATTTTTTTTTACACACACTATATAAACATGATACATATCCAAAGCTCTTATCTTCTGGCATTTAGAAACTTAAGTCTCTCTCTCTCTTTCAACTGGTATCTACTTTGTATGCTGCACAATTTCCCAAGAGGTAGGGAAGGAGTTGCCAGTGTCTCCAAGAGGAACAGATCCTTCTTTTTTTTCCATTTTGGTATGAACTGGTCCAAGAGAGGCACAAGATGAAAAATGCTGATTTTTTTCAAGTGTATGGGGTGTGAGGGGAGGGAATAATGGCATTTCTCAGCACATTGTTACAATGTTTAAATTAGAGAGATCAGTTAGGATCAAGACCCTAAAAACAGATGGGGTAGAAACCAGGGAATAAAATGAAGCATTTCTGAAATGTTTCTCCCCTCCTTTTATACTATCTATTATTCAGGTAAAAATCTATGAACTTTAATGGTTTCTTCACCATCACCATCATTCATCAGCACCACCATTACAATTAAATTATGGCAGCTCATAGAGAATAACTAAATACAGTCCCATTAGGCCAGGTAGTTTTTTATATCAGCAGCCTAATATGTAGTGTATAGACTGATTTAGTGACCTACAGCAATCTCTGAGACAGGATTTCTACAGAAGCTTTGATAGGGGTGTCTTTTTCTTTGGCAATTCCTCGAAGTTGAGGATTATTGTTTTCCATGACTGGTTTATCTCTGAGTCTGAAGATGACAGATGAGGCTTATCTGGGATCGACTGACACTTGCAACTCAAGCACATGTTTCCATGTGGGGTGGGTGACTCTGGATTCTTGATTCAGTCTGCAACATGCTGTTTTTGCTGCTCCTGCTTTTCCATATCTTGTTGTAAGGTTTCAAAGTACTACGATCTTTGCATCAGACTCTTCCTTCATTTGGAGTGAATGATAGTCCTGGATGATAGTCTCCCATGTGCTGATGTTGATGTTGCATTTTTTCCAAGTTGGCCTTGAGGACATCCTTAAAATGCTTTCTCTTCTCTCTTCTTTAACGTACATCTTGACTGAGCTGGGACAATAAAACTTGCTTTGATAGGGCTGGAATACTCTTTGAATGGATGCAAAGTTGCAGGCACTACTATACTGGCAGAACAAGGGCACAGGATTGAATCCCTCCTCCTTGAGCTGTTTAGCATTATTACATGCTAGGATAGCTCTGCTGAACTCACAACTCCTTACTCTTGCACAAGCCATGAAATGTGATCTACAATCTAGCTTGAAAACTGAAAATCCTTCCTATTTCAAAGCTAGGAGCTACATGCCCCAGTTTGCTATTTCTCTGAGAAATGCTATTGAACTATCACAAACTGAAGACCATTCTAAATTTCAAATTCCTACACTTCATAAACTTCACTCACAGAATGAGACAGCTGCAAAGTTGCACTGGTGATAGTTTTAAGGGTCTTTCCATTCACCCCTGGGAAATGCTACAATTTCTTTTATTTCCCAGATGCCAGAAAGAAATCATCCATGTGTATAATGCTTTATGTTTATTATAATGTAACAGTTTGAGCTCTTTGAACTAGTTCTAAAGTATTTATTTCTATTAATGAAA
>NW_005842310.1:916651-936696 GCF_000455745.1 Alligator sinensis
GGAATACGTTGATAGTGAAAGGTTTTCTTGCTGTTCTGGAAACTAGATCATAGCTAACCTAGAGAATTAAAGACTCACTTTTCTTAATAGGAAAAGGGAGAGTTAAAAGCAGTATTTCAGCTACCTGCCTCAAACCTCAATTCTACTCCCTAACGTTATTTTCATGATATTTGGCAGTTATATAGCACTTTTCATCTTCAAAGTGCTTTACACATATAAACTAATTAAACCTTATATAGTGCCCATATAAAATTAGTAGAAAATGGTGTAAAATTGGCAGCAGGTAGGAGAGCTTTGAGCATGACAATGAATTTCGCTGCCAAGATCTCCTATAGGTCCAGCTTGCTACAAACTATGTTTAGTATGAATAATCAAGGCAAATACAGAACTGTGCAAAGTTCAGTCCTATATATATAAACTGTGTGAGTGGACTCTATGGGAATTGATGTTTAGAATGTTCCAATCTGGATAGGTCCATTTTTGATTGAATTACTGTGGAAGTTGTAATTAGGATGTTGTCTGAGCCTATTAGAAATATAAACACATCAATATTATTCATACTGTTCTCTCTCTCTCTCTCCCTTTTGCTCTCTCTCTCTCTCTTTCTTTAACCTTGGGGTACCACAAAGACAGTCTGTACACCAAATCTGCCTTGCTGTCCCTCATCTCATTCTGCTTCCTATGAAGAAATCCTACCCACTGTATGTTTTGCACTACAATGGACTTGATGCCCAGTTTAGTGTATGTGTGTGTGTGTACGCATACAGGGTTGTGTGTATGTATGTGTGTGAATGTGTGTACACACATATATATCTGTCTGGTCTTCTCCAATACCAGTGGCCTGGCATAGAACTTGAATAAAAACTGCCCTGGTGTGTGTGTGCATCTTGCTATAAATCTGAATCGTATTTTACTTAAGCTACATGCTTTTCCCTTTGATACACACACATGTGCATATATGCATATATAAATATGTACTTATGTATATACACATATGTACATTTGTATCACATTAACCCATAGCAACTTGTATTATGAACATTTTAGCATTAACAAGGAAAAAATGTTCCTTGCAATTTGTTAGGAATATACTATGGACACACTTAGAAAGGTCATTTTCCGAAGAAGTGGAATAAAGGGCTGTGGTTAAATATGAGCTCATGTTTCTAAAGCTCCTTTTCCTGTGTCAGAGCATTGCTTAGCTCACTGAGATACTGTGACTCTGCAGTCACACAAGTAACCTTGTCCACTTCTGCCATATTCATTGCACCTATTGGACCATGCCCTGGGCACTATTATCCCTTCTCTTCTCCTCAGAATGCTGTTACCTATACACACAACCTAGATGTCATTAGTTCTTTTCTGGCAGCAATGTAGTGATGGTCTATGTATAATGCAAGAAGCATGCTTTATTTGACAACTTTATCATTAGGACAGAGATTGGATGTTAGATAAACTTTCAGGCACAAAATGCTCTTGTTTAGGTTTGCAAAAGAAGCAGCTATGGTCCAAGCTAATACCCTAACATGGTGAACTATAAACTTACCTGAAGATCAGCTTAGCCCATATCTCCTTTTTTTCTTTTTTTTTTTTAACCCTTATGTCCAGATCTGCATTCCTGGATGTCACTGGTATTTATTAGTTTTTTTAGAGGGGAAAGTGCATGATGTGTTCTCACCTCTCTTTCCACCTATCCGTGCATAAGGATACCTTTAGCAAGTCTCAACCTAACTTTAGGTCTAACACTCAGTAGAATCAGTACACAATAGAACAGTGCACAAGACTTATTATGAGTATAGATATAATATTAAGCAATCTTTGTTATTTGTTCCATTCTCCTAGACCCATTCCCAAGTTCAGAGGAACAAATCTTCCTTGCCATGATCACTCATAAGCAAAAACAAGCCTTTCAAAGAAAAATTGACCCCCACTTTTTAACTATATTTCCTTCTATATTGAAATATTTAAAATCCAATATTTGTATGTTTTGAATGCAAAAAATAGCTTTCTGAAAAAATAAAGAGGGGCATGAGAGGGAAGCATGTGAGTAAAACACAATATCATTAAAATTTCTAGCAAGACTCACACAAAAGCTGTTTTCATGTGGTTCTAGGCCAAGCTACTGGGTTTGCATAGGACCATAAGAGATGTCTCTAGGTTCTGTAGACAGTGAACTCTCGAGATACATATTAAATTAAAGTGGAATTTAGAGAGTAAAACAAAGAACACTTTTTTTCAGTCAGTCACAAAACTGATGAAAATATCTATTTTCAATGGGTTTGTTAAAAAGTTATAGGGTACGTGCAAATGTTAGCCACATGTGATCTATGATTGTACAGCTTGCTTTAGCCATGTGATTGTAGATCAAAAACATCTTGTGCACATATCTGCTTGTTCTAGGATTCATCCTGGTACCCCAATCTAAGTAAGTCACTGTACATGGGGAAGGGTGGACAGGATCAGTAGTTGGGGAGAGGATCTGCAGGGGTTTTTGTCTGGTCCAGGAATAATTGGTGGGATGCGGGGAAGGGAAGTTGGTGGGTCCACAGAGGGGATTGTACATCAGATGGTGGGAGGGTCAGGGGGCTAAAAATAACTTGGGGGGGGGGGAAAAAAAAAGGGGGGGGGGGGGGGAGCAAAGTATGAAGAGTACAGCCCTAGGGCTGGGGTGAGCACCTAGACTATCTAAGCCCCAGGCTGTGCTTCAAACTTGTGCAGAAGTTCAGTAGATAGGGCTAACCTGTTCCTGAGATGAATTAATTTTGATCAGACCAACTATTTTTGACCTGTACAACCTCCCCAAATGTCTGTATAGATTAGCACTTAGAATCACCTAATCCTAGTTAAGCCTGCATATGCCCATAGTATAGATTATATATTATGCTGGGTTAAGAACAGACATTCAGTCCAAACTTAATATGTTCTTCTTTTTCACTGACATTTGTAGGTTTAGAATATGTTGACCTTGACCTTAGTCTATTCTCTTTTTTATTATTATTTTTTCTCTTTATTAGGCCTCTCTGTTTCATCTTTATTATTTTTTTATAAGATTTTTCCCTTATCAAAGTAACTTGAGTTTACCTCTAAGGTCATATTTTAATCATAAAATTTGGATGCTGGTTTTCATTATGTTAGGATTTTGATCCTGGGAATAATTTCACACATTTTCTAAAACCAATTGGAGAATATTTTTATACAGGCTGATTGTTGTCTAATGCAGGTTGAGAATGGACTAAAGGTGAAACCATTGAACCCTAAGGTGTTCAAAAAAGAGCAAGTCCAAACTGAATAAAAAGGTAGGAAATAATGAAGACTAAGTGGCACTGCAAATGTTAATAGGCAATTCATCTTTTGTCAAAAGTAGATCCATGTGAACATCAAACATGAAAGATAGATCATTTGGGAGGGGGGGGAAGGGTTATAGATTCAAGTAATTTAACTTTTCTGCCAGGCAGCTTTGTTCACATGTATTCACATCTGGCACTGCTGATTAAAGATGTGTTTGCTTAAATAAAAAGAATAAAACATATTGGGAAGTGAAACAATGTCATTTAAATAAAATATCTGTCCATGTCTACAAATAAATTATTCTATCTCTTCAACTAAGTGTATCATATATACTCATATAGAAGATGACTCTGCTTATAAGATGACTCCCCAAATAATTAGATTTTATATATGGAAAATGTATACATTTGTTATAATGTTCCAGGTATAGAATCTAATTATCAGATGTTTGTTTTGACCTTGTCCCCCTCCTACTGCTACAGCAAGGAAAATAAATCTGGTGGGGATCAGGTAACCCTTTACTCTCTGCTTCCCCACAACATTTTCCCCTGGCACCGCCCCCCACCCCCATTCCTTATTGTCAGACCCTACTGTCCCTGAGCACAAGAAAGTAAAGAGCAAATTTGAAAATGACAACCTTTAAATTAAACATGGCTGTAGCAATTTCCATATAGTACCCATGCACTTAGTTTATCCATAATTGATGCATGCTACCTTTTTTTTGAAAGTACTGCAAGTTTTAGCACAGGTACTCCATAAACACATTTTTGAGCAGCACTTTGGCACCTACTTATATGTAGTACAAACTATATAAGGTATTAATACAAAGCCAAAAGCCCATGATTTACTACAGAGGAGCAGCAGGGACAGGAAAGGGAAAGGGGGAAGAAGAAGATGTTGAGTCAGAATAGATGACAGTGGAGGAGACATCATTAGAAGTAAGAGCCAGGGAGGAAGAGAGTGAAATTACAGTAGTCAAAATGGCACAGCTGGCAACAGAAGAGGGAAAACATAAATGGAACAAGTGACTTTGAGACAGAGGAGATAGAAGGGAAGAAGGAGAGAATTATATAGGAAAAAGAAGGAGGAGTGAGGGTAGAGCAGGACAAAGAAGAAGAGACCCGAACTGGGAAAAGAAAGAAATCACACATTATGAAGCTTAGAAAGAAGAAGACAGACAAGGAGGGAGGGAGGGAGGGAGACAAGCTGACAAAAAGCTCATCAAAGCTAATTTTGTGTGGGACTAACAGAGAGGGGAAAGGGAAGGGAGGGAAAAAGGGGAGAAGGGAAAGGGGAACCTTTCTTGAATGTCAAAGCAATAAAACAACTGGCAAAGACTACAGGGATGTGAAGAGGGGGAGATTTAAAGCTGACTGCATCAAACAGCAGTGTAGAAGACTTGTAAAGTGGTAGAGATGTGTAATTTAAATGGCCAGGTATGATTTTATGTATTGCATCTATAAATGTCAGAAGTGTGTTACTAAGGAAGAGGTGGAACAAGGTTATGCCAATATTGAGTGGCATTAAAGCAGACATAATGTATTACAGGAATCCCATGGGAGAGGGATTACAAGCATTTTTTAATGAAATGGGAATGAAGAACATCATGGTGGTGGGGCTGGGTGAAAACAAAGCAGCTGGAGTTGTGATTTTTGCTCAAGAGTGAGGAAGTGGAAGTGTGGCAAGTGCAAGTGATGGTGGAAGGGAGATTGCAATGGATATGGATGGAGTTTGAAAACAAAGTGCTAGCTATTTTTAATATATACATGTCACATGAAAGAGAACGAAAGATCAACCTGTTCAAGAAATTAGACATGTATGTAGCTGGAAGTAAGAAGCAAATTCTGGTGAGGGATTTCAATTGTATTATTGAGGAGGTGGATAAAAGAGGGGATGGAGGGAAGAGAGAGCTAGACAACTTATAGAAAATACCGATCAACAGGGATCCTGATTTTCTTTGATTTAAAAATTCCCCAATTTGGGGGTTAAAAAAGTAACAAAAATCCACAAATTTTCTGTGATCAAAATGAAACACCACTATATATATAGTTATGTATTAGTGATTTTCATTTTAATTATGGAAAAAGTGGATTTTGGGTTACTTCTTTAACTAAAAAATTGTGGATAGGTAGGGAGATACTTAAAAGCAAAGGTAAGGGGAAACGTATGTGGAAACTGAATGTTCAATTATAACAAGATGAGAAAACCTGTTATAAATATGTGGAACTGTATAAAGGATGGAGAACTCTAAAGAGATACTACAAAAGCATCTGAGAATGGTGGACTATAATCAAGGGAAGAACAAGAATTTTTTTTCAGAAATATTCATCAAAGAGTAGCAAAGATGAGGGTAGAAGATCTAGAAGAACTGCAGATAAGAAAGTAGGAATTATTAAAGGGTGAAGTAAGAGGAGTACAAGTGAATGAAGAATTGGAAGACATAAAGCAACAGACTTTTCATTCAAAAGGAAAACAGATGAGAACATCTTTCTGACTAGAGTACCATGAGTAGAGAAGGGGGAAGGATAATGTAAATATTTTTCTGTGAAACTGAAGAAAAGAAGGAAGGAACTGAAAACAGTGAGACCTGAAGAAGGAATCTGAATAGAGGAGAGTAAAAAGGTGTTGGATGTAGCAGCAGAGTTTTATAAAGAGCTGTACTACTTTACAGCTATATTCAGCTTATTGAATGAAGAGAAATGGATGGAAGAAAAATGAGGGTGTTCCTTGAGGGGATAAAGGAAGGAATAGAGGATGGGAAGAAACAAAAATTGGAGAAGTTAAGGATAAGAGAGATGAAGGACTGCTTAAAAGCTTGCAAGAGAAGGAAGGTGCAGGGAAGAGATGGACTTCTGGTGTAATTCTATGAAAAATTTTGGCAATGGCTGGGGACAGATATAACAGAGACCTATAGGGAAATAATGAAGAATGGGGGGATATGGAAGGTTTTTGCAGAGGTGTGGTAATTTTGATATTCAAGAAGGGAAAGGAAGACAGGTTAGGCAACTGAAGGTCAATAACCATTTTAAATGTAGACTACAAATTGATGGCAAAAGTATGGGCTAAAAGAATGTATGACTGTTCAGTAGGGCTGTGTGAAATTTTACCTGCCATTTGTTTCGAAGCTGTTTCAATGTGTTACGTGCTCAAAACAGCAAAATCAAAATGAAACAAAAGCCATCGGAACAGCTTTGAAATGAAACAAGGGAACTCAAAACATTTCAAAAGTTTCAAAATGTTTTGAGTTTCAAAGCCAGGCTTACTGGTGTCTGCGCCAGTCTCAGCCAGCAGCACCCGCCTCCTGTCATCCGGCAGGCAGAGCAGGGTCTCCTCGTACCCTCAGGAGGGTTGCAGGGGCTGTGCTGGAGTCCTCCCAAGGGGTTCAGGCCCCTGATCTGCCTTCCGGACGACAGACTGGCACTGGGAAGAGACCAGCTGATCTGCCTTGCCCCCTACCAGCGCTGGCCAGGTGGGGACCAAGGGCAGATCATCTGATGCAGGGACACTACCCTGCCCAGGGATTGTGGCAACAGGTTCCTGCACCAGCTGATCTGCCCCAGCCCCTACTGGAGCCGGCCAGCGGCAGCACTGATCTTCCCAGCGCTGGGTGTGGGCTGCACCCCGCACTGGTCTGACATCTGACAGGCAGTTTGGGGGCCCGCACCTGTGGGAGGACTCTGGCACAACCCCTGCAGCTCTCCCAGGGGTGCAAGTGGGCCCCCAATCTGCTTGCCAGATAAGAGGAGCTGGGTGATGCTCTCTGGAACCGGCGGGAACAACGATCTTCCCTGAGCTGGTCCCAAGCAGCAGCACCCAGCTTCTCTCATCTGGCAGGCAAATTGGGGGTGAAAATGGTACTCTTGCCAATCATCTTTTACATGGGAATGGTGTATTCACTGTCATGGCAACAAATAAGGAGAGTACAGAGGAAGACATGTGTCTTTTTTGGGTGGGGGAAGTAAAAGAGAATGGTTAGCCAGAACTGATCTGTACAAAGACAGGGGATTAGGAGGCTGGGTAAAGCCAATTTGGAAAGCTTTGTGTATATTTACTATATAAGTATGTTTTGTAAAGAGGCAATGGAGAGGTGGGGAAGGCTGGTGTTTCTGCAGGTACCTGGCAGGAAGAAAGTTAAGGTGGGCTATGTATGAGGGAGATTGGAAAAAGGCATGGGTGTGGCAACCACTGGCCCTCTATGCAAAGATGGAGAGCTTTTTTAACTGTAAATAAACTTGAGGGAGTGGTATTAGAGTGCTTGAAAGACCATAAGAAGGTGGTTTATATGATTAGAAAGAAAGATAAGGTAACAATCATTGGGAATCTGAAAGAAAAAATGATGGCAAATGAGTAGAACAAAGTAACAGATAAGACTGAAAGGAGAACATACAGATATATGGCAGATGATAGGAATGTTCTTCCTATTAGAAGCATTCAGCATAATTAGGGCATGGTAAAATCAACATCGTGCCCGAGAAAGGGATGTGGGGCTAAATAATCTGTACCACATTTGTTTTGGGACTGTCTTTTTGTGCAAAGGGTAGGGAGGGAGTGTGTTGTTTTGGGGGGGTGTTTGATTCGAACTGTGATGAAGAGTGTGTTTGGAGTTGGCAATATATAAACTGAAATACTATGTGGTTCAAGATGTAGATGAGATGGGTAGGAAAAGGCAGAGAAGAGACGGAGTAAAGAAGCACGGTGGTGTTTCCTTCTAGAGGAAAAAGAGATGGAGTGAAAGTTAATACTTCTTCCTCGGTTGGGAAGTTTCAGGGCAGGTTAGTGTGTTAATGGTGAAAAGGAATGAAGTAAGAACAAGGTATTGTTGTAGGTGGAGGTTGTCAAATTTTGTGTTAATGTAGTTTTTTGTAGTTGTTTTGTAACAACAACAACAACAACAACAACAACAATAATAATAATAATAATAATGGTTCCCATTGGTATGTTTGCCAATGTGTACCATGTGTTTTATTGTCATGCTAGGTGTTGGCTGCATTTAATCAACTGCATAGCTGGTTTCCATTGATGAGCACATGCTGCTTTTGGCATCCGTTTAATGATAGACAATGTATTTAGTGAGATTTTGATGTATGCAGTTATAAGAAAAGTGGCTTTTTTCCCCATTCCTCATCTTGTATTTGAGTAAATGTGGTATGTCGTTCTATATGTTCATCACTGTTTCAAAGTACTCCTTTTTATTTTCTCACAAAATCCTGTCCCTTCCAAATGTTATTTCCTGTGCATCTGCTGGCTTAAAAAAAAACAACAAACAAACAAGCAAAAAACAAAGAAACCCACACTGGGCTACTAATTTAATAGACAGATGTCCATCAGTTTAAACAACAGATGAGCTAGAATTCCAAACTCTTAATTTAATGAAGAGTATAATTAAGATAATGTGAGAGTTTCTAGGTGCCTCTGTAAATCCCTTTTGTCCTCTGGATACAAATCTAATGGTTTGCTTGTGACATGAAGTATGATATTTCCAATGTTTATAGCAAATTAATTCACTAGAGGAAGGTGAGTGACAGTATGCTGCCAACGGTCATGACTTCCTACTTTAGGCTGACATTTAACATGTTGTTTTACTTCTTAATAAAGAGAAAACTTTTTTTCTCCATTTCCTCCTGGGAAACTTAATTGTCTGTTTATACCTGTACTCAGAGAACTCAAGGGTTCTCTGAATTAATAACAAATTATTATTAAATATGCATAGGTCCATTTGATCAACTAACCAAACATTATTTCTAGGAAACTCTACTTGCTCTCCTCCTCTTAATAGCCTTTTGCCGTATTAAATGCCTGTTATTCAAGAGGAGCCATCTGCTTTACTGCTTGGAATGTCAGGGTATATATCTCACTATCAATAAGTAAAAGTCCCTCGGTCAGGAGCTGAATTGGAAGGAAGGTTGATGAAGCAGGGCTATAGAAAAACCAGAAGAATCAGGGACTGAAAGACCAGGGTCTCAAAGTTGAAAGAAATTAGGTCTCCCACCCTACTATAGAAGCCATGCTTGGGCTGGATTCTGGGAGAATTCTGAGAGATCAGACAAGACCGCAGTAGTTACAAGCAAATACCCCCATAGTGGGTGCTCTATGACAGCAGATGAAGGCTCTCAAGAAAGAAACAATTGTTTCAACGATCAACAATGTTTCTGAAGTACAGATAAACCAACACAAGTTACAAAAATGTTCTAGCACCTTAAACACCCTCTTATAGAAAGCTATGAAAATTTACCAACCAGTCTTGGATAATAAAGTTTTCATTGAAGTAGGAATGGTGAGAAAAGGAAAATGAATAATGTGAAATGTAGTAAGCATTGGAGATGGGGCAAAAAGCTTCAGGGAGAGAAAGATGTGTCCTAACAGTAATTGGGGCAAGGGCCATCAGTACTTCTTGAAAACCTGTAGAGGAAACAAAATGAAATTCCCTAAGGATTAAGCAATAGTATAAGCCATCAGACAACATTGTTTTAAAAAATAAAGTTTTCTTTGAACTGTCCAATTGTCCAGACAACCTACATCCATCTTAGGAAGAATGCAGTGACCTTGTAAAAAATCATTTTCTGCTTTATCACAAATATCTTGATTTTTTTCTTTTCTGAAACCCCACTATTGTACATATCAACTGCAAATCACTATATTTTTCTTCTTGCCTCAGATAAATATATTATCGATTACATTCTCTTTCTTCATTTAGTAGATTTTCATTGTTTACCCTTTCACATTATACTTTCATTAAATTCATAGCTCTGCAGTTCAAAGCTCGCCTGGATACCAAATCTTTTGTACTGTATTAGGGCTCTTACTTTGCTAAGCTTATATGGACACACATCATGAAACTAGTATTCAGATGATTAGAAGAACAAAGATAGTTTGATCTCTGCCTTCGGGAAGAAATGTACGCTAAGTCAAGTCATTCGGCTGTTTCCCAATTCATTATACCGTGATGTTTAAACTATTTGAAATTACTGTTTTTTTATTTTTTCAAGGATTGCAGATTCAATGTCCCTTTACTAATGCCTATGCTTTGATATAAAGTGTTCTGCTGTCTGTGGCTGCTGAGAATGTATAAACACATGTTCCTTTTACTTTATGATCTACTGTGATTGGAAATAATAGACACCAGGCTCTGAAGTACTGAGTGCCTCCTGTGAGATGCTCCAAACTATTTAATTCCCACAAAGCTCAAAAGGAGTTCAGGGTGCTCCGTGCCCTAATAAAGCAAGCCCACATTCAGCTTTTTAAATATTTATTATTTAGCTATTTTGTTTTTAGGGAACTCAATTAGAAAGTAAAAGGGAAAAGTAGATTATTGCATTATATCAATGTAATGGCTAACAATGCAGCATGAAAAAGGGTACATCACAGGAGGTATTGATCCTATGAAGTAGAGAGCATAAACAATAGTAAAAAAGTTCCATCAGTGATTTATCTTTCATTCCTTAACACCTGTATTCCTTAACACATACCTATAGGACTATAAATAATTTTCAAAAGTACTTCAGGTGATTAAAAATAATATCATCATCATGCAACAAATTCACCACATGTGCTGATGTGCATACAAAACACAATAGTTTGTGAATAGCAAAGTCATGCCTGCCTCCTAGAGATGTACTTTTCAAGTAAACTTTATTGTCTATAGGAGTACAACATTTTGAATGTGTGTGATGGTTTGCTCCTTTTTTCTGAGTACACCATCACAGGAGAGTTTGGTAGAACTCCACCTATGGACAATCCTACTAACCCTACCTACGTTTACTGTCTTAAGGTGCCAGACAACTTTCACTTCTGTAGCCAGATCGTGGTACCCTCTTAACTTCTCTCTAGTAGTGCACTGCAAATTACCATCCAGAGGCTGTACTAGCCTTTTTGTCTACAAACATGATTTCTGGTCTGTTATTTAGAGATTTAGAGAGCTATTTATTTATTCCATGCTGGTTGATCGATATATCCAACTACATTTGGGTTTTATCATCTGACATCACTAGAAAGCAGAAGTCTATATTTCAACCAGGAAGTGATGGCACTGATCAGCTTTTTGTGATGAGCTAATTGCTGAAACACTGTATTTGGTCATGGTAATATGTCATCTGGTGTTCTCTTAATCAGTGAGGACCAGGTTTACACAAGCCTTAGTAGAGATGCTCAAATCCAACATGGAGGTATGTACAGGATTTAGATATGTGATGAGATTTTAGATACAAGTAACAGTCCAATTCCTACGTTTCATTGTGTGCTGTGGAGCCCCCCTGCTGTGCTGTTTCATCTCTGTGTGCTGTGGAGCCCCCAACTTCTCTTGCTACAACTTGAGACCTATTGTTCTGTCTTCTGCCACCACGGGGCATGTCTACACGTGCACTTTACTGCACAGTAGACTAATTTACTGTTCAGTAAAACATCACCATCTACATGTGTAGGGCAATTGGGCTGGTGTAGACTAATTTACAGCACTGTTGGATAGTCCCATCAGACACAGCTACTATCTGATGGTGGAATAAATTAGTGTGCTAAAAATCATGTGTAGATGGTGATGTCTGAATTAGTTTACTCTGGCTTAAATTGCACCAGACCTTATTTAGTCACAATAATTGCATGTGTAAATTGTGTTCACTGAGAGGAGTCTATCTCCATCCTCCTTGGAACCTCCTTTCAGGTAGTTTAAGGCTGTTATTAAAACGCCCCTCAGTCTTCTCTTTTCAAGGTTAAATAAGCCCAGTTCTCTTAGCCTCTCCTCAGAAGTCAGGAGTCATGCCCCCCTAATCATGTCCCCTCTTTTCTGTAGTGGAGGGTCCAAAACTGGATACAGTACTCCAGGTGTGCCTTCACCAGTGCCAGACAGAGGGGAATAATCACTTCCCTTGATTTGCTGGCAACAGTTCTACCAATGCAGCCCAGTATGCTGTTAGTCTTCTTGGCAACAAGGGCACACTGCTGGCTCATATTCAGCTTATTGTCCACTGGAACCCCCAGGCCCTTTTCTACAGAGCTGCTGCCCAGCCAGTCAATTCCCAGTCTGCCCAGGTGTTCCATCCTAAGTGCAGTACTTTGCACTTCTCCTTATTGAACCTCATAGGCACATCCAGATGTGCAGGTATGTGCAGTTTGTGGTGCCACAAACCACACACGTTGCATCTTAAACTGTGCTGCTAATTTGCAGAGCAGGGGCAAAATTTGCTACCAGGATTTCCAGTAGCAAAAAAAAAGCTCAAATAAAAAAGCAGAGCAAAGTACATGAAAGTAACTTGCACCAGGATAAATGCAGAGATGGGGAAGCAGACAAAAAGCTGCCTGCTCCCCCATCTCTGCATGTTGTAGAGCCCCTACTCTGAGGAACATGGCTCCAGCCAGCCGCGGAGCAGATGTGCGGAACAGGTGTGCCTTGAGACAGGGGAGCAGACAGCCCTGGGCTGTGTTCCCATGTCTCTGTGAGCCTCAGCATGGGGGCTCCGCTGTGGAGCAACTGCCTAGGAGTGTCTGCTCCCAGGGCATCCCAGGCCTGCTTGCTCTCCCAACTCAAGGCTTACTGCTCTGTGGCTGGCTGGAGTGCAGTGTGCCTCAGCATGGGGGCTCTACAGCACACACAGATGAAACAGCACAGCATGGGGACTCCACGACGCACAATGAAAATTAGGAATTGGACTGTTACTTATATCTAAAATCTCATCTAAATCCTGTACATAACTCCATGTTGGATTTGAGCATCTCTACTAAGGCTTGTGTAAGCACTCAGACTCAATCTGGAGTAACCACCTGCATGTGTCATTCTGACATGAGCTTTTTTATGATTCAAATGTTATATTGAAAGGGCTCAAATTTGCAAACATGGTCCCAAAAGAATGCCCAGTTCTTAGATGGACAAAAAGCATTACTAACTCACATATGCATCACTCAATTCAGCTCAAAAGGAATAATGACATTTCTATCTCTTGCCCAGTAGCTTCAGGGTAGTTACTCATGACCAGGGATATTGTTTTTAAATCCTCATTGTCTTAAAGGAATGTTAATTCAGATCTCTTGCTTCCTAGTTAGGGTGCCCTAATCACCAGAAAATAGAATATGCAGCAGGAGATTCTTGTCTATTGTCCTTGGGCATCCATGTGTGGGGCAAGAGGAAGAATGAGAAAAAAGTAAGCTTGCCAGCATAGTCTGGTGTTTAAAGCACTCTCCTGGGAGGGGAAATTCTGGGTTCCAGTCCACATTTCTGTGCTTTTGTTATTTACCCAATGACCCCCAGAAACCCTGAGCTGCTTAATCGCCCATTTCTACATGCCAGTCCCTGGCTGGCTGAGGCACAGGGTGCCTCAGCATAGTGGCTACCTTTTAACTAGCACCATGATGAGGGTAACCTGTGCCCCAGCCATCCCCGCCTCCTCTGCCCCACCACAACTCATGGAGCCCCCTGGGAGCCAGGAGGAGCTGGGCATAGCCCACAACCAAGGGTATGTGTAGGGGCATGTGCTGCATCAAAAAATTTGAGCCACTACTCTTTGTGCCACTACAAGCAGCTAGACTCAGCCCATGAGATTTATTTTGGTCCAGTTCTCCAATTTGTTAATTTGGTCACTTTATGGTAAGCAGTGGACATCACATACAAGCAGAAGACTAGGGGCTTTGTTATATGTTGACGTTTTAGCTGCTCACATGTTCATTGGTGTTAGTACTAACTCAAGTTTGGAGCAGTAACATCTTAAGGCTAACAACCTTCTGTGACCACACCCCACCTGCACAGCTGTGACTTGCTACTAGGGAGCTGATGAGCAGGGCCCTGACTAGGCAATATAGCTGTGAGGTACCACTCCAGGGCTGCTGAGCCAGAACAGGCTTCTATGCTTGCTTTAGGTGGGAGTGTGTGACAGATGGGTTAGGTGGGGAGGAACATGAAGCTGGGAGGTAGAGAGTTAATAGCATGTGGGGGGTACAGTGAAATGGGAGCTGTAAAGGCAATGGGAGTAAAAAGAAAGGTGGTAAAAAGAAGGAAGTCAGCCACTGAAAGATAAAATACAAATAATTTTAAAATGAAAAAAAAAAGAAATAAAGAGGAAGTAAATTAAAGAAGGTCTCATGTTTTAATAAATTGGGATTTGGGATTGGGGTATAGAGGAAGGAGCTACTTCAATGGGAAGGAAGCTCTAGTTTAGGGGGACTTGATGTGGCTCCCTACCGTGGTCTTGCTAACCTTCCCTAGATTACACTCCTATGCCCTGCAACAGCTAGCTGGTGCTGTGCAGACTGTTTTGCATGGGGTTGCACCACTAGAGGTAGGAAGGTCATACCTCGAAGGTTGGGAAGGGAAGCTGGTTTGGTAACAGAAATCTCCTCCACCTGAGAAGTAATGTTTTGGGGTGGAAATTTTGTCCACACAGAATAGGAGGGTTGGGGAAAGAACACTGCATCCTGGGAACCTGGAGGACTGCAACTTGGGCACTTATCTGTGGTGAGTGGCCACACATTAATGGAACACAAGCTTGGTAACAGATCAGAGATAAACCTGCCCTTGATTGGCATAACTTTAAGCCACCTAAAGGGTGCTTCTACATGTCACCCTATGGCCTGTACATTGCTGTAGCAGTGCAGCCCCTGGGTATGGCATGCCACAATGGCGATGTAGTGGCAAAATTTAACTGTACACCATGCATACTACGCAATAACTGCCCATACTGCGTCATGCTTTAGTATTTTCAAAAGGAAGTACTAAAGCACGGTGCCATAGCAACATCACCATACGGTGACATGTAGATGAGCCCAAAGAGTGCTTAAAACTAGTTTCAGGTGTTGATGTGTAAACAATCCAAGGGTTAAGAGAGGTAGGCCAAGAAAAGCCATCATAATAAGCATCTGTACCTGAAAATTCAATGACTATTTGGGAAGGGCTTTTAGTTTTCTACTGTAGCTGTAAATAAGAAAGGAAAATCCATTGCAAGACAGAAGGCAGACAATACTTTAGAGGAAAAGCCAGTGAGATAATGGCAACCATTATAGCTCTGGCCTAGGGATCTGCACATCAGACTAGTTGGTACTACCGTTTTGTTTTTTCTTTTATTTCGTTAAAACAAGAGGAAAATAAGAAGAGAAAAATAGAGCTTGTAGGGATTAAGCTAAACCACTGTGGTCACATCTTCATGAGACACTGATTGCACAGTTGTTACTGCACAGTCATTTAGTACTTGTATACGCAAGTATACACAGTCATTTTGTACTTGTATACATAAGTACTAAATGACTGCGCAGTAACTGGAGTTAATACACAGTAGCATCACCAAACGGCTTTTAGGTGATGCTGACTGTGTAGGAGCTTGTTACTACTGCACAGTAGCATCACATTATGCTTTGCACCAGATGACGCTACTGTGCAGTAGTAATGAGCTACTTTTCAGTAAGTGTCTGATGTGGACATGGCCAGTCAGTGGAAATTCCAGTCTTTTCCTCTGACAGACGTGTAATAACACAGCTGGACTCCTTGGGTATCTGCCATACACAGAAGCAGCAGCAACTTCTGGTTGCTACCAGTACCTCTGGTGAAATTGTGTGGCAGCCCTTTCCCCCCAACCATCCCCAAAGGTTGGTGCATGGAGTCCTGCCCAAAAAGCCTCAGTCTAGTTGCCACTGCCCTCTGTATTTATTTTCATTTATCAATTCGAATCTATTTTCAAATCTGTGACAATCCTGGAATGGTGATGGGTAGAAAGTAAAGCTTAGGGGTTGTCGGTATTCTTTTTTTTTGTTGTTTTTTTTCTTTAGTTATCTGTTAAAATGTATTTCAAACCATATCATTTTGAAACCATGACTGAGTGTTGGAAAGGCATCCTATCCAGGTGCAAAATATTTTTTAATGTAAATCAAAGTCTACCTTTGTTATAGCTTAGATGATGGAAATTATGACCCGTGGTCTCTTCTGCAGTGATTAATTGAACAGGGCTCAGCTTAGAGCCAGTGCAAACCTCCAGTTGACTTCAGCAAAAAAAAAAAAAAAAAAAAGATTGTGCTCACAGACCTAAGTTATCTAACTAATTAATATAAGATTTGTTCAGATAAAGTGGTTTCCTAAGAAACTGTGCACATGTATCATCTTCCTTTTCTTACAAGGTTGTGAAGGAAACTTGTACAAATGCATCTTCATTTGTACTGGGGTATAGGCTATAGCCATGTTGGTCTAAGACAAGATTCCTTGGGGAAATCTGATATCTTTTATTAAACCAACTCAAATATTGGTCTAATAAAAAATATCAGATTTACCCAAGGAACCTTGTCTTCATTTGTACTGCACACTCACTAGTGCTGACCATGTCTTTAAATTTTCCAGCCTATAATTTTTCGGTAGTTAGAAGTAATAGCCACCTTCTGGTTTTTCATTATACGTTGAAGCTTCTAGTCTCGGTAGCTGCCTACATAATTGCATTACATGAAATGGTACAAAAATGGAATCTTACTAATATTAATAAAATATGTATGGAGTTTTTAATGAGCTTGTACTTAAATTGGTCATACACTTAGAAAGCACAAAGCTATAAACATTTTATTGTTAAGAGTTTTTAAATATCTCACCAGATGTATTACTGTAAATGCATTCAAGATTTTAAAAAGCCAGTAAAGTGTTATAAGTGCAAGAACTGTGACCTAAATTTTATCTAGGTGCTAAGACTATCTGGTCTTAGCCTCCACTTTTTTAAAGCTATTACAAGTAGGCACAGTGAAGGATTCTGTGGAGATACAGTCCTCATACTCTTTTATGGGGTCTAGCAAACCTCTCAAGAGGGATCCCATTTCAATGAGGCAGTATGTCACTACCCATTTTCTCAATGGGAAGTTTTGACTCATGGCAGGCTCTGTTTGCAATACTATTTGTTCCTGACTGGATCTGACATAGGTATCTTGGCAGGATTCAGGCATTCAGTGGGCAAACACCTTCCTGCATGATTGCATCTAAACACACATTTTCTGTGTCCAAACCCCAAAGCTATGGAGCAGACCTGGTGGAGAGTACTGTCAAACTATGTCTACTCATGCTGCCTAATGCATAGCAGGGCTGTGTGAAGCTTCAGTAACCGATTCAATTCGGAGAAGATACAGCCTGATTCAGTGGCTAAATCTCCAAATCTGAATCAAATAGGGAGACCCATTACAAGATCCAAATCGAATCAGAAGCCTCTGAATTGATTCAGAGAGATTTGGCACCAATTCGGAGATTCGGCCAACGACTAAACAGGCAGCAGTCCTCGACCACGCTAGACAGAGCTGCATCCAGCTGGTAAATCTGTTGTGTGGAGAGGCATGGGGGAGCAGATCAATGCCCCCACAGTGAGGGAGGGATTGGGGCTGGGACAAGCTGGCAAGCCAGGGGGTGGGGGCACAGGACTTGGGGAGGGAGGCTCTCACCACTCTATGCTCCTGCATGTCACCAGTCTGGGAGGGCATGGGAGTGGGCATATACCCCCGGATCTGCATGGGGCAGGCTGGGCCAAGCTGTGCTCCTGGGGGCTAGCCCCAGCTGCCTTCCACTGGGCTGCACTCCATGGGGTGGGTGGAGCCAGGGCTGCGCTCCAGATGTGTAGCACCAGCCACAGCACAGAGCACAGCCCTTGCTCTGCCCATCCCGCAGAATGTAGTGGAGTGGGGGTTATGGGGAGGATGCATCCACCCTCAAATTCCCCATAGCCCCTGTCTCCAGCCCCTCCCCAATCCAGGTTCACGCACCTGCCCCCATGCCCTGCCACTGCTAACCTCACCAGGGCATGGCTGAGTGAAGCCTTGACTTGTCCAGGAGGCACAGGGAGGCTGGAGTGGCTTCTGTTGCTGTGCACTGCTTGTCTGAGACAGTGCAGCAGCACCATCCCGCACCTCCCTGCCCCAGCTGGACGAGCAGTGGGAGGTTATAGCCCCCACTCCCAGGAGCTTCTACCACCCATCTATAATGCAGCCTGGCCCAGTCTGCCCCGCACAGATTCGGGGGCACATGCCCATTCCCATGCCCTCCTGGACCAGCAGTGCACAGCAGCACGCAGTAGCGGGAGCCCCTCTCCCCAAGTCCCATGCCCTCCCACCCTGGCTGGCAGCTTGTCCCAGCCCCAATCCCTCGCTCACTGTGGGGGCATTGATTTGCCCCACCATACCCCTTCCCTGCATCTCTGCCCACCACAACAGACTTACCAGCTGGAGGCAGCTGTGTCCAGTGTGGTCAAGGACTGTTGCCTGTTTAGTCTATGGCCAAATCTCCAAATTGATGCTGAATCTTCAAATCCGATTCAGCTGAATTGAATCAGGACAGTGACTCGAATCACCGAGTTGAGTCACTGTCCCTCCAAATTGGCTGAATCTGAATCAAATACTTGCCGCTTTGCACAGGCCTAATGCATAAGTATTGGTAAAGAAGGGGAGCAAGAAAAATGCAGCCCAACTTTGTGGCCCAGAGAGGTAGAAATAGCCTTGGGAGTGAGAAACCCTTGGGGTCTAACCACTGCCACCAAGACACTGTTCATGTACTTCATACTTCCATGAGACCTGAAATTTGAATGCTAAAAGCATCACTTACTGATTGTAATCTGGAGTAATGATTTTATGAGTAATGCATTATTTTGGGCGACACTTAATAGCAAAGGGAAAGATAAAGAGATGGATTAATTGAGTTTCAAGTGAGAGGCCATTCTGGTCTTTAGTGCACAGGACAATTTTAAAACAACTGGATTATTCTGTGCTTCTGTAGTATACTCACTCCACCATGCCCACACTCATTTGTATGAGAGATGTCATACTTTGAGGTTTGCTACCACCAGTCGGTAATTACCTCTCTGCAAACACAAGCATATATTTCTTTCTCTAAAACACTTCTAATAATGACAATTCCTGCATGAAAAAATACTGTAATAATAACCCTCTTATCCTGTGGCCCAAATGATTAAAAAAATGGTTAAAAAATTTCTCAGGGCGAGATGATCCTAACATTGTGGTTGCCCTTGTTCTGAACATGTGCCTTAACTGCTAGGCCACTAAGTAATTAAAAGTAGGCACCAAATTATACTTCAAACAGTTTGAAAGTCACTATGTTAGGTTTTATTTCAAGTACAATTTTGGAAGTCTTTCACAAAATATAGGCATTGCCAAAGCAAAGATAAATCATTACAGAGCATAATTAGAGTTAGACAATTTGGTGGCTATATTGTACTATATCCAAGAATGTGTAATAGGACAAATTTAACCATGTAGGAAGAAAAAAAAGACATGAAAGGAAATTAGATCTCTTAACAAGTATCAGGCTGTCACATGGAACAAAGCGGAAGGTCTTTTTCATGAGTTACAAGCCTAAAACTGTATAAATCACACTTAGGCATCTTATTGTTGAAGAATATGAGTCTACGGTTTATGAGAGAATAAGAGGGAAAGTTTGATTGTAAACATTGTGAGTATTTTTATAGAGTTTTAAAATTTTGTTCAATAAACTATTTTATGCTGAAAAAAATGTGAAGACTTTTAGTTCTTCACTAGCTCCTCTCGCTCTCCCCCAAGGAGAGAGAGAGGAGGGGGGTACTCACCTGTCCCCCTCCAGTAGGGCAGGGTCCCCCAAATCCCGGGTAGGGCCCCCTTATTGCCCTAAGAGCAGCTTCCTCGACGGCAGGCCCACTACGCATGCGCGCAGTTTAAAAGGGCCCGCCGACCGGGAAAAAAGCCCAGTTAGGCTTGGAAGCAGCGAGAGACGCGTGGGTGAAAGCTCGCTGCGCCCCCGCTCCCCCGAAGCCCCCCAGAAGCCCCCCCAAACCCCCCCGCAG
>NW_005842310.1:940469-973658 GCF_000455745.1 Alligator sinensis
ACCAAAACGCTGGCTTGCATCCATAGATGCTTCTCAAGCAAATCCCGGGACGTCATTCTCCCCCTCTACTCGGCCTTAGTGAGGCTGCAGCTGGAGTACTGTGTCCAGTTTTGGGCTCCACAATTCAAAAAGGATGTGGAGAAGCTTGAGAGAGTCCAGAGAAGAGCCACGCGCATGATCAGAGGTCAGGGAAGCAGACCCTACGATGACAGGCTGAGAGCCCTGGGGCTCTTTAGCCTGAAAAAGCGCAGGCTCAGGGGTGATCTGATGGCCACCTACAAGTTTATCAGGGGTGACCACCAGCATCTGGGGGAACGTTTGTTCACCAGAGCGCCCCAAGGGATGACGAGGTCGAATGGTCACAAACTACTTCAAGATTGTTTCAGGCATGGACATAAGGAAGAACTTCTTTACTGTCCGAGCCCCCAAGGTCTGGAACAGCCTGCCACCGGAGGTGGTTCAAGCACCTTCATTGAACACCTTCAAGATGAAACTGGATGCTTATCTTGCTGGGATCCTATGACCCCAGCTGACTTCCTGCCCTTTGGGCGGGGGGCTGGACTCGATGATCTTCCGAGGTCCCTTCCAGCCCTGATGTCTATGAAATCTATGAAGTTCCAGATATAATCATCAATAGTCAGGAAATGCATACATTGAGGTTTTCATACTTAAATTAATTTGCATCTAAATGTACGCACATTTTGGGAGGGAAATATTAATTTAGTTAAAATCTAACAAAGTATTGTCAGTAATGGCTTAACACTTTATTATTTGATAAGGGTGATATAAAACTGTGGGGGTCTGCAATGATGCTTTCCAGTAAAGTATCAAATCATTTCTTTAAAGTAAAATGAGGCCTTATAGCATGTACACATGATTATGTGATTTTCATCGTAGTTCCTTTTTATTGGCCCTAGTAAGAAAAATAGAAGATTTTTTTATAATATTTTATATCTGAGCTTTATAGAAAAAATACCATCTATTGTCAATGTATAAATATTTCTTTTGATTGAGCAAGATTCAAATTAAGCTCTAGTACAAAAATCAGAAAGCCTATAAAGAGCTAAATGACCACTATAATACTTATTATTTGTACACAATAATGTGTAAAGGTCCCAAATGAAACTATGGCTGCCTTGCATTATGTATTTTATGAAGATCTAGTACAAGATCTAGTCTGGTACATGCCTTAAAGAGTTAACAGTCTGAAAGGAAACAGATAGACCCACAATACTAGAAATGAAACATTATATTTCCCATTTTTCAAGGGGGAATCTGAGGCACAAAGAGATAAAGGATTGTCCGAGGTTACATAGGAAGTCATCAGGAAAGCCAAGGAATGAGACCAGATACAATCCTAATGAAATAGGATATTTGCAAACTTAATATTTTATTTTTTCATTATATACATGAAGTTGGAAAGTACATTGACTTGCCAAGCTGTTTGTATGCAGAGAAAATGAGAAAAGAATTGTATGGATGAATAAACATGCTAATCCGTCACTTTATTATTTGAATAGAATTATTATGAACACAATAACATTTTCAAAGGTGTCAAAATGAAGAGGGAATTCAAGCACAAGGTATGTGCACAGACTATTCTTCTTGAACTACACAACTGGTGCACACGTATTATGGTAAGACTACCGGTGTAACTGGATACAGAGAAAATATGAGAGCTTACAAACAGCCCTGGCAAACTAACTATAAAACCGTTAGTAAGATTCTGTTTTGAATTGGCCTGATTTTTTTAAATCCCTGCCCCAGAATAGTAGCACTTACTCATAGAAGAAAGTTTGTTTGGGTTAATGGGACTACTTACATGAGTAAGTACTTCTGAGTTTAACAGCTGTATTTTGGAACTCATGAAAGTAAAAATGTTCTTACCATCATGAAGCTGATGAGATATTTGTCTGGAACTGCAGTGATAGCTAATGGCCAGATCCATTAACCATGAGGCATGTTCTCCTACAGTTATCCTAGGCTCTATTTTTTTTTCAAATTTAAAAGGTGGTAGTCAAAAGTTAAATTAGATTTTGGCTCCCTGCCATCTGTTCAAGCAGGAACATAAGCTTCACTCATAGCACATGAAGAGTCATACAAAGGAATGGAAAAAAAACAGAGAAGAAGATGTAATAGTAGATAAGAGTCACTATCAGTGACTCTTATCTACTTATTAGTGAATAGAGAGAATTTCAAAAAGTTTAGAGGTTTGGTTCAGATAAGTAACAAAAAGTGGAGATGCTTATCAGAGCTATCCAGACCACTTGAAGCTGGATAATTAGTCTGCAAATGTCACAAAACAGGCTCCCTCTTGAGATTTCCAACAATTCCCTCCAATTTGGGGGCCAGAAACAGCATAAGAAGGTTTTTTTTCCTAGTACTTCCGTGTTTTAGATTAGGGTCCCAGCTGAGACAAGGAAGTGCAGAGAAAGAAAACTGAACCACATTTTTTATGAAACAGGCTGTAGTTCAAAAAATAATAGATGATATAAACAACTAGTCTATTCTGTCTCCATTTCCTCTTCCTCTTCCTATTATTCCATCCACTCTTGATACTTTGTGGATTCTACAATGTTGTGTTCACCATTTCTTGTGGACAGCTGTTCAACAGACCAAGAGCTGAACTATCAGGAAACTTTGCCTAATATTCACCTTACATTTATTCTATAAATTAATCTTATTTCTCATATCCTCTTTTTTATGACGTTTCCTTTCCATCCTTTCCACTCTTAAAGTCTGAGCTATTTAAAGGCAAAGAGAACAGATGAAAGACAAGATGCACCTGGAAGCCCTTTTTCTGACTCGTATGTAAGATCATAGGAAAGTAGGGCTGGAAGGGACCTCATGAGGTTATCTAATCCAACCCCCTGCTTCAGGCAAGATCATCCCTGATAATTAACATCAGCTCTTATACATTTATAAAAAAATCATCCCAAAAGATTCTTTGCATATTTTATACAAAATCTACCAGCATCTGTGAATATTTCTGGGCTTTGGATTTCTCAAAAGATTTCTCAAAATAAATACCTCAACATCATTTGGTAATAAAGTGAGCATTTGCAATCTTCCTTCCCACTTGATAATTCTCTTACCAGCAATATTAGGTTGGGTGACTAGGCTTAGAGTAATAGCATAGTCTAAAATAGATGTAACAGCAGAGTTGGCTGTGAAAAATGTTTTCTCCAAATCTGTTCTGCTTCTGTTAAGAAAAGTTTCTAAATGTCTGAAAGTACTAAATATATTGAGCCAACTGAAATGTTATGCCAACAATGTAGGCATACAAAATGTACAGCAGTATATGTTTTTTCATCATGCACTTCCTGCCCTCAAGTACATTCTTTTTTTAGCCCAATCCAGTACATCAAACAATTTCACAAAACATTTCAAGTTTAAGATTATTATAACCATGTTAATGTTTGCTGTTGCCTATACAGCACCAAGAAGATTTTTTTTTAATTGCAACAAACACATTCGCTGCATATAAGTGATATGATATCACAGTTTGATGGGAAACTTTAACAAGCAAAATCATTCCCCATCCCTGAAGCATAATAAAGGAGAACAATGGCTTTTCTCATATTGTGCTCGATATCCCATAGGTCATAAAAATCAAAACTTCTATGCATTTGTGTTGCCATACTGCTAATAATTTGATGGGCAAAATCTGAAGGATGAGGGTAGCAGCCTTCTTCCAGCCTTAGTAGCACAGTGAAGCCAGAATCTTGCTATATGACCAAAGAGGATTTTTCCTGCCATACAGGATACTATGGTGGAGTGAAGTGCATGAAGGTAGAAGTTAAATTTTGCTGACTTCACTAATTTTGATGAAGTGTTTCAGGGAAGAGGAGACCAGATTAGCTACTCTAATCATCCAGAGATGCAGGGTCCATTATCGACCCTAGTAGAGGCACAAATTAGAGCAGCATTCCATCTTGCTTAGGCAGCACAAAGATGACATCAAGGTCAGCAAATCATTGCTTATTTCCTGACTATCCATCTTCACTCTATCCTGGGCTAAACTGACAGCTTAGCTGAAGGAGAAAATATGGTCCTTAACACGCGTAGTTAAGATGAGGATAAAAAGGTTGTCGAAAATTTCGTAAGTTCTCAAAATAGGCCATAAAGCTCACAGCAATAGGCATTTTGACACAGGCATCAAGAATATGGAACACTATTGCAAATTGCTAGGCATGAACTTTTGTATAATATAGTATTTTAGTATTTCAGGGTATACTTTTTGTGTGGCACATAGAACTTAAGCCACACTGATAATAGCCAGGCTGGAAATGTACACAGTGCTTTTGTTTGTAAGTTTCAGCACTCCTGAAAGTGATTATATTGTTGGACCTTGAACAACTACAATTTCATCAGACTCTATTATCCTATTAGGCTAGCAGTGTTTGATGAAGCTGTGTGAGCTTCATTACATTCGTAAAGCTCTAGTGGTTTCATGGAGCTAAGACAGTAGTAATGGGATTGATGGGAGCCATCTACTCATGATGGTGTATTTCTTTGCATTATTTAAATTTTGAGTTACTCCTACATAATTATATATTTCACAGTCAAGATGAATCAATGCATTGAATAGATAAATGTCAGACTGTAATTGGCAAATACATTTCATAGCAAAATATAGACAGGCTCTTAATTCTAAATTACACAGAGAATACCACAACAAGAACCATGCTCAGCATTAGCATATTGGATAATGCTACATTTGTATTCCATTGTTGTGCACATATAATAGACACATAATTATCTCCAAATACTTTCCATCCATAATATACATTGCATGGGAGACTGAATTTGACATTTATAAACCTAAGTGACCATACAATGACCACACAACCACACAAGAAAATAAACTAGGATTCTTCGGGGGGCGGGGGTGGAGGAGTGCTTTATTTATTTATTTTTTGAGAGTCTTAAATCATTGTAATTCTGTGCCAATACAGAACACTAGCAAAATAAGTAGAAAAAGACTGAGAACCTGAACAAGAAATATGATGTCAGAGCTAAACATACCAGGCATTTTTCTTCTCTCCACATTTCACCTTTTCAGGAAAACATCACAATTCAAGAAATGTACACAAGCACAAAATTTAATTAGTTCATGACTTATGATTTCACTAATCACCTGAAATGACACAATTACATTTTTTATTAAAGGAAATAACTTAGGGCTTTGGCACAGATTACCTGTCTAATATCAGAAAATAGTGGAATGTTGTAATGTCATAAGAAGATGGCATTTTTAAAGCAAGCTCAGGTGTAATCTTCATGTCATTTCAGACCTGCACAACTGTGACTTGTGGGGGCTGGTGAGCAGGAAGGTGGACCAAGAACCAGGACTCTATTCCTCCTCTCTGATGGGAGTGGAAAGGGGAGGATGGTGCATAGCTGGGAGGGGGAGAAATCAGCATGGGGCCTTCCCTCCTTCCACATCCAACAGGAGCCCAGCCACAGCAGAGGGTAGGAGAGGAGAAATCTTGAAAAACTGTTTGAAGTGAGGTGGGGAGGGGGTGGGGTAATGGAAAATAAAAGAAAGAAGGGGGGGAAAAGATTAACAAGAAATTAAAGGGCTAAAATCTTGCATGTGCCTCAGTGAACTGGGATCAAGTCAGAGGGGGGAGTTGGGTTAAGGGGCAACAGGGGTCATGCTGACTGGGAAAGAGGTGTTTTGGCCTGGGTGGCAGGACCCTGTGGCCAGGAAAAGCTTTCTCATGTTTCATGTCCAAGCTGTAAAGACATTCTCAGTGCCCAGCAGCTGCATCAGTTTTAGCCCAAGCACAGAGCTGGGGGGAGACTCCTTCTCCAGGGCTGTGGGCTAGGGCTGAAACAGCTTCCCACAGCCAGACCATGTGTCCCACTGAAACAGGCATCCCTGGCTCCAAGGTATCTCTGCAATCAAACTTAAAAAGTTGTGTCAATGGAAAGGTGGGGGGGGGGGGAGGGGGGGGGGACTTCATAGACATTAGGGGCTGGAAGGGACCTTGCGAGATCATCAAGTCCAGCCTCCCTCCCATGCACAGGAAGTCTGTTGGGGTTAAATGATCCCAGCAAGATATGCATCTAAATGCCTTTTGAATGATGTCCAAAGTAGATGCTTGCACCACCTCTGCGCGGGGAGTCTGGAGACTTCCCCCATGCTGGAAGAATAAAGTGTTTTACCTACCATTCAAATAAAGTGTTTTACCTCCCATGGCTATTCAGACAATACCTTGGAGCAACATGGGTAAAATGTTTCCAAGATAAACCTCCTTTGAAGTGGCTTATCTTAAAATGTTTAGGGGGTACTTATGGCAGTTTAACACCCCTTAATGACTACTCTCATTATAAATGCATTTATGCTGTTTTCAAGGTAACTTGTGCCAAGGGCCCAACATTATAAACATGTGTACAGAGACTGTCTTCCTGGTGACTCATCCAAACTCTTCCCCCTGGTAACCCCTGTATGATGAGTTGCATCTCCAATTGGAAATGAACCATCCTTCTTGCTACCGTGCCTGTAGCCAACCCTGCACTAAACACAGTCTTAAAACAAGCAAGTTTGAACTATCTGTGCAAATTTCCACGTTAGTCTGTAAACTTCCCTAATCCCAGTGCCTTACTTTGGCCCTAGCTCTTACTCTTGCTCCCTGTTTCTGACATCTGTGTGTGACCTCTGACTTTTAGCTTGCTCCTGACTATACCTCAGCTCTTGATACTGGCACAATTTGTGGTTTTCTCGTGTTCTTGTTTCATGGCTTCCTGATTCTGGTGCCTTGATCCTGACTTCGTCCTTCCCAGGTGTTCAACATTTGGTCTCCAACTTGACACCAGCCTCAAACCTCGGCTATGACTGTCTTGATTCTCTGCTCAGGTTCCTGACAGTAGACGGGATGTGTCTGTGGCCTGGTTGTGCCACTGTGCTCTCTACTTACCAAGTTCTTTGTTCACTGTTAGATATACAATCTTATTAAACGCAGCAAGATTTAGACATGTGCTTAAGATTAAATGCACTTAGGTGTTTTCCTGATTCAAGGTCTATTTTAGGTGGTTCGGTTATATGAGATCTATTAGTTTGCTAGCTAGTGTGATGGATCTGGAGCCAACAGAGATAGATATGCTAGCTCTTGGAAGTATGGAGGGAAAGGGGAGGTAGGCAGGTAGGGAGCAGGTATGTACAGGAGCTTCTGCTAACTTCCTTTTCTGCTTTCATAAGGTAGTGTTGTTTAGCCCTATTTAAGATTTTAGTTTGTTCTGCAGCCTCTAATTATTTTTCAATAATTAGTGGCATTTTGGATTGACTGACTAGTTCTGATCTGCAGCAAAACAAGGAAAAAGTAAGGGGTTCTTTCTGTCCACCACTGATTGGTAGACAGTTTCTGTTTTAATTGGTAGCCAAGTTACTCCATGCCAGTTGCAAGCATACCCCCAAAACCAGGAAAGCAAGGCACTAGGTTCTTTCTGCTGCCAGATTTTCTGCAAAATGAAATAAAGATGGTTATAGCTGCAGGAAGGAAGGAGAAGGAGTCTAGCTTAGGGGAACAAGGTAACTTTGTTCCCCTTTCAAGTACTTCTCTAAAAGTTATAGCTGTGAAAGGTGGGTACATTAATTCTAGTGCATGTTATTTCATTTGCTGGCAAATGGTCTGTCATCCTTCACATCAAGATGTCAGATTCAGGAGTGCATGATCCAAGGGAAGACAATGGCAAAGTCTGAGTAGCCATCAGAAAGAAGAACCCATGAACTGGTAAAAGACAGACTGGTATAACTGTGGCTATAGAGGAAATGAAAGGGCTTCTGAAGCTGGCTTGCAGTCAGTTAGTGTCATTGTAGGTACAAAAAGGACACATTTAAATAGTTCTATCTCATCCTCCACATGGGGTTATCCTTTTTCCAGTAGTAACTAAAGAGATTGTGGAACATATTCTTTATGGGAAGTACAGCACACATGGCCAATGGAGCACCTTCCTGAGTGGCTGGAATGACTTGTGGTCGGTAGAATGATTTGTCAAGGACTTACACAGAAGGCAGGGTGGGGTTTATTTGTTGGCTGTTTGCATGATTGCTTGATTTGTTGTGTTTCTTTTACCTGGAGGGAAAGGTTGTGCAATGTAAAATACACTGTCTGGAAATCTTGGATACGGAGCTGACTGGCCTCAAACAGGAAGCTGGGTGAGTCAGCTATTTATTTGGGTGTAAGAATGAAGTGTGCCAGAAATTTTAATCCACAAAAAGGGTGTTCCAGGAATCAAAAGTTTGCAAAACACTGCCTCAAGGTTCCAGGCTGCCCTGTCTTCTGCTAGTCTTCAGACTAACACACATGCCTCTCTCTAGACAAGAAGTTATTGAAACCACCAAGGCCCATTATACAAAATAGGAGACTGATTGCCATATATGGGGTCAGGAAAGAATTTAACCCCCTGGTCAGATTGGTACAGACTGTGAGGGTTTTTGCCTTCCTCTATAAGTGAAGGCATGATTGTCTACATGGGATGTATTGAGCATATATTAACAATCTTTTATAGAAGTAGGGTGTTGGTTGCCATGGTTCCCCTGCTTTGCCTGTCAGGTTAGGACATTTTGTCTTGTGTTTTGTGAGGGTTGTTGGTAATTTTATGATGAGTTTAGATTATGGATTTTTATAGGATGTTTTGGATAGGGAAAATCCTGCCTCAGGCAGGGGGTTGGGTTAGATGACCACTGGAGGTCCCTTCCAGCCCTACTTGTTTCCCTGTCATTTTATAACACTATGGATCTGGCTCTAGTTCACTAGGCAAATCTATCCTTGGTGCTGAAGGAAGCACTTCAGCCTCTGAGTGCCCCCACCACTGGCATGACAGGGGTCCAATTTGGATAGAAATAGTATGTTCTGGGGTGGTGGGTATGACTTTGGTTCTCAGTGGTAGGCATAGCTTGGATGGGACTCCTACCACAATGATCTTACTTTCTCCATTGTTTCAGGTTAGAACAGCACCTCTTACCAGCTCTAAGCAGCAAGCCCTAAATGTCCAGGTTCTCAGCCTGCTGTTACTGGGTATCATGTTGAGACTTCACTGGGTGCACATGTGACTGCGAGCACAGAATAAATGTTTTCAGGAGGCTCTGTCTTTACATTGAGTTGTGCCATTGCTGTTTATCCTTTGCAGTTCAGTGAGGTGAAGAGACCTTATGTGAGAACAGGCACCCTCTGGGTAGTCATTTATCACTAATGATCAAAGAAAAGATTTGCAAAGTAGAATTTCTGGAGGTGTTTTCACTACTGAATATGGAAACATTAGCAGACCTCAAAGATGAGTTAGAAGAGGAAGATGGAGCACAGGCCGAGAAACTCAAGTACTTTAAATTCCAGACAACTCATTTTAGCTTTCACAATGTGCATAAGTTAATTTTGAAAAAAAAGTCTTGGGAAGACTGTGGTGCCATTTAAACTTTAAGATACAACTGATATGCCCAATTTATTCAGGCAAATCCTTTGGACAGTTTATGATTAGGAATTCTATTACAGAGCCTTGAAATACATATAAATTACCCAAGATTAGCTAGAGCTTGTGCCTTAAAATGATGACAGTTTTATAATCCCACAGATGAGGTATTTCAAGGCAGAAATCTACTTCAATTTAACTCTGGCACATGCTTTCATTACACAGTATGTACCACCATATAGGTTCGGGATTCTGGGGTCAACATGAAACCAATATTTATTTGGTAGCATACCCATTTAGAAAAGAAAAGAATTAATCAGAAGAGTATTTTCCTGTACCAGAGACCCACTGGGATATGAAATGTGCAAATATGAATTATTGCTAAGTAGATTACAAATTTTGATATATTTAAATTTATCATTTGTCTGATCCAAGTGGGAGCTCTCTAAATCAAGCTATTTGTCCTTCCCTCTACTCATTATTCTACTCTTTTTCTGGTTCTATAGTTGGCATGGTAAGCACATGTAAATGGATCGTTGATAGTCAAACAAAGCAATATTAAATTAGGCTTTAGACTGCTCCTTATGCACCCTTTCTCACATCAACATTTTGGAGTTTCAAAGTGAAATATGGTTTTATTTGGACAAGATTATAGTGCAATGTCTCATCTTTTGGGTAGCTTTCAAAAAGTTTAGGTTTATACTATAGCAGGCAGTGGTCAATGAATCCAAAAATTTTGCAGGTTGCCTTTTATCTAGTGTCTCACTGGTTTACCTAGAATAGTGTTGGGTATTCTGGCACATATAACTCTTTAACAAAGTTTCAAGGGTTCTTGGCTGTCATAATACAGAGAGCAAGATAGCATGCCTCAGACCTCCATATTTGCTATCAGGCTGGTGACTTTAGTCACATCTTTATTGAATGGTTGACAAGACAGGCACTGCTACATCTCAACACTCTCTTAAGCTGACCAGGAAGATAATAAAAATGTGAATATTTGTGACATGCTCTTGTCAAAAAATGCTTCTTATTGGAGAAATATTGATAGAAAACTGGTCTACTAAAATATGCAGTTCTGTTAAAATCAAAAAGCTTTGCAAAAAAATATTTCGGAAGTAAGCCATATGTGTATTTGGTTACTAGAAAAGTGATCACTATTGAAATGTTGAGGGATTTGGGATAAAATCATGATTCATCCCATAGCTACTTAAGTTCAGTTTAGTCATAATTGTTTTAAAAAGCTATGTTGAATGACTGTGTTCCAGGAGACACAAAACTCATTTAGCACTTCTTTTGTATCGATAAGTGCTCTAGGCACCTAAACTTGGGCTTCTGCACATGCACAAAAGCAATCCAACTTATTTTCACCCCGCTATAACTATGCCATTTTGATAATATGGTGCAACTTTTTCAGTTCTTCCAGGTCTTATATTTTGTGGTAGTTACTGTTGGCTATTCAAATATATCACTAAACCTGCAAAATGTTATCTCACTGATATGTCACCTGTACCATAGATCCCTTGTACTTTGCTGCCTTGTAAACATGGCTGTCTGATACATTATGCTGGAGAAAAGAAATGTAGTTATTTTTTAACCGAAGGGATTAACTACATGTTGATGTGTGCGTTTCATTAACAATACACATTACTACCTCTGACAAGAGATGGCTGTTGCATGACCTCACTGTTATCCATCAGAAATATTCTGAAAACAGTCTCTCCTTTTTTTTTTTTTTTACTCTTGTAAAAGTGGTAACTAGTTCCTTTCAGGTAGGTGGGGGTCACACATATCGTGAGCTCTGTGTCAGTTACTATGTGGTTTTCTAATGGATGGTAAATGGCACTGATAATTCTGCATGCCCTTTAGTCTTAACACTTTCCAGTTCATAAATTGTCCTTACAGGTTTGTTTTATGCACCTTCAGTGTTTAAATGCTGAATTTATAAACTATTCTTGGTCTGTTATAGTTCAACAATATGTGTCTATGATCAGGAGTAGAGGGAGTGTGGGGAGACAAGAAAGGATGTTTTTAAATATAAGTCAGTACTTAATAAATCTAACCTGGAACCTATTCAAACAATGAAAGCCAATTTGGGAATACATTTTGAAATATGGAAGTCACCAGGACCCTCTGACTCCATTTTCTAACTTGAAATTCAATCATTGATTTCTGAGTCCCGTATTTAATAAGAACTTTGCACTATAGTACATAGTCATTTAAACGAGATGTGGTTTGAAGTAACTTTGATAAGGTTAGGTCATAGTTTGAATGAGTTAATATGAGTCCAATGATAAATGAACCTGCTATGTTAACTGGTAGGAGCAGGGGAAAATCAGTGCTAATAGACATTATTTTAACAAATTGCCATTTTAAATCACCTTCCTTAGGGTCTTTAGGCAGGATTTCATCAATTATATGCTTATAGCTTGCATTAGTGATACACATTTAAAAAATTCCCACATGAATAATTTAGAAAAAAAATTGACGACAAACCCTCTGTGAATCAGCCATGTCAATTGAAACAAACTTTTACTTAAATGATGCATGAAGTGCCATATTTCAAAAAACTCTCCTTTTAAAATACTGTCATAACAAAACAAGAGCTAAAGAAAAACTGAATGTTCTCCCTTTTGCCAGTACATTGAATATTATAGTGATTAACATCATTAGAACATCTTTTGTTGGGGGAAGGACTTAGTTCCTTAGATGAACACATTCTTTTTCAGTAGTTTTTTTTTTTTCCCCCCCAGATTTTCACTTATGTGGATTAAGATAAATTGTCAATATAGATTTAATGAAATCTAAGGAGAAATAAAATAACTTTCTCCAAAACAGTTTGCTTAAAAAAATTCCCTCTTTATAAAAAAAAAAAGAGAGACTTTTTTCAGGAAATTCTAAGCACTTGAAGGACAAAAAGATGATTAGGAACATGGATTCACCAAGGGCAAGTCATGCCTGACCAATCTAATTGCCTTCTATGATGATGTGACTGGCTCTGTGGATGAGGAGAGAGCAGTGGACTTTGGCTTTAGCCATGCTTTTAATACAGTCTCCCACAGCATTCTCACAGGGAAGCTAAGGGAGTACAGGTTGGATGAATGGGCTATAAGGTGGATAGAAAACTGGCTGAATCATTGGGCTCAAAAGGTGGTAATCAATGGCTCAATGTCTTGTTGGCAGCTGGTATCAAGTAGAGTGACAGGGGTCAGTCCTGGGGCCAGTTTTATGCATTATCTTCATTGATGACCTGGAAGATGGGATGGATTTCACCTTCAGCAAGTTTGCACATGACACCAAACTGAAGTAGTAGATACACTGGAAGGTAGGGTTAGGATACAAAGAGACCTTCACAAATTGGAGCTCTGGACAAAAGAAATCTCATAATGTTCAATAAGGACAAGTGCAAAGTCCTGCACTTAGGATGGAACAATCCCATACACTGGTACAGGCCAGGGACCAACTGGCTAAGCAGCAGCTCTGCAGAAAATGGTCTGAGGGTTATGGTGGACAATAAGCTGAATATGAGCCAACAGTGTGCCCTTGTAACCCAAAATCCACATTTTTCTATAATCAAAATGAAACACCACTAATATATGTGGATTTTGAGTTACTTTTTTAAAAGCAAAAATTGGGGATATTTTTATAAGAGAAAACCAGAATCCCTAGTGATTATTTCCCACTATTCAGCATTAGTGAGGCCATACCTGGAATACTGTGTCCAGATTTGCGTCCCCCACTATAGAAAGGATGTAGACGAATTGGAAAGAGTCAAGCGGAGGGCAGCAAAAATGGTTAGATAGTTGGGGCACATGACATGAGGAGAGGCTGAGGGCATTGGAAGAGTTTACCCAAGGACATTTTGGAATCTCCATCCTTGGAGGTTTTAAGCCCAGCTAGAGAAAGCTGGGCCTATCTACACATGCCACTATGGCACCATTGTTACTGCACCATCATTTAGTACTTCTTTTTTGGAAGTGCTAAATGATGGCACAGTAACAGCCTGTATTGTGCCACGTGTGCTGCACACAGTTATTTTTAGGCACTATGTCACCATAGTGGTATACTATAATGGCTAGCGCGTTGCTATGGTAACATAGATGTGGCATCATGGTTTTTGCCTGTGAATACTACATCGATGTAGTGTGTTGCTACAGCAACATAGTGTCACATGCAGATGCGCCCGCCTTGTTTGGGATGATATATTTGTGGATGACTGGTGATCCTGCTTTGAGCAGGGGGTTGGACTAGATGACCTCATGAGGTCCCTTCTGTTATGTGACAATAATCTGAATTATTGGGGAACCCTGAATCTGCAGCTTGAACAAGGCTTTAACCTGTGTCTCAGCGAAAAGCTGCTGGTCACAAGACAGGATAATATATTAAGACTAACCTTGCAAATGCTTAGGCAAGGGGTTTTCTAAACAAAGTAGTGTTAGAGCCCATTATGTAAAAAGAACAAGATGCAGCCCATCAGCTATCATCAGGAGATAAGACAGAAGCCAGAGCTTGGAGACAGTGCTGAAATCAGCAAAGAACAAGAAAGAACCAGCAAGTGACCAAAAGTACCCGAGTTCATGGTCTTATGCATGCACTCTCAGCAGAGGCATGTAAATGAATGCAATTCATAGGCAATTCTATGCTAATGAAGTGCAGTAAACCGAGGCGGGGCTTCAGATGGGAGGAGAAATAGGTAGAACAGGAGGAGGGATGAAGGCAGGAGAATGTTAATATGTATGAACCAAGGTGTATAAAATGTGAAAAGAACTATTGTTCAGTGCAGGTCCCCTGGTTCACAGGCTGTGTGTCTGTGAGAGACCCTTGTCCAAAGCTGTCTCCATTCTGAATAAAGCTTTTGCGAGCAATGTGTGCTGGTGTTTGCTCCCTGCTTGCTCTGGCTAATGAGTAACAGGATCCATGAGCAATTGGATTGTTATCTCCCTAGTTGTTGGGCGCTGTATGGAGTCAGGGTCTAACACCTTCCAAACCTAATTTTCTATGATTATATGAAATGACAGCAAATCTGACACAGTTCCAGAAGAAACGGTTTTCTCATGTTAAGAAAAACATTTCACATTTGAAAGAATTTCTGTTCATTTTCAGACATCATTGAAGCTTTTAAAAAATTTTCATGGATACCCCAAATACAAGTGACAGTGGTTCTCTTTGAATAGCATTGTATAGCTAATTAAATACTAATTTTACAGAAAAAAGAAAACTGACTTTACAGTCTAGTGGTTTGTCCTCCTATATGAGAGGTAGGAAGCTGAACCTCAGCAGCAATTTGTTGGAATACTTTTTTTGCGGGGAGGCAGGGTTAGCAGGAGGAAAAATTACAGGCTAACAAGCAGAGAGAACGCTTCATAGCTTGATTCAAAAGTAAGGGTGCCTATAAACATTTCCTCTACCCCATCTATGATCATGCAACTTACTTCAAGCTGCATGACTGCAGACTGGAAGTAGTATGTGCAGACATTTACCAGTGGTAGAAGCCAAGTGAAGAACCTGATGTAATTAGCTAAGGGTGGGAGAAGGGTTGGTGGTATCTGGAAGAGAGGCAGGTGGGTCAGTGAGGGGGGATTGGTATGTCCATGGAGGGGGTTATCCATTTGGGATCAAAGCTTGGGTGGGGTAGGAAGAGCATAGCTCAGGGGTTGGGTCAAGCAGTTTGGATTTCCCAGGCCCAGAGATGTACTCTGAACCCATGGAGACTTTCCCTAGGTCAGGTTAACCCATTCTCTGTCTGTTAGTTCACCTATTTAGTTCACCTATAAGGTAGTTCACCTATTCACTTAAACTACCTTAGATTGGGCCCACACTTTTTAGCCTTATTTCACCCCCCTTCCCCCCAATGTCTACGGAGATGGGCATTTAGATTGATCTAACTCTAGTTAAGTCAATCTAAATAATTGATATGTCATATCTGTACATACCCTAAGGCCAGTTCTATATTGTTCCCATAAGTGCTTGCACTTAATCATTGCCATACCTTTTCTAAAAGGTGTTTTGCCCAAAATGTTTGGTGCCTAATAAACTGGATTAACAGGATTAGATACCAAAGATCTCTATACAATTTCTGGAGACATCACCTAAGTAAAAAGAACAGAGGCATCTAAACATAGTTGATAGGAAATGCTGGCCAGGGATGTGTCTGAATTTCAATCCCTCTCCAAAACTTAGGTGTCTGATTTGATTCAGGGTTGCACCTCTGGTACCTCTTCCATCTCAGGATTCAAAACTTTATTCAAAGTGCGTAATTCAAACCAAATGTACTGAATTCAGTACACATCACAGCACTCGTAGGCACTTTGCTTGAGGGATGGATTCTGGCAGGGTAGAAACCTGGGTTCTGGTTGCTGTTCTCAGAACTGTTTATGTTCATGTATTTTTTACATTAGTCAGTCTTTAGTTTAAAACAAAAAATAGCCCTGGCTCTAGGGACCAGAATTCAGAATCCTGCTTTCTTAATTACATGAATTGCTTACTAAACTAGATGATCATGCTCCCTCTTGCACTTGAGGCTGCCCATTGACCTAGCCTCAACAAAAGTCATATCTAGTTTATTCTCTAGTGGTGATGTGTGGGAAGCTGGAGGAGTGAATTTAATTGCAGTCTGAGGAGGGTTTAAAAGCCTTGTCTCCCATTTCCTGAGGACATCCTGTAAAAAGTAGCTGACATTATCATTCAGCCACACTTCCAGCCATGTTCTTGACATACAGCGGTCATAGGCAAACTGTAAGCACTACCAAGCTCCATTCTGGATTGACGTGAAACATAGGCACCAAACTGCTTGAACTGGATTATTTCTGAGCATGCTCAGAAGCTTAATTCTAGGGCTTTCAGATATGTCTGTACTGTGGCAGCAACATTTCCCAGTTGAACTATTTCCAAGCACACGGAGCTAACCTGTTCTCCACAGTGCTTTCCAAATCCAGAACCATGACAGTAAAGCCACTTCAACATATCTGTCTCTGGCTACTCTCAAGATCTGTCCTAATCACCATAGATTATACAGATTATATCTACAACAGGACTTAGATATTGTCCACCTAACTTTTAAGCGCCCTGGACACGTCTATATGAGAAAATTATTGCAGAGTGGACTAGTTAGGTATACAGTAAACATCTCAGCATCTACATGTGCACCTCTATTAGGCTGGAGTAAACTAATTTACTCTGCAGCAGGCTACTAGTTTTTACAATACTACCCTACTGTGGAGTAAAGAACTCCTCAGCAGCACACATGTAGATGCTCCCCGCCATAGATACAAACTTTTATTTTTGCCAGGGTGGGCCTAAGATGATGGATATGTGCTCTCTGCCCACAGTGTGTAGGTAATAGGGTGGATGCATGGTGAAGGAGGGGGTCCACACAGGTGATATTAGGGTGGGGAAGGGGAACAGGGGACATGGCAGGGGGATGAGGGGGCACTTGGCCTACAAGATTTCTGTGCCAACAGTGGGGTGCAGGGTTGCAGCCCGACTAGATCAATTCTGTTAGGAGTTGTTTTTGCAGCCCAGTGGGCAGGACATGCCATGGGTGGGAGTGCTGCACTGACTTGGCCACCAAGGTGAGGCACCTTCTGATCATCCAACAGAAGTGGAGGCACAACTCCATGCTGCTGCCACTGCTGCCATGTCTCACCTTGGCTGCCATGGTGACATGGCACCCTAGCCCATGCTAGGTCCTGCCCACTGGGCTGTGGAGGCAGCTCCTGCACAGAGCTGGTTCAGCCCAGCTGCAACTTTGCACCCTGCTGTGGCTGCAGAAATCTTAGGGGGCACATGCCCCCCACCACATTACCTTGTCCCCCCACCCATCTCTGCCACATCATCTGTGCCCCACACTACTGCATCGCCTGTGCCCCCTTCCTCCCACCCCCATAGGCTTACCTGGAAGGAACTGCGAGAACTGCTCTTCACTACTGCTTGGCTGCCCTGTGCAAGTGTGTGCACACATGCACATGCACCCCTCTGCCTCTGATCACCCTCCCTGCTCCCCGCAGTCCCAAGCAGCCCCTTGCAGGCTGGAATGCTGCCAGCCTGCAAGGGGAAACCCATGTTTTCCTGTGTTTTTCTACATTAAAGGAGAAAATACATGGGTTTTTTTCCCCCACAGGGAACAGAAAAAACAGCTCCCTGACCTCATTCATCATTACTAAGAATGATTACATAATGTTCCTCAGGTTTGGGCCCCAACATCCCTCTTCCTAAGGGAGGTAGGGTGCTCAGGCTCCCATATTCTCAGGGCCTATGGCTGCCCTAGATACCTGGGGCATGAAGGTGCTTCCTTGAGGGGGCTGCCTGTGCCCTAGGCAGCCTGTACCCCAGATAGCCCTTCCACAGCACATTGAACTGGGGAGAGCAGCCCCACACTGACATATTGACCCTTCAGGCTGACCCCTCAGGCCCCCTGCTGATGGAGGTTGCTTTGGCCCAGCTCACTGTGCTGTGGTCCCAGGTGCACATTCAAATAGCAATACACTCCAGAGTTTATTGTTCTGGAGTTTATTGCTCCTGGGTGCATGTTTTTAACAGGGGGCCTTCTCAGGGCCCATCTGCCAACAACCCCACCCACCTGTTCTGGGCCAACTGCCCACCTTCTCTCCTGCCATGCCTTGCTGTTAATTAATTAAGTTGTTGATTAGGTGGGAGGCTGCCCATGTCTTGCCCCAATGCCAGGGGCTGCTATCTCTGGCTCTGTTCCGCCCCTACACAGCAGTCGAAGCCTCACAGATGGCATCCTCTTTTGTTAACATCACTGGCCCCACACTGGGCCCCACAATCCTCCAGTCCAGACCCCTACTGTATCCCACCACTCAGGCAGCCTACTCCATCTTCATTCAGGGCTGCCTCGCTCCCTGATCTGGTTCCCCTTATGGGTGTGGTCCCCCCCAGGACCTTTGGCCACACAGGCCCTGGCCTCACCTCCAGGCCAGTCAGAACCCCAGGCCCTCAGCTCTAGGCATCCCTCATGGTGCACCCCTGGACCTTTGACCCTCCTGGTCCTGGCCCCAGCATTGACCAGTCAAGGGATTTCAGGACAGGTTTCTGAGTCTATAGCCCCACTCTTACTCCTTGGTTCACCTTCTGAACCCTACTAGCGGGTAATCAAACTGGTTGTGGGAGCTAGGGTTATTAAGGCACCCTGACCCACCTTTCACTGGGGTGGTAAATGGCCTGGCATTTCCTGGGGGCTCCCGTGCCACTGAGAGCCCCACCAGGCCACCCATTCCTAGCAGGGTGCAGTTTTAGGTCATGTCCAGGACTAGGAGCCTCCTAGCCATCCAGTACAGCTCCTGCCCTTACCTCCAAGATGTTCCAAGTAGCCTTGCAGCCAGGCAATGGTACTGCCTAGCCCTCCAGCAGTGATCTGTTCTGTTTATATAGGTGGCCAGAGATTTAAAATGGCCACCTCTATCAAGCACTTGCTGGATGCTAGGTTGAGTCCTTAAAGTGGCAGGCACCAACAGTGCCCTGCCACAATGTTCAAACAGTGCTCTTGGGAGCAATAAACTCCTGAGTTTATGCATGAATTGCACATGTTGTTATGCTTCCTGTCACTTAGAATCCACAGTTCCATGTTTGGCACAATTTCCTTTGCACTGTCTGGAGAATGTAGAACCTAAAAATAAGTTTCATAGCAGTCAGTTGAATAGGGAACTGTCTAACATGTCCAACAGGAAACCCTTAGGAAGAGACTTAGATCACCCCTGAAGGAGATAGATGTCTTCCTCAACTTTAAATTGTATCTGATGACATATATTTTCATCTATAAAAGCTTATACCTCTCTGAACCAGTTAGTCTCTAAGGTGCTACCCTGCCCTACTTTCAGAATTACACAGGGCACATCTACACCAGATGCTAACTACACAGTATCCTGATAACAATGCACAGTAGCACACTGGGCAAAAATCGTGCTAATACACTACTGCATAGTAATATTAGGCTACTGGGTAGTAAGCGTCACTAAAAACCCATGCACTGGTGCTACTGCGTAGTAGTGTGAGTTACTGCATGTTGATCTAGTACTTGGTTATCCAAGTACTAAACTTAATGTGCAGTAATTATGGTGCATTAATGACCATACAGACAAGTGCAAGAACTGAAAACCTTTTATACACAGTAGTTCAGTGTTTAGAACACTCACATGACTATATACCATGGTTGCCTATAAAATTAGGAACTTGGAATTGATGACCCAGAAAATCCCATGCCCTAGATCCTAATTATTTGATCACTGATCTAGAAGGTGGGAGATCTGGGTTCAAGTCCCTTTTTTAAATCAGGAAGAGGGAGTTAAGGTTTCAATTCCAATTCGTTGCTCTAACTACTGCAACACTGGGTTCCTAGTATGCCATAACATGGCATCATAATTTATATTGAATTAATTTATTACTAGTAATAATATGCCATGTAATAATGTAATGCTAATGCAGTTGTGAAATTAGAAAAAAGAATAAGTTTTAAACATTTTTTTCTGAATTGAAATTTAAAAAAATAATAATTTTCACTGCATGAAATTGCGACGCAGAAATTCCAAGAGATTTAACTAGCTTTATTATACACTGTGCACTTTGCTGTATCTTGTTCATTAAACTATCAGAAGTTTACAATTGTTTTAGCTTTTGATATGATTGTAAGTTGCTGGAAGTCAGCAGGTTAATGAAAAGGAAAGTTTAAGCAAGGAAAACAATATTACTGTAGATGAGCAGTGCACTGTCAGTACATATTAAATTACAAGTGTTGTTGTGTTCACCTAAATACCTCTGCAGAGGATTATTGACTTGAGGGAGGAATTGCCTGATGTTTCTACAGGAAGACTTATTATTCCTGAGGGCAACAAAATATTCAGTTGATCAATCCAGATTTCCAAATATGGGTGACCTTGGTGAGGCAACTGCCACTTACACTAAAATATTGAAGGGTGTTGCTGCACATAGAAATGGCAATACAGCTACGTGTCCAGGGCAGCTGCCACACAGAGGGCAGCTTCTGATTGACACCACAACACATGATAACCACTGTGATTATGCAGCTGTGATGGGCACCTGGTTTCCATCCCCTTCCACCAAAGTTGACACCCAGAGTGGCTGCCCCAATCACTCCATCCTAGTTACTCCAGTGTTGTCTAGTCACTTATCAAATTAATAATATAGCAACACCTGTTGAACACATTGCATAGATAAATTTGACACATATAAGACATGTGGATAAATAAATAAATAAATATACAGATAAATAAACAGAACTGCCATCATCTGAAGATCTAGCTCATCCTTGTTCCTGAAACCTGACTCAAAAGCCTTCCTGCATATGTATATGCTACAGGTACATCACAAAAGCGTCCAGTAATGTTGCAAAAGAACTCTTCTAGGCTACACATTAGAATTGGATGCTGGTCCTAAATGTATAGCCTTTTTTTTTTCTTTTAACCTAAGAAGTTTTCATTAACACACAAATGCTAAATTTAACTTCAATAAAGTTATATAGCATTTTCCCCTCAGCTGGAAGCACACATAAAAAGCTACTACATTATTATCCAACCTAATATACCTGACCTCTTCTCTTGAATGTGAAGTATGGCAGGGTAAAAACTGTGCACTTCTTATTGAAAATGCATCTTCAGGTAACGGTTTATACATCTAATTAACAATGTAAGTAATATTAAGAATAAATAAGTTACAACCTATATTAAAAAAAAACATAGTAATAAATGAATGAGACAGATCTGATTGTGCTGATTTAATCATTCTCCTTAGGATGCTTTATAGGAAAAATGGCATCGGAGACCAGCTGTAGGGTTTCTTTAAGCCATTTATTTTAATTTAAATTCAATCTATTTTTACACTAATAATAATGCCAGTGGCCATTTTGTGAACGGTTGTTTAGACTCATATTATAATGCAGCCGCCTAATTGATGCTTTTGAATTTCTTCTCAGCTGTTAGAAGTGTAATGTGACCTGTGCTAAAAATATTTATCTTCTTTTAAACTATCTGGCACTCTGGGCTAAGAATTCCCTTTTCTTCTTGAAAATCACATTTGAACACATTTAGTTGAACTCTCATCTTAAATCTACAGAATGGCCTTGATGCAAACTAATTGTGGACAAGTGTATTCGGTCTGATTTTCCATCCTGGTACACAGATTTTACTCAGATGTCAGTTCATTTATTATAGTCCCATCTGCCTATTCTTACCCCCACTTGAATAATCTTAAAATTCATACTTTTCAAGGCATTTGTTTAATCTGGGATCATTTTTTTGTAAATGATGCCATGCCCATAAAGGTTCCTTCATATTTTAAGTCTGAATCCCTGGGGGGCATATTTCCACCCAACACAATGCCTTTTCTCCAGGCCATAATTTCCTTTATATTGGGTGTGTCTACATATGCATTTTAATGCATAGTAGCCTAGTTTACTGTGCATTAAGTTGTCATGTAAAAAACTGTGCTATTATGCTAGTGCATGGTAAACTAGGCTACTGATCATTAAGCACCATTAAAAACTGTGAAAACATACAAAAAACTAGAACTGTTGGTTCCAAAATGATGTGTTTTATTAGACCAGCTGGGAAAGTGCAAGAAAGTTGCCCTTTCACTGCAAGCTTTCGGGATCAAAGTCCCTTCATCAGGCTCTGGGAAAAGTATAGATGATACAAGATGGTACAAGTCACCACAGGTAGGAAATGAACTTCATTTTTACACAGAGGGAGCTGAAGATGGAAGGCTGTCTCTCTCTGGGTCCATGACAGTGTCTTTGTGACCTGTGCTTAGTAGCTCTTTGATGTGTAGATCAGGTAGAGTTCCTTCCCTCTGTGCAAAAATGAAGTTTATTTCCTACCTATTGGGACTTTTTACCATCTTGTACCATCTATACTTTTCCCAGAGACTGAAGAATGGACTTTGATCCCGAAAGCTTGCAGAAAGGGACAATTTTCTTGTGATTTCCCAGTTGGTCTAATAAAAGGCACCATTTTGGAACCAACAGTTCTAGTTTTTGTATGCCTTCTTGTCTCAGAACAACACGGCTACCAAGTACACCCCATTAAAAAGTGTGTGCATTCATCACTGCTCATTAAGCCAGCCTAATGCAAATTTGTTTAGTACCTCAACTTGGAAGTACTAAATATAATGCTCATTATGAAAAGTGCCTTAACCACATGTAGATGTGCCCACTGTGACATAACTTCCTTGCATGGCACACCTCGTCCTGTACAACAAACGATGTTTTAAGGGAAAAGAGCCATTCAGCCCTGCCCTCAGTCATGTACATGAGAGCCACCAGGACACAGCACATGCAAATAAATATTTGGGGAAGAAGCCAACACATCCTTCTGTCCTCTAGATGTAGAACTCAAACACCTTGATAACTGATGAACCAGGGGGAGAGTGTATGATAATAGGATAAAACAGGTTAGGGGCTATCTTAACTGAAACCCTCTAAATTCGTGAAATGTGCATTAAAAACTACAAAATCTGTCTATACCACTTCCACCGTGTTCTTCAGAGTGCTGTCAAGAATCACACCCTTTGTAACCACTCTTGGCAGAAACCTGGACATGTGGTAGTGAAGCCATCATCATCAATCTCTTCAACACCTTGGTTTATTAACAACATGTTAAAGGAGTGAGTCCAAGTTAAGGGGTTTACACTTCTTAACATTTTTATTTATGAATTTGGGTTGGCAATACTTTTGGAGGGCAGTGACATTTCTGTTAGTGGGGGAAGTTGTTTGAGCTAGCCTGGTGGGACACATGTAATGAGCCTAATGAATATTACTGCAGATTTGTGGCAGTCAGTTCAGAAGGTAGAATTGGTAATGAAGTTCCAAGTCACAATAGCCAGTCCCATCAAATCAGAAAGCTGAAGATTCCAGAGCTGATCCTTCAACTCTTACTCCTGTAAGAAGTTCTTACAAAATTTCTTATTAACTACAATGAGACTACTCAAGGGAACAAGGACAACTTAAAAGAACAAGGTTGATCTTAGAATTGGCCTTCCCCTGTCTTCATACCCTGGTTTTTGTTTTGTTTTTTATCCAGGATTAGTTGTGCTTTATTAACATTTTTTTCTGATATGCCACATCTTCCTGGTTTTTTGCCCCCCACCCCGCTCTTAATTATACTCCTTTGTTTATTTAGTTCTCAGATCTGATCCTTTTTATTGTATCCTTCCACTTTAGATAAACATGTTGTGGGGTGAGCTGCACAGAGGACATTAGTAACCTAATTTATGCAGGGTGAGGTCCCAGGTGCCAACCAAGAGGGGAAGCTAGGGTCCTCTCCACTACTGGGAGCCTTTGCAGTGGCAGGGGAAGCAAAGTACTTACCATGTTGGAGCATGGGAGCTGCACAGTGCAACTCTGCACCAAAGAGTGTATCCTAGTGGTAGGGGTGTGTGGGGAAAGTGGAATGGTGTTCCCTCCACCTCTAGGGTTTAACCCTGATCTATACTGACTAGTGAACCTTGTTCAACATACTACTAATAAACTTGATTTTTGGCAAATATGTTTAGGGAAAGTAAAATGTTGTAATTTACTATATAAAAAGATGTAATTTCTATTAAAAGTATGTCTTACTTCCGTATCTTCTCTCCCACCCCTTGGTAGCCAAGTATCACTTATAGTAGGCCAAATTCATCCCCAGTGTATTTCAGGGGTGAACCTGGAACAATTTTTGTACTTCAGCAGGCCAGAAAAAAGAAGCTGTGATGTGTCTCCTGAGGGAAACTATGATATACTACATCCTATTACACTGAATCAATTCATACCATGATGCATTCATTATGAAGTAAAATAATACAGTCTGCTTTCTATCTAAGGTGTCATAAAAATTCAGAGAGACATAAAACACCAAAGTGCTAAAGTGTTTAAATTGCTTTGAATTTGCTAGCACCCTCACTCATCAAAAATCTTAAATTACTGTGACAGTGATTTAAAGGAACAGTTCTAGACAGTAATTAACAGTGATGGAATAGTTAACAATATCAGTCAGACAGAGGCACTGAAGTGGGTCAATTTGTGGGAAAGGAAGAAGAACCTAAAAAAACAGTGGTGTTTACCTTACAAAAAGAGTGGAATCAGTCTCCTGACATTATGAAACAAGAAGGATTTGAGTAACTATTCCAGCAAGTTGCTGAGGGAGAGATGACAGTTTTTGAAGTACATAAATGTGACAAAGATTAGGCATGTATCTCCTTGTCTAGCCAAAGATAAGCCAAAATCACATCTGAACTAGAAGAGAGGCTGATTCAGATGATAAAAGTCATTCTAGACAAACAACAGGGGATAAAATATGAAGTTAAATTTAAAATGGCACTTAGTTTAAAATAAATAAGCCTATCAATACCTATATACCGGTATATGAAAATTAGGCCAGGTACAGAAATTACACTTATTCAGTGGTAGGCATACAGCAAGCTCTCTACAGCCGTAAGTGAACAAACAGCCAGGGCACACAGAGCACTGTAAAAATATCGTATCCTGCTCTCAGATAACCCTGGGTGGATGTGGTATCAGACTTCAGCTCTGTGTGTTAGTGCTGTAATGAACATCTGTACCAGATCCCATTATGGCTCACAGTAGGTCACATTCTGCCAGCAACCTGTGGACCTTTGCAGCACCCCACTCACCACCTTCCAGGGTGGTGTTCTAGCCTTGGCCAGAGCTCATGTGGTCTGCCTGAGTTCTGGGCTGGACTTGCACCTGGGCTATTGCTGACAACAGTAGCAAGGCCCCTGTTTCCCATTCCCTCCTTGTTCCCTCCAGCCAGCTTTGAGCCACTGTCTGGTGTTATCACTCAGTATGTGGATTCCATCTACCCCATCTTGGCATTTATAAAGACTGCAGCTTTCAATTAAGTGCTGTGCTGCCTGCTGGACACTGCATTTACATAGGGGGCTGTCCAAGATGTTCATCACGCACAGTGTTGTTTTCAAGTGTCCATATCCAGATCTGAGTCTGTTCATCTTGAACCATGCTTCTATGTCCAGGTTGTGCCCAATGTGGGACTCATTTGGTGTTAGTATAAAATGCTGTAGGAATAGATTCAGCCTGGGTTACTCTGAATGATCATGTAATTTCCATTCTTCCCACCCCTTACCCAAATTTAGCACAACACTCAAGGCCACAGTACCTGGCCTGCTAGGTTCTCCATGGGCCCAGGAATGTCACAGCAGGGGAGAAGATAGGATTCTTCTTTCACTTAGTCTAATGCCCTAGAGTGCAGGAAATGCATCTGTGTGTAGGTTGTACAGCTGTAATAAGTCTTTCCACACTGTTAAGTGCAGAATAGCAGAATCAAGTTTTTTAATGTGACAACTTCTGGACCATACAGGAGCACAGTAATCTGCTGGAGCATATACTTTTGCAAGGGCAGTGGTTCTGAGCACTTTGAAATTGGCACCCTATGTCATGCTGGCTAAACATCTTAAGGCAGCTACCCATGTAAAGAATTGACTGTTGACCTTCTGAATGTGATGTTTATAGGTGAGGGAATGGTCTCATGTGACTCCTTGGTAAATTGGGATATACTCTCGGGAAAGGATATAGTTGCCTACTTTGATATTCAATGTGTTCTTGGCTCAAAAATTGTTCACATGGAAGACTGATGATACTGATTTATTGATGCTTCACGCTGACCTTGTGCCACTCAAAAATACCCCCTTCTCCAGCCCCCCATGCCACTGGCCTGGAACAAAGGTTACTGGGGGCTTATTAGTATGTATTACATTGAGTGGGGCCATAAATCTGGGTAATTGACAACTGACTGCTCCATCCCTCAAGGTCACGTTGCTTTTTTGAGAGAGTCTCGAGTGTTTACCTGAACCCACCTGAAACAAACTCTAACCCAAACAGACACCAATATATACTGAAAGCTTTTTTTTCATGCCTGACAGTGCAGGTGTAACCAACAGACAAAAATGCACATTTTCACTGGCAATCCTCTGGATGCCATTTGGGAGATCAGCTATAAATGAACACTGGTGCAGGTAAGGTGCAGCAGAAAATGGGAATTCTCCCTAGCAATATCTCCCCCTCCCCCACCTCCAGCCAATCCCTCCTCTTTCCTCCCAGAGAACTAGAGGATGCTCATCCCTCTGGGCCCTGATGCTTCAGATTCCCAGCCCGCTCAGCTCCCACAGCAGGGAAGTGGAACCCAGGTGTCTTGGATTTCCAGCTGGGAGGTGGAACATGGATGTTCAGTACTGTGGTCAGTGCAGGTCATGAGAAGCTGCACAGCTTCTGGTCCTGGGCTAGGGAAAGGGTCCAGACAGGGAACTCACCAGAATTCCCTCTATATCTTCCTTTTATGCAGGCTCCTCATTTGTTCATGGGAGGCCCACTGATGGATCCCAAGATGCTGGATCCAGGATGGTGCCTGGACACCTGCAGAGTGCTGGCAACATAAAGATCAAAGACCCTTGATGTGCAGTGTTAAAATGGACAGGTTGGTGACTGCTTGCATCTGCAGTGCAGTGACACTTGAATGAGCTACCCAAGCCCAGGAACACATTGTGAAGGTCCAAGAACAAGGTCTATGGATGGCCAGCCATCCTCTGAGGGATGATGCAAGCACTGCTCTGAGTCACAAGGCCAAGATAAGGAGTTAATGCACAGTATCAAAGATTGCTTAGGATCCAGCTATGACACCCCTGAATTGAGTCAATGCCATCTCCTATAGGGAGACTGTTGCCACCAGGGCCAGAGTGGTGGGGCAGGCTGCTGCCCACCACCCCAGCATAGAGAGCCGAGATTGAGGTACTCCTCCCTGGGTTGACATGCCTAACAGTCCCATGGCAGGGTACCCTGGGTGACACCTGATAGGAAATGCTCCACACCACACATTGTTTGGGAGATTCTGGGGGAATGTGGGGGTCAGGGGGAGTGCAGGACAGTGGTGTATGGAAGCTCCTGGCCAGTGGTCCAAGAAGCCAGGTAGGCATCTGGCAGGGCCCATTCCATGGAGCAGCAGTGTGGGAGGGGAAGGGCACCAGGCTGCCTGAGACCCAATTCCAAGTGCTGGCATAGGCACAAGACGTCAAAGAAAATGGGGGAGGAGGGGGAGTGGCCTACCAATCTACTTAACCAGGCCACTGTGGGTTCAGGTCTTACTGCAGTGGAGTGGCACACCCTCTGTGAAGATAGGAAGCCCCCTGGGCTCTGGTCCAAGTTCTGGAGCAGGCAATGTCTGACACTTAGTGTTTGGCAGCTTCAGCATTTAATTAAATGGAAGGGTGACAGTATTGCATTTAGAATTTCCCCCTGCCACCCCAAGTTGAATCCATGTGGCTGTCAATCCTCCTCCCCCAGCTCAACCATAACCACCCAGTGCAGCCCAGGTCTTTCCCCACTCTCTTAATGTTCACTGAGATCAAGATTCCAAGTTCCAGAGCAGGCAACATTACACAGGTTTTGTTTAATAAGCACAGTAACAGTTTGGCAGCTTCAACATTTGATTAAAACAAGGCACGACTCTTCTTTGGTTTGCATTCCCCCGGAACATGGTGTGTGCCCCTGAAAGGGAGCTGGGGAGGGAGAGGGGAAGGGGAACAGTGTGGGTTGTGGAAAGTGGTGTGTAGGACACAGGCCCAGAGGAGCCAGGGGATGGAGACCCATGGCCTGGTGCCAGGGCATGGGCACTTGAAGCCCTCTAATCATCCAGGGAGGGCCCCTGGTCTTGAGGAGCTACTCAGCTAGGGTTTTGTGGATCCAGACAGCCTGCTGTAGTGTGAGGCTAGGGGGCCAATATTGGTGCTGGTGGTGGGGGGTGGAACAGACATAGGCATCTGGGACATGCACTCACTCACTCACACACACACACTCACACACTCTCACACACACACACACACACACACACACACACACACACACCTGTGACACACACACACATGCAAAACCCAGTCATCTGAAGCATGTGCATGCTCATATACACACACACACACTTTGTGGATGCAAGGTGAGCTGGATAGGCATGAGTGGGATGGCCAGCTCCCCTCAGGGGTCTTCAGCAGCCTGGCAAGCAATCCTTCAAGGGCTAATGTAGGTTCTGCTTCCTCCTGACCTAAACAGGGTTCTTAGAGTAAAGCTAAAAAATTAGAGTGCTTTCACCACTGGCTTCTTGAATGCCTATATAAGGACAAGTGCAAGGTACTGCATCTAGGGAGAAGGAACCAGCAACACACCTATAGGCTGGGAAACACCCTTCCTGTCAACACAGTGGCAGAAAGGGATCTTGGAGTCATTGTTGACTCCAGGATGAACATGAGCTGCCAATGCGAGGAAGCAGTCAGTAAGACTAACTGTACCTTGTTATGCATCTACAGATGCATCACAAGCAGGTCCAGGGAGATGATCCTTCCCTTCTTTGTGGCATTGGTCAGGCCATAGTTGGAGTACTGCATCCAGTTCTGGGCGCTGCACTTCAAGAGGGATGTGGCTAACATTGAGAGGGTCCAGAGGAGGGCCACTTGCATGGTCAAGGAGCAGCGGGGCAGGCTCTATGAAGAGAGGCTAAAGAGCCTGAACCTATTCAGCCTCCACAAGAGAATGCTGAGAGGAGATCTGGTGGCCATTTACAAACTCACCAGGAGGGACCAGCGGGAATTGGGGGAGGCTGAATAGGTTCAGCTCTTCGTTGAATAGGTGGTGCTTTGTTCCCCTGGGCACCACCCAGCGTTACTAGGAATAATGGCCACAAATCATTAGAGAGAAGGCTCAGGCTGGACATCAGGAGGCATTACTTTACAGTTAAGGCTGAGAGGCTCTCAAGTGAGGTGGTGCTTTCTCCCACCTTGGGGGTCTTCAAGAGGATAGATATTTGGCTGGGGTGATATGACCCCAGCACCCGTTCCTGCCCTTGGCAGGAGGTCGGACCTGATGATCTGTTTAGGTCACTTCTGACCCTAAGCACTATGATACGATAATACTATACTTATCCTCTAAGACCAAACTGGATAAACTAGGGCAACCAACAATGTAAGAGGACTACAATAGAAATCACTTATTTCATAGCCTTAAGAGTCAAGATGTGTGTACTTGTTATTGCTCTGCAACCGAGTTCATCATTTGTCCTCTCTGCACCTATGTTGCACGTCTGTTGAAATGAAAAAGTGGCCTTTATCCTTTTTCTTGAGTACTGTGAGATATGTTTGTAAAGCATTTGAGCTCCTTATATGACAGATGCTTTATGACTGCAAGCTGTGACTAGATGTGTGAATAATTGAGGAAGTGATAACTTTTAATTTAAATGTCCTTGCCTTTGTCAGCTTAAGTCAAACCCTCAGTACCACTAAAGTGCACTCTTTTATATTTTGTATTAAAAATGTGTAGGTCCTGAATTATCTCTTTCTTTCACCTATTCATAGATCATTCAATGTCTGTGCTTTTAGCAGATAACTGATGCTCTGGAAGAAGTGGGTATTTACATGTTACAATGTGTCACATTTCTGCTCTACTGCATTGCATAGCTTTAAATTTCTTAGATCACATCATTTTGTGGTATGTCAACTCATATTGGCTGTGTGACATTACTGGGTGACACAATATAACATGATGGGAGGTGACACAAGAAATGTAATGCAATATGACACATCAGAAATGTAAAGGGTAGAGAGTTTTGATACTTGGTGTCAATTTAGATAGGAAGTTTCAAATCCAAAATGAATCTGGCAGACACTAATGGATTGAATGTTACAGTTACTACTGTACTTGTGAAACTGCATTCTGCAGTTCATTGGTATAAATTTAGGCAGTTCAAAAATAAAGACTGAAATAATAGGAAAAGTTCTGTATCTGTGGTTGATGCAGCTGTCCAGACTTAGAGAATATTTACATATTAGATACTGCAAAAATTCCCCCTTCAATGATTTTTTTTCCTCTAAAGATCACTTGTTTCTTTGCTTTCTTACATGCACTGCAAACAAACAGAACAGAACAGGCCGGAACAAAAAGGATATTATGACTTGGATAGCATTGTTATACTGAGCTGTACTAGTAGCTTTGTATTACATGATCTGTGCCTAGGAACTGGAAGTACTCAACGTGTTTCCTACATGATATATTCACCAATTTTTATTTTAATTCACACTATTTTATTCACAGTATTTTACCTCTTAATTGTGCACACTGTTTAGATGACAAAATGAGAAGAACCTAAAAAAGACCAGAAAAAGAAAGAAGAGATACACAAAAGTAGTGAACAGCAACTTCCTAAAGTTTAGGAATCTTGGTTCAAATCCATTGCTTAGACAAATCATCTGTATCTTTGAGGCTGCCCGATTTGCTTCCCTTGACAACTCTTTTCTGTACACATTTTCTGGAACCGAGTCAATTATTCATGAACCAGCCACATGATCTATCTCTGAAGTATGGTGCAGAAGGACCTAATAATCCCTTGCTACACTTTGATGACATTTATTTCAAGTTGAAAGAAAATCTTGGTCTCCCCTATAATTTATGCATCAGAATGTAAAAGTGCAAAAATTAAAATTGCAAAGACACTTGTTTCTTGCATTGAAAGAATGATGTAATCATAGGATAGTTGGAAAGAAAGGCTGGAAGGGACCACAAAAGTTCATTTAGTTCAGCCGCCTGCTCAAGGAAGGAGCATCCCCAACTAAATCATGCCAGCCAAGTGTCTGTCTCTTTAAAACTTCCAAGAGAGAGTCCACAACCTCTCTAGATAGCCTGTTCCAGTGTTTGACCACCCTCAACATCAGAAAGTTCCTCCAAATCTCCAACCTGAAGCTTGAAGCCATTGCTCCTACTCCTGTACCCTACAGTCATGGAGGGAAAAAACTCCATCTGCATCCTTTCTGTAATTTTCCTTCAGATATTTAAAGACTGCTATCAATGCCCTCCCCCCACCCAACCTCCCAAAGTCTTCTCTTCACCAGACTAAATAACCTTAGTTCTTTCAACCTTTCTTCATAAGTTATGCCTCCCAGGCCTCTTCCTGTTGACATACGTACAGAATCTCTTTATATGCCTTTCATATCCCTCGTCAGCTGCACCTCAGATTGTGCTTTTGTGTTCCCAATGTTTTCCCTGGACACCCATGCAATACTCTTATGCTCTTCGTTAGTACTATGGCCAAATTCCAATTTTTGTAGAATTCCTTTTTGAATTTCAGCTTGCTGAAGAAATTGCTTGTTTAAGCAGGTTGGTTTCCTGTTATACTTCCAATTTTTTTATCACATCAGCATAGCTTGCTCTTGTGCCCTTAAAAGGGCTTCCTTAAGGTACATCCAGCTCTCCTGGACTCCTTTTTCCCTCAGCCTTTCCTCCAGTCCTGCCCACAAGTTCCCTGAGTTTGTGAAAAGTCAACTTTTCTGAAGTCCAGTGTCCTTATTCTGCTGCTCTCCTAACTGAAGTTACTTTGCAGTAGCATCACCAAATCGCTTTTAAGTGACACTGACTGGACAGCAGCTCACGACTACTATGCAATAACATTGTGTCACTGTTTCTGCCATGCATCACTACTGCACAGTAGTAATAAGCTACTGCAACAGTCAGTATATCGTGTAGACACTGCCCTTGAAATCATTACTAAGGCTGTCATTATTGCTTCCCCTTAGTACATCCTTCATGAACTGGATCTAAAAGGGAAGATTCTGTACTGAGCTCAGTGTTTTAGGGTAAGACAAGAGGGCTGGATGTAGCCCAAGACTGAGTTAGTTTCATAAATGTGATTAAAAAAAACAGTGCCGGACTCCTGAACTGGATAGTGGTCCAAGGAACAGTACACAATCTGTTTTTCTGCTAGGAAAGTTATCACAATTTTTTTAGCACAATGTAGATTTGTTTAGGGGATCCACGTAGGATGTGAAAGGCAGAGTGAATGCAGTGCCACTGATAAGAAGAGAAGGTAGCTTTAATTCCTCTTTTCCTGATATCTCGCTCTAGCTCCTCAACAAAAGAAGATATTTTTCCTGATAAGTGTTGCCCTCCTCCAATCATTCTTCCTTTTGTGAGACTTGCAAGAACTGTGTTTTGTGTGGATATTTTTTTAACCTATATAATAGAAGAACTTTAACAGTAGAAAACAAAAACAAAGAAACCCCCAAAACTAGTAAGTGATTTTTACCTACATGTTAAAGGAGACCACAATTGTTTCACTCTTGTGAGAAACAGGAAAATAGGCTTAACTGTGAATTTCCCCAGAAGAGAGACTTTCTTCATGAAGCTCTTGCAGTTGTTGTTGTTTCCCATGGAGTGATTGCAACATGACATTGCTGTAAAATAGCATGCGGTGCTTCTAGCCATCATTATCTTTACAGGATCAATAGTAGATACTATTATAGGGAGCAATCAGACTTAGCAGCATCAACCAGGGGCAGGAGAAGTCAAGCCTAGCACTACTCTCCACAGTTCTTTGGAGCCTGGACTTTGGAGGCACATGGCCCTTCAGAGATCCTACCTGTGTCACTGGATAAGCATGTAGCATAAAATGCTCTAGAGAATCTCTTGTTGATAGCCCTTTCAGCAGACACAGGGTGCAGAAGTGCAGCTCCCTGCTGTAACTGAGAATGCTTTGCAGGAAGCATCCTGAGTTACAATGGTCCCCTGGAACAAAGAGAAGTTGTCTGTGGGCTCCAGTGGGGAGGGGAATCTAGCTGCTGGCTGCCAGTCTGCAACTGGTTTCCTCTAGAAATGGCCCCTCCTCCCTGCAAGACTACAAAGTTTTCAGATGGGTGTGGGGAAAGGGAGCAGTGGGAGCTCATACTAGGGCTCCCCAGTCAGTGCTGGAGGGTTAGGTGGATGAATTGAAGCCT
>NW_005842310.1:973689-981640 GCF_000455745.1 Alligator sinensis
CCCCCCACTGCCCCCACCTGGGGAGGCTCCAATACATCTGTCCTGCTCTTCAGTGGGGGCTCAAAACCCCCCAGAATTACTCCCTCCACTCCTTTCCTCCCCTTCCATTCTGAAAAGAGTTGAAGGGTGGCAGGTAGCACAGACAGAAATTACGGAAGATGCTCTGTTTTGAACAGTTTTAGATCTGATCCCTCATGCAATGCAGATTCAGATTTTCTCCCAATTGGCCATTTTTTAATCTGTCTGCAGTGGTGCACTTGTTTTTGGTCATGGCTATAGACCACTTTCTGTGGCCAGATCAAGGGAAAATTGTCACTTCTGCCTGTGCCCACAGTATCTTCCTAAAAGGAGAGACTCAACAACAAGGCTTCTTGCCCACTTGTGGAAACAGGAGTTGGGAGATGTGGCCCTAACTACAATAGGAGATCATATTATTATTACCTCATAAGTCTTGAATCTATTAGTACTTCCTGAGAGAACTTATTTGTATTATTTGGCAACTGTCTTGGATGGGAGACATGAGGGCAACATAAGCAACTGATGACAGTGGTTGCTATAGGCTTTGGCAGAAATTTCAGGGTTCTGATCTACACTGACATCATAATTATTTTGACCTTTGTTGGCTTAGGGACATGGGGCCTGGGTTCAATGGTTACTTCTATTGTTTCTGACACTGCTTATCTAGCCATGTTTTTAGAGCACTTCTCCCACAGGAAACCTCCCATTCTCTCAAAAGAGACTATGTTTCCAGATAAGTTTCCCCTGCCCACCAAGGGATCTTCAGGTTTCCTCTCTATGTGACCAGAAAAAAACAATGCCCCTGGGATATTTTCACTACTTGTCACCTGCATGAGATCTGAGTCAGACCCTGGCCCTGAACCCAGAGTCCATGCTGTAGAATTCCCTGCTCTTCTGCAGGAATGGTGGGTATATAGTTCATTGCTGTAGGTGCAACCATGAGTAAATTGGCAGAGGCTGAGTGACAATTAATAGGACTTTTCCTTATTACAACCTGGGCACACAACAGACAGAATTCTATTACCTTTTCAGCAACTAAAGAACATGTATGCTACCATGTAGGTGGTGGGTTTTGGCATTTAAACCCAGTTTGGAATTCTGTCACAGTGTGGACAGTGGACACAGTGTGCAGTGTGGACACATAAGCATAAACCATAAGGGCCATTTATATGTATGGAAAACTGCTATTTTTGGTACACAATAGGTAATAGAGGACACTGACAGACATGCAGCTCCCTGCTGTAACTCATAGTACTCCTCTGAAAATGCCATGAGTTGCAGTGACCCCCCCACAAACCCAACAGACATTCCCTGTTTGGTCAGGGGAAGGGGGCAATGAAGCTCCACTTTGGAGCTGATTCAGCCTATCTCTTCCCTAGTCCTGCCCCACCCCCTCAACTCTGTCTTGAGGATGGGAGGTGGAGAGGGAGTGGAGGTAGCTCATCTGATGTTGCCCAGCTGAGGTGGGGGCTCCAATACAACCACCATATCCTCCAAGGCAGACTGGGCAGGTCCCAGATGGAGCTCCCACCCCTTCCTTCCCCTCCTTCCATCCTGCAGATAGCACCAAGGATGGGGCTGGGCTGCATCAGTTCAGTCTTTCTCCCACACATGGACAAACAGAAGTTAATGAGGGTGCTTCACTTTGTAAAACCTTCATCTGGACCCTCATTAAATAAGGATTACTTTGCCCTGAGATCAGGCACTTTTAAAGCACTCTGCAGCCATGCACTTCTGTTAGGACATAGCCATAGAGTGCTTTCAAGGGACCAGTTGCATGACAAACATAACTTTTGTCTGCTCCCAGATTTATCCTATTGATATTTATCTGTGTAATCAGACTTTACACTGAATGAACAGATAGTATATAGACCTACATGGGTGTAATTTACTCAAATCTAGTGTAACATCAGGGGTAAAATGATAATTATATAATTGACGCTACTACAGATGTCATCTTTCTAATTTTATTACAAAAGAGTTATGTCCTGAAGGCAAAGAGGTTACCTAATTCTACCCTGGCACATATCCGTAAGGCTTTGTAATAGCATCTATGAAAAGCAGCTATCCCAAAATAACTGCTCATCTGTTTACTCTGGATTTTGGCATGATTTATATTGATATACAAAACTGAAGTAGTTTATACCAGGGTAAATATGTTATCTGTCCAGGACCACATCTATGAGGTACCAGAACTGTTCAAAGACATTGTAATGATTTTTTATGATGAAGATATTTGCCCTGATTTGAAAAATCACCTGCATCTTCATGTGTCTGTTGAAAACAAATGCCAGTTTTTATGAGGGTAAATTATTATTTCCACATGAATTACTCAGTGTGCAAACCAGTGGTTTTAAGAAACTCTACTAGTCATGGTTTTGTATAATTTTAGGATTATGGCATGGCTATTTATGTCTTGTATAATGAGGTTAGAGCAGTGTTCCTATGGCTTCCCAATGCTGAAATATTAAGCAGCATTTCTGAAATGCTAACACAACCTTGGCCATGGAAACTCAGGAATATGCTGTGAAGTGTTTTCAGAAAGCCTGTTTTATTTTATTTGGATTTTGTATTTATGATAGGATTAAAAATGACAGCATTTGCCATTTTTTCTTTATCTGGCACTTTCTATGTCCTTTGAAAATAGTCTAAAGCAGGATTTTAGGCTGTCTTCCACTAAGATGAATATGTTTGTATACAAACTTATCTTTTTATATGCTCATTATAAAGTGATTGGTTAATATTATGTCACCCTTATCACTTCTATGAGGGCATAAGAGGTTGTTTCACTAAACTTCCTTACAAATCTACAGAATGTACATAATGTGATAAACTGCAACATATAAGATATACACAGATAAAATGGAGTTTAAATCATTTTTATTTCCCATTATGCTGGTCAGTGCGGTTGTTCTAAAGGGCTCAGAGTGCAAGCAATGATTTTTTATAATAATCATTATACTTTTACAATGAGAAATAACTTTCTTTGAGAAGATGCCATTGTAACTTTGGGCCAATTCTGTTCCTAATCATATTTGTGTAAATATGGAGTAACCTGAGTGAAACCAATGCATTACTCTGGTTTTATACTAGTGTAAGTGAAACTAGAATCTGATCTTTATCTTTTGATGTGCTATTGAAACATTGGGAGATAGCAATACTAATTCATTCAAATAGATATTTAATAGAAACTGGACTGCATTCAGAACAAGCCTGCTCAACTGATGCTGCACTGATGAGTTTCTGTTTATGATGACCAAATAACACTTACACGCTGATGGTGGAGATGTCAAGATTAGTGTTTTGTGAGAAACATTATATTTTAAGAAATAACTGAGTCAATTAAGCTATCTGTTACTTTAGTGACTTATGACAAGTATCCCAGCCTCCTGTAGCGGGTTCAGGATTGAGAGTATGGTTGGGGGTAGAAAGGTAAGAAAGATTTATTGATTTAACAAAAACACAACTACACGTAGTAACAAAACAAACAATGACAGACAAAAGCAATTCACGTCGGTAACTTATCGGCAGTCCCCTCTGATGCCTGATACACAGCAAGCTTCTCTTTTCACAAAGTTCAGTGAAGTCAGGCATCCCCAAACAGCACAGTCCAAAGGGTACCATGAAGGACCCTGTAATGCAGTCCTTGGGCTCCTCGAGGTCCACAGGCCCACTGATCCAGGCAACAGCTAACTAATCCTTTTCACAGAGCTGTATCTTCCTTCTGAATGGTTTCCAGATATTCCAGGCAATTTAAAGCTTCTGAATGGTTCTGATAACGTACAACCACTCAGATTCCTTTTACTTCAGCTGTCCTTAGACTGACCAATAGCAGTACATGCCTTGCATTTCTTTGATAAGGTAATTTTAACTACGCCACAGGGTCTTACTACTTCAAGGCTTTGATAAATTTACTAGGCCTTACTTTATACAAGGCCTCACTACATCTTAAACTTTAACTAGGCTTTTAGCAACAACATATAGCTGAATATTTAAACAAATACAGAAAAAACACTTGATCTAATCTTCATAGAGCCTTCAGCAAGCACCTTTATCACACAGGCACACTTTTCAGCTGTCACAGACAAGTTTATGAGCTTGCTTTGTCATAATGATAAAGCTGTTCTGAGTCTTTGAAAATACCAAAACAATACAAAAATAAAACTGAAGTAATCTATGCAGCAACTCATTGGAAAAGTAGCTTGCTTCAATATATACTAGTCATTCCACAGGGCAGGTTAGAAGGTAAGACAGAGAAGTTTTTTGGTAAAGACCAATAAATAAATAAATAAAATGAAGTCTGATCTAATATTGAAGTCATCATTTTTATTCAAAGTTGAAGGTAAAATAATGCACTTCAGCCATTAAAATTAAGTATCTTAAATCTTATTGCTGCCTGAAATTTCTGTATTTGTTTTTGGGTAAGCCTACTCCAGTATTTACTTACATTTATTTTTGGGGCTTTGTTTTGTTTTTTGCTTTCCTCTATTATTGAAACATTTTAGTTTGAACTACTTTATTTCTATTTGGAAGCAGGCAAGTCACTTTGGATTAAAAAAACCCAAAAACCTAGCTTGCACCTTTTCACAAAACACATGATTCATAATTTTTTGATGTAAGTAATTTATAGAAACCTGTTATTCCTGTTTATAAATCTTTCCACTTCAGTTGTCTGGTTAGTCTTTGTTCTAATACAAGGATAGAATACAGTATTTACATCCTGAATTACTTTAGATTTCTTCCAACAGCCTTCAACATGTGAATGAAATATTTTAGCACTAGTATAAGCAAAGGGGAAACAAGTTAAAAAGTAAACCTTCCCCATATATTAAAAAGGAAGTATTGAAGAAAAAAACAAACAGTAGGAGCACATCCAGATGATCACGCAAGTGCCACTTACAGCATCCCAACCCAGTTTGAGATGCTGCCAGAGGCACACTGTGAATGAAAAAATGTTCCCTGTGCTCATGTGGGAGGACTGTAGGTTGCAGGGTGTGGGTTCCCCAAAGGGCCCATAGCCCCCTGCCCACATAGCAGCAGTGGCCATGGGGTGCACAGGGCCTGCTGTTGCCAGCCCCCCCAGCATGGTGCAGCCCTAGCTACCTCAGAGCTGGCGCCACCTGTGCCGTCTGTTGTGGGTGCAGCATGGGCCATACACTTTTCTGCAGCCCCAGGCCACTTGAGCTGTCACCTGGGGGCTGGCGTTGCTCATGGGGACCGCATGTGGTGCTGCACTGGTTCCTGCCTCCATGGAACTGGCCCAGTCTGATGGCTGGTGCTGCTGCAGGGCTGAGCTGTGGGCCCTGCAAGGGGCCTGGGGCCCTGTGGGGCAGCGGGGCTGAGACCCTGTGGGAAGGTTGTGGCTCTGCAGGGGGGAACTGGGGCCCTGCAGGGTGGGGGCAGTCCATGTGCTGTGCTGCGGGGCCCCCCACATCTCCCATATCCCTCCACATGCACATCCACCCCATCCACATCCCTGCCCCTTCCCACCTGCCTCTTGCAAACCCCACACCCCCCATCACACACCCATCATGCCCAGCTGCCAGACAGGATGAGACCTGCTGGCAGGAGCTGTGGCTGCAAGGGCTGCTGTCCCCACTCCTAGTTAATGAAGGAGGGAGGTGAAGCTCTAATTATTCTGGGATAAGAAAACCAAAAGCAAACACTAAAACATAGATATTTAGAATGTATTTTATGACAGTGATAGAGACACTGGTAGACATCCAAATTGCTTTAACGTTGTAAATATATCAATTAAGCATTCCAGAACTGCTTTCTTTCTCTCTCTCTCTCTCTCTAAATATATATAGTGGTCTTTGTTTTAATTGTGGAAGAACATGGATTTTGGGGTATTTTAAAGAGTGAATTTGGGATTTTTTTTATCAGAGATTTCTCAGTTTTTAATTAGGGAACACCTGAATTCCTGCTAGTAAGGCAGGTGACAGGACCCAGGCAGAGGAGCCTGCTCAGGGCTGGCACCCAGGACTGGCTGACAGTTCAAAGCAGGCCACCACAGCTTCTGGGAGATAGCTGCCCAGATGGCAGGGTGGTGGCACACATGGGAATAGTGCTGCACAGAAGCCAACTGTGCAGCCACAGCCCACTGACAGGTGGTCCAGATGTGCAGATGCCTCTGCTGCAGCCATGCAGGCCCCATCTGGATCTAGCATTCTTGAGGCCACATGCTATTGCAGGTGGCAGGCGGTCATAACCAGGCAGCAGCCCCCACTGCCAAACTGCTGCAGGGGGTAGAGGGTGCAGGGAACTCTCAGTTAGGGCTAGTTCAGCAGTCCAGCTGAATTGGTATCTGGTGTCCCCAGATACAAATTGGCCAGGCCCCAGAAGCTCCTGTGAACAAACAGCCCTGAGCTACTTGCCAGGGCAGCTTTTTATACTGGTGGGGCCAGCACAGGACAGGTTTTTATACTGCTGGGGCCAGCGCCGGTGCTGGCCCCAGGGTCTAGCTCCCCCTGGCTGCAGATCTGGGAACAGTTGGGCAGGGTTATTTTGCCTCAAATGGCACAACTTGCCCCACACTAAAGTGAATGTCCAGGCATGTTTGCTGAGGCAAAATTCCCCACCTCAGATTTGTGACGCTCCTATTTCAGCTGCTGCAAGCACACGTGCCTGCATGTGTGGATGCGCCCTAGGTGTCTGTTGTGTGATTTGCTCTAAGTGCATATGTATGAGAAGAGAAAAATGAAGAAAAATTGTCCTCAGTTTATCCATGAAAAATGCTGCTGTAGAATATTTAACTTTTGTACTGTCTGTGTTGGAATGATTTTAAAATGTAGGCTTATTTTTTATACCTCTAAAATTGGGAATTGCATATATCACATTTGCTGCAATAAGGCCCTTTCCAACACTCACCAAAAACAATGTAGTCTTTTAATTGGCTTTAATTCACCTTGCATCAGATCACCTAATCCTCCTGGTTATACATTCTTTGGATTGCACAGGCCTAAACTGAACATATACACAAAACATTTAGGCGAAAAATGTAACTGTTATGCCAAGTTTACCTCCAACTGCATGACCATCAACTGTAATTTCAAGGAAATAAATGAAGACCAACAACTCAAGTATTAAATGTAACTTTTCATTCCTCAAGGCAATTTTGAAAGAGGAATACTACTATTTATTCTTTCTTGATCAAGTACAACCAATTTAGACTAGAGATGGAATATTACGTGTAGGCACTTGTAAACCCATTGTTTGTTTACAATACTTCTGAAAGTCAATTTCTTAGAGGAACGTTGAAGGTATACATTCTCTTTATTTCATTCATGGGCAGATTTTCAGTAATATTGACAGATCTCACTGCCATTGTTCAACACCACACACAATGAGTCCACTCCTGCTGAGAAAGACGTTCTGCTATCAAAGAGATGCTAAATCCAAGCTGTTAGCATTGGGTTTTTTATGTATGCACAGCTGATTGAACAAGTAGTTTCAGTTTCCACAGAGTCAAAGAAAGGTCAGAGAAAGCTCTGACCATTAAATGATGCCTATTAATTTTACTGCTGTAGACAAGCAAGCAAGCTATGCAGTGTTGGAAATAATTGCTATATCGTGTAAGATCATTAAGTTAAAATGAACTTTAAGGACAATTAATAATGCTGGTGCTTCTATAGTGCACCACTGTAGAATATGTGTAGACAAAAAAGAACTGGAGCATAATGTATACAGCAGATAATTGTATATAATAGCAAAAACACATCCCCTAAGGTTATGGAATACTAGTAATCCCACTGTTATTTTAGGTTTATAATATTGGGAAAAGAGGTCATGAGCTTGTTTACCGGTTGTTGATTTTTTGCAAATGTCTTGTGTTGGATACGAAAGGAAGTATTAAAGTAGTTCAGCCTAGACATGATGAGACATGAAATACCATGACCAGATATTTGTCAGAGAGAAAAGATAAAATGCAAGG
>NW_005842310.1:981671-1008792 GCF_000455745.1 Alligator sinensis
AAGAATTTAAGTTTTTAGAGATTGGTAATAATGAAAATTATTTTATATTTATAAAAAATAAACTTTCTCTTCAATGAGGTAATTGGTATGGCTAACATGACAGTATGTCTATACAGACTGAGATCCTAGTGACTTCTGTATCATGCCCTCCCCGCCCCCCCCACCAAAACTTCTGCCGCTCCACCAAAATTTTCTTCAGGTTAATATATCTTTCATTTTAATAATTTTTCTTGTTATGTACTTTGTGCAACTCTGACAATTTTCTAGAGCCAGTGGCTACTTGTACATAGCTAACCACAAGGACACAGAATTTACTACCATATCCTTATAGCCTTCCATGGGCGACTGCTGCCTCCAGATCCTCGGAGGGCACCACATCACCGATGGGAGCAGGTTCCCAGCAGCTAAGCCCGGAACCACCAGTGGCAAAACCGGTGAAACCAGAAGTACACTTCCTCTGGCACTTCCAGGTTCGCGGCTGGCACTTCCAAGGGGTGCATGGCCAATCTCAGGGGTGCATGTGCACCTGCATGCACCCTCTACATATTGACAACGTGCCTTTCTATGATTCCTGGTCCTTCAAGTAAGCTGGTCCTCAAACCAATCTCCTGCTTCTTTTTGTCTCCATTGGTAGAGAGCTTGCTTCCACCTAGTTGCTGCCTTCTATCTCTTAGGTGATCATCTGTGATTCTCCATACTGAACATGTACCTCCTATCTTCTAGATCTATTGCTTTAGGACAGAAGGTAGTCAAGGTATTTTTTATGTAGTCTTCGCCTAGTCTAGTCCCTGCCTATCTTAAGTGTACTAAACGACTTTCCGCTGTTGTCTTCTCTTTCATCTGCACCACTGGTCCGAGTCTCCATCTGACTCATATAACCTGTGCCCCATTGCTGATTGGACAGTTTCCTTTCTGCATTTGCTTGTGTGCCTTTTTGATGGCTGAATTCAGACCTGTTCACCTTGGCTAGTTTATTGTAATGGCTTTTTTTACTGAGACCCATGTTCTTTGCTTCTGTATACTGTATATTGTCCCTCCATTAGACTGAAGCAGCACTAGGTCTCTTGGGAAACAGAAGATGTCTTGGGGATCCTTTCTAATCTTGGTGCTATGCCCCCTTCTCCTAGAGGTGGGTTAAACCTAAAGCACTCTGACTTCCCAGAAAAGTGCTATAATCACCATGCAATGTGTCAGACATTTTCTTGCACTCCTTTTAAAGTTCAGCTACTGACACATGCATATGGTAGTCATTGGAAAAATAGTTGGAGAGCAGTGGAAACATTTCTGCCTCACTGTGAGCAAAGGTTCAGATTAGAACCCCGGGCCTATTAACTTTAAGAGCAGCAGTAATTTCAATGAGTGACAATAACCACTAAACATGTTTTCTTACTCTTGGCCCCACTTTTAGCTGCCCAGGGGCCAGCTGCAGAAGCAGTTCCAGAGATGCATCTGGAAATGCCTAATTTATGTTGTGGTTAAAGCACTATGGGAATAACTTAGAAAAATGTAGGTTCAAGCACCTTTGGTCTCTAGCTTTATGGTCCTCTGTTTTAACTACTTAGATATTAGGATCAAAATATAGGAGACTACTTTGTTGCCTCATCTTAATTATGGGTTTCTGACAGGATATGTTTTTGGGACTTAGACATAGTTATGTGTCCATGATGGGCTTATATAGTCACAAAATTACTTTCTCAGTGCATAGCTTTTTGTGTATACGCAGTTTTTTGTGTGAACACGTATGCATATGCACTGCTGGGGAAGGTGAATTGCTAACTCTATGGAAGTGCCCAAAAATATTACTTTAAGCAGCTAAAAACCTGCTATTTTGCTGCACAAAGGGAAATAGAATTCTGAGTTTAGTATGTTGGTTATGTCATGTCAGAAAAAATACATCTTCAGTTTTTAATCACAGCCCTTCCCTGAATGGCCTCTAAATATCAGAGTACTATTACTCTATTGAATATTGATCTATTGGAACTATGTAGTCCCATTGAAACTGAGAAGTTGTGGTCTTACCTTTTGCCAGATAGATTCATATTTCATGAACCTGGAGACTCGCTTTTTGTTATCAATCATCGTACTGCTTGCACCACTCAAACTGTTCCATGTGTGCTTTCAGTTGGGCATTCATACTATTCAAAAGATGTTGCCCTTAATTCATTTTGCACATGCCTCTTTACTCATGGGGGTATCTGTCTTACGATATCAAGGTTTAAAACTACTGGGATTCTTGCTCACTCTCCTTTAAACAGAATACCACCTTGGAAATACAGTAGGGCAAATCTATTTATGCAACTTGTTCCTTGCAGTATGTTTAGTCTTACAATATGATCTATTCTAATTCTGGTATAACCATATTCTGTTCAGTGCCAGCTTAAATGTTAGACTGGAACAACTCATCTGACATTCAGATGTAGTGTAGCATTTTTGACCCGTGTTCTACAAAGACATATATGCTGTACTCACAAAGATATGACCTGTACAATTTATGTGTGACCTTCCTAGGCAGTACATTGCTCAAACCTCACAGCAGTGCAGTCTCAATGACATCCATTGTAGTAACACATGTGTAATCAGCAATTTCTTCTTTATAATATGTTCTACTGGGATATGGTCAGAATGCACATCAACATTGTGCAAGTTGGTAAACTGATAGAATCACCCCACATGAAAGTGCACAACAAATAGCTTCTATTATGCCCAAGCATATTCTTTTCTTTGTCTGTCAGGTACCTTCTAGAAAATGTTATGCCCTGATGCCATTGCATCAGAGGTTTTCCCAGGCCTCCTAGTGTAGTTCTTGTTGTTCCAAGTTCGGCACATGTACATGAGAGGTATACTGTGGAGCTGCTTAATTAACTCTAAAATAATCTCAGCATCTACACGTGTGGCCCTATTAAGCTTCAGTAAACTAATTAACTTAGTACTTGTAAACACATGTTGTCACAGACCAGCTGGGTACTGTAAGTGTATCAATTTTATTGCAGGCCAACTGAGCACTGTGAAAGTATCAGTCACTGGGCTGTTCAGTTCAGTTTTGGACCGAGGAGGCAAAGTTGGGAGTGAAGCAAAGGCACATTTATTATAGCTTACACACACAACAGTTAACAGAAAGATATATGCGATAAGCAGATAATGCAGTATTAAAGAGCTAATAGCAAATAATAACAAGAGATAGATGGATCAGTTCTGTTGCAGGCCAACTGGGCACTGTGAGGGTATCAGCTACTGGGCTGTTCAAAACAACAGATAGACAGACATGGGTTGGCAACTTATCGATAGTCCCTCGATGCCAGGTGCGCGCCAAATGATTCCAGCGCAGTCAGGCGTCCCTAATTGACACTGTTGGAGGGATTACCGGGGAAGATTCCCTTGATTAGGATCTGATCCTCACTTACACCAGGAGACCAGAGTCCAGATGTGGAACAGCAATGACCGTTCTGTTCCCTCCTTCCTTCCTGCACATGCTTTTTATACCTAGTCTTATGCTAATCTGTTGGTTTTAGAGCCACTGACAATCTTGCCCTATAGCTGTTACCCTATGTAATTGAAAGGCGTTAAAAATTATCATAAAAGGTTACTACCCAGATTCGGGTTTATCCAATAATTAAATTACAATGCAGCATTTCTAGGTTTTAAATTAACATTACTAAATCCAACCCCTTTAGATTTTTCTGAATATGCTTCCTTGGGATGTGCTTTCCTGGAATGTGTTGGGTGTGCCAGGCGGTTGGATCCAGTTTTTATTGTCAAGGCTGAACCCTGAGCAAAAACCATTAGGTCAGCTAATCTTGCAGCTATAGCTTCGCCTTTGGGGCTCAGTCAGTTCCGCGATTAATAGAAACAGTTAATTTTATCATTTTGGTTAAACATGTCAAACAAGTTACATTTGCTGGTTACAAGCTTACAAGCTTAATATTAGCTAATATTCCCTATTAGGCAAAATACTAAATGCCTCCAAGAAGCACATATTTATTGTTTATTAATCCCTCTGGTTCTAGACATCACACATGTACAGTTCTATGGTGCTGTTCTTCAATAAGAAGCAGCTGAATGTATAGATGCTGACAGGGCTAGCTGGGGCATGAGGGTTAAGTGTATGCCACTTAAGTTGGGTTAAGTGTATGCCACTTAACCCTAGAGGTATCTACATTCACTAGGGGGCACTTCCAAAAATGGTTTTTGGAGACTAATATGTGATATACATGACATTTAGTCTTCTAAGTCTATGAGAGTAGCTCCCAAAGCAACCATCTAATAAGCACTTGAGAGTGTCTAGGTACCTAAGTAGTCACTTGTAAAATTATGTAGGTATCTTAAGTTCTACTACTGGGCATGCCCCAATGCACTGTCATTTCAGGTTAACTTTTCACCTAATTCACAAAGTTATGTTCACCCAGGAAATGGGAGATCTGATTCCTAATTTTTTTCATGGCCTAAGGGATCTAAACTCACATCTTCCAGCTCAAAGGAGAATTCTCTAATGACCAGATTTAAAAAAATAGTTACGGAAAGGGCACATTCTATCATTCATTAAAATTTTGTCCCCATGTGAAAAATAATTCAAGATTTGTCAGGTCAGAAGGGAATCGAGGAAGAAAGCATAACTCTGTGGTTAGGGTATTCAGTTGGGATGTGGGAGTCCAGTCTTATACACCAAGTTGATGCTTAATTAAAATAATTGTTTCTGCAACTGCCAATGAAACCTTATGCATACAGGTTGCACTTTTATGCTTCTTCCAAACTTTTTCCTTCTGCAACCTGTGCTCCTTCCTCCAACTCCCATGCAGGTTGCTGTAAGTACTGTTCATTGTTCAACTTGAGTGTTGGAGGTTCTGAATTTACCTGTTCCTCTAAGTACTCTTCCTTTCTAGGATTCAGCTTTTGCTACTTGTTGTTCAGCCATGCTCCAATATAATTCAAATGCAATATTATCTGTGAGACAACAGTGTCTATTCCTGGGGAAAAAAGCTACCCAGTGATTTGCATCATCAGCATATGTTTTGTATCTAGCCCATAACATCTTACTATCTCCTTCAGAAACATTAGAAAATATGGAATTAGAATTCATCTTGCTGTGACCAGGAGATAAAACAGCTCATCTAATAGTTTATTTCTCTTCACCTTTTCTATAAGTTCATGTAAACTGCAGTTGTTTTGTTTCACCAGCTGCCAGCAACCTAGGGAAATGATATAATAATATTATACCAGTACTATTGTAAATTCAGTGATATAATCATGAATGTCTTAAAATGAATCTATGATATATAATAAATCCTGACATATTTAAAAGAATCATGCTTAGTTAAATTTATGATGCTTTGATCCACATATGAAAGGGACCATCCCTGCCTATCCTGTTTAGTGGTGGGAAGGAAAGTACATATGAAGCATGTCTTACACTTGTCTACAAAACTTCAAAGTGAGTAGTCTAGAAGTTCATGAATCAAATGAGTCACAAACAAGAAGGAGCTTGCTGTTAATGCTCCAATGTCACAAAAAGTTCTCTTGAATTATGTTTTCCTCAAATCACATCTAGAAAATTACAGAGATACATGATTTGAAGTCACTTGTTCTTTTAGAAAACATTCTCTATTTCTTATAAAAATACTTTATAATGATAATACTAAAAATACATTAATTAGATTAAATTTTGACTGTGCAACATAAATATGGCCTTCTCCTAGAATAGAAAACCTAATGAGGTTCCTTTTAACTATATGAAAATTCCTAAGAAATTAAAATCCGTTGTGAATTACTGTATTTCCAGGTATGTGGGGGCATAGCAATGCTTCAGAATAACTGTATATTGCCTTAAAAATATTCTTTTTGAAATGATTTATATACCTCATATGCAAAGGATTGACCCGCCAGGTTTTTAGCTTTTATCTTTCTATGTGCTCTTTTGGAATTTGCCTCTTCATAATATATAAGCAGTGCACATTCCAATGTGAGATAACTTGAGAAAAGCAGTCAGTTACATAATGGCCACAGCCTATTCTAAGCAGTCTGTATGTGATTCCCATAAAATTGCCATTGCACAAACTGAAGAGAAAATTAAAAATCTTTTTTTCCCCTTGGAATTTGGTTGAGACTTAGCTTCAGTCTTGGCATAGACGTTGGAGACTTAGTATAACCTAAACTCATAGCAGGCAACAAATTCAGACTTGGTTCTCTTAACTTCACTGGAATTTCATATTGAGGCTATAATTTAATTATTTCAAAACCATAGAAAAATAGAAGATGTTGAAGTATTAAAGATGCCTTAGCTGTAGAGCTGTTCATTTGTCATGTTATTGAAAGCAACAAGATCGTCACTCTTCCACATTCGAAAGGAGCAGACTGAAAAATTAAAATGAATTAAGTATGGGTTGGAATTCAGTTTTCCTTCAAGAATTTCATCAACTTTATTCCCAATAGCAGAAATCTAATTATCAAATAAAGCTGGAAGTGCTTCTGCATTTGGGAATGGCATTTGTTATATTTTATTAGCTTTATAATTTCCAATATGTTAACATATGCCTGCATTTGCAGATCGTGTTTATTATGTTTAAGTTAATTATATTTCCAGTTCAGATGTTTTACTTTATGTTGAGTTTTGCTGTGATAGCTAATTATTCCATCAGTAGACGTGACCTTGTTCCTTAGCGCAAAGGGAGGATACATATTATTTATCCACAGAAACAAACTTTTACATCCTAAATTAGATAATAAAAGTCTTGTTGTATAGTGACAGTATACATTACTATGTTTTATCTCAGAACTGTGGCATTATCTCAGTGGTATCATGCAAAATACCCAAGAAAACAAAAAGCTTTATAAAGCAGAACAAAAGAGGAAAAACAGCAGGATAATGCAATAGAATTTCAGCTCCCATATATTTTCAGTGCTGGTTTGATAAACTAGTTTGATGATACAGCCTTATCACCAGCTTTAAATATCAATGAAAGTACAGGCAGTACAGAAAGATACTGGCTTAATAACTTCAGCTTTCACTATGATTGCTTTTTCTTTGTTTCAACCCAAATTTATGTAACAACATGTTTAAGGCCAGTTTGCATTTAAGTAAATTTTTATTTCAATAACAATTTCTAGTGAAGAAATCCTCATCTTAAAAGCTATAAATTTCATGAATGTTGAGCAATCAACCTATGATAACATGTTCCAATTTTGCACAACCTTTCCCTTCCCCTTTTTGTACATTTTAAATAAATCAGACTAGAAATATTGGACAGAAAAATATTCTATGCATGAAGATTGCTAGAATGCATTGCAGGGCTACAGTTAATATGTAGGACACAGTTGTGAAGTTCCCTAAGCACTCCCTACTTTTTTTTTTTCCCTGTAAGAATTAAATTCCATTTGTACCTCAGATTGTCCAATGACATATAGCAGGACAAAACCCTTGATAGATAGAAAGTTATAATCAATGCACAGGATTTTGGTTATTTCTATATCAGTATCTTGGGGCTGCTGTAGCAGGTATATGGTGATCTTGTCCCCTGGTGGCAGCAACCCAAGCACACGCTGCTCAAGCAGCATCTCTAGCAGTAACATGTGCCATCCTAGTGTGGAGAGCAGAGATAGGTAAAACTCCCCTCACCTCCGTTTCCCACTCTGTAGGGCTGAGCATAATCCATGCATCCCTTCCACCCTGGGTGCTGAAGGAGCTCACTACTTCTCTGCTCTTAACCTCTCACTTCCTGTGCAGATAAAGTCAGCACCAAATCATAGCAGCTTAAGGTTTGTCAAGGTTCTTCAACAAATTCATGGACAATGAGACAGAATAGTGAGGGAACTGGCTGAGAATAGGGAAAAGGCAGAGGACTAACCTCTGAGCGTGGTATGTAATTTACCAACAAATTAACACAATTTGAGATTGCTTTAATTTTAGATTAGTTCCTGCATTCTTGCAAAATCATTTTTATTGGCTGGAGTGTGGTGTATGAAACAGTGCAGCAAAGGCAGACCCTAGGACAAGGGCACTAGATTCACAGCAGAGAACGGGAACACTTTAAAGATGATAATCTTGTACTTCTAGCAGGTTTCAAAGACTACAAAGGGTTTGTGGATACAACCATTACCCACTGCTTGTAGGATGGGAACGCTGACCTTGTAGAGTCATTTGAGATAACCTTCCTGAAAAAGCTTGGTGAATTTATCTCATCCCTAGACTTAAGAATGATCTAGTGTGCTCTTCCCCCACCCCGCTTATAACTTAAAATGTTGCTTTGTGACTCCACAGCATGTTGCTAAAAATGCAAACCACTCATAAGGAGAATGGAGGGACCTGAAAAATATGACAAAGGAAAAAGTTATGCTGAGAAAAGAGAGAGAAAAAAGCATGTGGGGGAGAGGGGAAACATTTATTTCAATACAAATGCAGTAATGACTAAATTAAGGCACACAGGAGAATGAGGCAAGGATAGAAATTTAAAGCAGAAGGATAAAAGGATAGAAGGATATTAGCTGTAATGGGAAAAGTAATCGATAAGCGATTCCCCCAAAACACCAGGCCTGTAATTAGGTCAAGGGCCACCATCTTCTGGGCAGTTTCTATTCAGTTTAACTGCTAGGATCCTGCCCCCAAATCTTTTACTATGCACAAAGGGAAGGAGATTGCTTGTGAAAGCTACATCTATCTGTGTGCATATATGTATGTATGAAACTTACTCATTTAGTTGTCTGTCTTTGCTTTGAAATCTTTTTTCCACTCCATTCTTTTTTTTTTCTCTATTTTGTTACAATATGCTATGGTATGAATAATATGACAAGCGTTTGGTAATGATGAAATAATGTTATAGCTATGATAGCTCAGGAAATATGTGAGAGATAAGGACAGTTTGGGGTGATATCTATTATTGGACCAACTGTATGGAAGAAATCTTAGAAGGAGTACCGTACGCCCAAAAGCTTGTCTAGGATCTCTCTCCATTTTATAGTTGGTCCGATAAAGGATAGCTCTCCAAAAAATACATGACAGCTTTGTGTTAATGTTGGTTAATAATAGAAATCTGTCAAATCATTTATTTTATTTTAACTTTTTTCCTATTATCACTTTTGGAAACTACCTCAAATTTTGAATACTTAAAAAGTAAAAAGAAAACAAAAAGAAACAAAAGAAAATATAATGAATTAAGTTAAAGTATTTGGATATCATTCACTTTATTCCATTAAGTGACAAAATAAGGAAATGAAAAGATAAATGGAAAGTGGAAAATGAAACAAAGCAGACATTATGTTTATATGGATATGATTTTATGCTGTTATAAGAGGTTATGATGTAACTGTTAAGAGGCCTAAGTGAAATAAAACCACTGTAACTGTAAACCGGGTGGTAGCCCAATAGGTGCCACCCCTGCCCAATATCACTGATGGTGTGGTTAGAGTGGGGCAGGGCTTTTGGCCAGCACCAATTTACTTTCCAGCTGGCCCCCGCTCCCCACAGAGCAGCCCGTGGTCCCAAGGAAGTCTAACACTTAACTGATTTAACTATTTACACTTTATTTACAAAACAAGAATAATAGGAAAGGTTATTTACAAGTGAACTTAAATGACATAACCACAACCACAAAACAAACCAGAATGCATTAGTCAACCCTTGACTCAAGAACCACAGGTAGCATAGCTGGCAGCTTTCAGCCACTGCTGAGGTGCTGCCACAAGGAAGCAAGGTGGTCACTCCCTGCAGCTCCAACAGGCTTCCCCATAAGCGACAGACTGCAACAGGTTAAGCTCTTCTGGTCTGCAGCAATCAAATTGTATCAAACACCAGCCCCCCGCATCCCAAAGAGGCTGAAGGATAACCCTCCATGGCAACCAAAAAGGCAAACAACAAGCAACAGAGTAGGCTCCTGCAGCAATCAGCATGGCCCAAGCACAAAGCTCAGGGACTCCATCCGATGACAATCAGCTGCAGAATAAGGGACAGGACTGAGTCCCCTTTGGGGCTGTCAGTGGCAGAGGGTCATCAGCACAGGGAGCTCCCAGGGGTCATTTCTCTAAACCCCTGCTTCAGATGACTGGCCGGGCACTCCACACGCCTCGCGGCTCACCAATCCTGCTCCGAGTGCCGGCCTGCACCCCGAGCTCCCAAGGACCCTCATCCAGGTGCTCTGCTGCTCCTCAGGTTCCCAGTGCCTTGCCTGCTGCTGTCCCGCTTCCCCAGGGAAGGTGAGGGGATTCCTCAACTCACCAGGCCAGCTCCCTGCTCCAGATAAGGATGCCACCTGCACCCTGGGCTGCTGCCTCTACTCCACAGTGGAGTTGGGGGCCGACTGCCACCCCTAGCCTCCGGGATGCCTGGCACTTCCAGCACACTGTGATGGGGCCTCAGGGCACCAGTTCTCTGTCCCAAGCCCTGGCCACTGCTCCCTCTCTGCTGCAGGGCTGGAGGCATGGTTGACTGCTGCTGCCTTCTTCTCCCAGGGCCTTCAAGGCTCTTCAGAGGGGTCTCTCTGCTCCCTCTGCTGGGTCAGCTCACCCCAGCTCTTCTTAGGCCTTCTGCATCATTCCCCAGAGTCACTGTCAACAGCCACCCATGTCAGTTCGGCTGCTGCTTTTATCCCATCCGGCAGTCCCTCCCTGGCTTGCAAACCGGCCAACCAGGGCTCAGGGTGGCAGGCCCCCAACTCCAGCCAGTCCCCTTCCATGTGAATGTGGGGATTAAAAACCCCTTCTTTCAATTGGCTTCCCCTTCTCCACAGGGCGGGGCTCCCCTGCTCCACCCTTGGGTTCTCTCAGAGCTCACTGGCACTGTTTCTAGCCCAGGGTAAGTGTCTCAAGCCAATCTGGTGAGCCCACTTTGGCAGTCTGTTACATAACAATCACCCCAATTCATTCAGAGTTAAAATTATATTGAAATAGTGAGATTACACTATTGTACGAGAGTACAGACCAAATTATAACTGCTGGTGTGTTCTCCTGAGTGGCAGCCTCCACCTGTCCTGTTTTAAATTCATTAAAAGTTGTATTTATTCACAGCAAGAAGGTATGTCAACATGGCATAGTGCAAAGTCAAGGTAACTGAAATAACTGTAAATAAGCTGGAAGCAGACTGGCCATGATGGCCCAGTGCTCTAGTTAGGCTAATTTGTCCTGCATCACACCCTATCTCACAAAGACATATTTTGCATTATTTTTTAAAGAGGACTATGAAAATGACATTTTCCTTTACATCTCATTATTTAGCATCTGTGTGTCTATCTGGGCATTTATACAACACATGTCATAATCCTAGAGTTGCCAGGGAAGTATAGTCATTCTTGGTTTAGGAAGCCTATATCCATCTAAAGACACTTTGTGCATACAAGAATGCAAAGGGGTTAAGACTATTAATTCAAGAGATCTGACTGGCTACACAGAGCAGATAGAACTTCAGTTTATATAGGCTCTCCTAAAAGAAAGACAAAATGCAAACTGCAGGAATTTCAGTTTATTTGGGAAAGATACAAATCTAATCGACTCTCCTGGAATCTGAATCTTCAGTCTGAAGGCTAAAATCTGATGTTTCAAGTTCTAAGCCACTACATTTGGCTTCAATGTGAAGGCTTTGTGCTAAACAAGATTTGAAACTAGGCACCCACTTTAAGGGCTCCCAGTTTGCATGTATGCAGAATTTTGACTTATACATGTTTCTACTCTATAGACATGCTCCAATGAGCTCTAATTAGAATGCATCGGAGCTGACTCAGTTAATTAATCTGCTCCACATTCTAATTAGAACGGTTCATCATAGCCTCATTGTCATGTGTATTAAGCCCCCCTTCCACATTTCAAAATGACCACAGAGGTGCTTTAACTAAACTAAACCTAACCAAACCATTAGCTTTAGTTAAAGTGCCACCACAACCATTTTGAAATGTGAGGGGCTTAATATATGTGACAGTGACCCATTTTAATTAGAGTGGCTGTCCAGGAACTGCTCTAATTAAAAAGTCCCCGCCCACCTCCAAGCACATGTATAGGCAGTAACAGACTTTTGTAAGCAAATTGAGTAGTTCACTGCACTTTGTTATTTTAAGGTGTAGATGTGCAAAAATGTTAATGCATAAATACATAAACTGTGAATACATATGTAAGTTGTGTCTATGCAGGAAACATTTCTTTGAAAATTTTGTCTTTGAGGGCAAGACTGTTCTAAAACAACACACAGTTGGAAACAGAGCTTGATTCATGTTCATTTTTGTCACGACCCAATTAACTTGTGCCCATGCCACTGAGCAAGAGATACCATTCAAATCATCTTCATTTGACTATTAAGGGTTAAAAGACTTCCCTGCCAAGAAATTCCTTGAAACAAAACGCTGGTGGTGTACTACAGATAATTGGTCAGCCGAAATAAAATGCTGGGGGAAACTATATATAATTGGTCAAAGATAAACGTAAGCTCCTCACACGTAGCATACATGTAACAGGTAGGAAGACCTAACCCACTACCTTGTAACTTGAGGAGACAAAGAGATGCCACCTGCCAAAAATTAAAGATTCCATATAACGGTTCACCATTGGATATTCCTGTAAAACACCTCTGCCTATAAATAGTTTAACAGTTTCCGCCCAAGGGGGAGAGCTCTGGGGATTTCACAGGAAACACCTGTACTTGTCACCAGAAAATTGGGAAACTGATCAATTCCTAATTCATCACCCCGTCAGCGTAAAATTGACGTAAAAAGTCTTGCAAGCGCGACCGTCTGCTTTCGGCGCCACGTCTGTCATTATCTCGCCGTCATTTAACTGCGTGCGTATAGTTGACTCTGTAACCGAAGCGGTAACGGAACAAAGGCTCGCCTGCGTCGTCCATCACTATCTAGGCGACGTAAGTAAACAAACTCCTGTAACCTACACGCGTCTGTGCCTGGTTAATTCCACTCCATCCATCACTACCCGCCTGCCGAACTTTAAATCTAAACACTCCGGTGTGAGTCAGGCGGCTGCCGGCTGCTGCTCTGATTCACGACAATTTTCTTTGTAGGCAAAGATGAGTGCATTTTCAGTGAGTTGTTATGTGTATTACCATGTGAAATAAAAAGAAAATTTAACAGTAAAAATAGGAGGAACATCTATTGTTATGGATACCATCTCTCTCACTCTCTCTCATTTTCTCTTCATTTAAAGAATGTTTAGAAGGTTGTCAGGAACAAAAATGTACAGTTGCTACACCAGTACAGGAAAAATAATAGTCACCTTGCATCTTGGCAGATCAGAGGAAAGAATAAAGAAGAGAGGGTACGTTCAAATTATCTATGACTTTTCAGATTATATGCTCAGATATGTAACTGTGATCAATGTTTCTTGTTGAGAAAACTTCTATGCTAGTTTAATGTTCTGAAGAACATATAAACTCCGATGCTGAAAGGCAAGGGAGAAAATGTACCTTGGGAACCAATGGAACAGGCAAAAAAAAAATCCAAAATATATAACCTTAATGGCTAGACCCAGAAATTACACATAAACAGGTATAAGTGATTGGAAACTAGTTCAAATCTGTAACACAATAGATGTTTGGTGCACCAAAATTGCTTTCAAAATGGGCAAAACAGGTTTAAAATAAACCTGAATGGATGTAGTATCAGAAATCTTAACGGATTTAGGTTACATCAATTTATTGAATTTCTGTCCTACATCCCCTTCAGATTCAAGTTAACTCACAGTCCCGCAATGTCCCAGGATGCTCTGCACCTCCCCTACAAATCCTCCTGTCACAGGGTGGGTGAGCTAGCCTTGGCCCAAGCTGTCTGCTCAAGTCAAGCAGGGAGTTGTGCTCTAGTGTCCCTGGCTTCTGGCCTGAGCCACTATAGTCATGTGGATACATTTCCAGAATCAAAAGTGAAGGTCTGTTCACTTTCTTACCAGATCAATCTATGCAGCTTAGACTAACCTGTGAAGAATGAATTGATTCACCCTCAGACTTTTTGACAGTCTGTACTTAACCAATATGACTTAATGACTGGAGTCAAAACTAAAGAAGCAGGAAAGGAGATTATCATGTGAGATTTTTAATGGGGTTGCTTGTTTTGTATATTTAAAGTGAATGGGAAACGGCTGACATCAGCCACATTTCCAATTACTTCTCCCCTTATCCTTCCTTATTTCCTTATTTATATTAGATACCCCTTTGAAAACTAAGGCTGTCTCTGAAGCATTTGAAGTACATACAGCAATCAAAGCATAATTGCTATGTAGTAGTAGGAGTAGGAGTAGGAGTAGGAGTAGTAGTAATAGTGACATTTCCATAAATGAAAGTGTTATTTGAAAATTCATGGGTTATGTTGATTTCAAGCTTTTTTCTACAATCTTTTCATCAACTAAATGATTGTTTTCTGTATCATTTTGGAATTTCAAGGTAGGAAATATAACTAAGGAAGAATGTTCTATAACTTTTAGATGAACAAAATATATATCTTCTACATTGTGCAGAATGTATCATTTTTAGAGGGAACATATTTTCTCCTAGGTGTTAGTCAATTATCCTTGCTTCAATATTGATGGATGCATTAAATAATAAAAAGAATGAAAGAATAGTAGAACTAGTGTCTTTATTTTTTCATAACATTTTCAAGTAATCCTGTTTAAATAGAATATTACATTTTTATGAACTGGTCCCAGCTACTGAATCTGTATTTTGTGCAATAAAGGCATAGAAGGCCAGGGACTTGAGAAAACTTCTTCCACGAACAGAATTCACGTCAAGAAAAAGACTTTAAATGGAGTAGTTCATAAAGTTTTTTTTTTCTTAATATTTTTTGTATTCCTTGATTATATATACTCTATGAAAGGCAATCATCTCTTGCTTCCCAACATTGTACTCTATTCACTGAGTCAAAGGATAAACATTTTCTAGACATGCATCCAGCTCTCCGTTTGATGCTGGCCAACTGGGCAGCTGAGAGACATACAAGAGACCAGGAATATGAGTGCAAACTGAGTAATGTGCAAGGATCCTGGGTTTTTTGGAGGAGAAGGAATATATAGGTATATATTCACATATATACCTATATATTAGTAGCATTTAATTTTAATCATAGACAAATGAGAATTTTGGGATCCTTTTTTATATCTGAAAAATTGGGTTTTTTTTTTAATCAGAGGAAACCAGGATCCCTGGTAAGGTGGCTCAGTGAGATTAATGCTTCCCTAGCTAAGAAGCTCCCCCCTGGGTTCTACCCTGCACCCCTGCTCTCAGTGGGGCAGAAGCTACCCCACTGTTCTTCATTAATTGTTAGGCAATGAACAGTAAATCCAAGGTGTGGTGTCATGAGGAGATAAGGAAAGTCTTCTAAGTGATGCCTCAGTCAAGGCCTGGTAGTTAAGGTACTGAGATGAAAAGCAGGTGATAGAGGTTCAAGCCCTTCTATGTGAGGGTTACCTAGGACTTGGGTCTTCTGTTTCCTGGGTGCTCTAACCACTAGGTTATTGGTTTAAACCATGGACAAGCCTTCCTCCTCCATTTTGTTCCTGGCAGGTACATGCACAGGTTTCCACTTGTACATAGATACTGAAAGTGGCATTTATATGCTGAGCAATCATCATTTAGGTATATAAAGTGGAACCGGTTTCTAGCTTTTATTATGGCATTATCTTTCCTCCATCACCTATTGGTGAGTTACTGTAATAGCAACATTTTCTTCTCCATTTTTCATTTGGCGGATATGCACAGAGGTGTACTGAGCAAATGTGTAATCTCTAAGGGCACAATAGAAAATGAAATAGGATTGTGTCCTAAATATCTTTCTTCCTTACTACCTAATGGTGAGTGTATGTAATAGTATAACTTCTATAGCAGTTACCCCAAGGAAAACTTATGATCTGTCTACTAGGGACACTAGAATAACTTACATCATTGTACAAAATGGAGGCAAGTTACACTGCTATATTAACATGCCATGTGTCCAGAACCTTACATGTATATATTTATTTCTATTTGATTTCAAGACAGGAACAAATACCACATTTCTAAACAATATCCAATAATATCAGTAGTTCTGAAACGTAATATAAGATGCATTTCAGTCATTAAAACATACTGGCTAATTCCAATGATACATTCCATCTGCTTTGTGCAACTCTGATGATACAAAGCAGCTGTAAACCCAGATTCACAAGCCATAGTAGCCAGGTTTATGGCTCTTTTGCATCACTGATATGGTACAAAGGAGCCAAAAATTGCCTTAGAATACAACAGTAGATCATATGTATTCATAGAGTCATATAGTCTTTTAAAACATTTATTGGGATATCATAAATGAAGTTTCCATTCACAGATGCAACAGAAATACTTATTACAGGAAATAACTGCTTGATTTAGTTACCTTTTTACATTTTCTTATCATAAAATTATTAATAAAACACATTAAGAATCCCTAATGGATGAGATTATGAAAAGTTGTAATGGAGTATTAAGAATATTTTCTTAAAACAATGCACGTGCCCACAGTACTTAATACATGACTTTAAGTTATGAAATGCCTATAGAGTGCCATATAATTTGATACATAAAAAGAATTATGTACACCAAATGGCACATGCAGTATAAATAATTTCCGTGAGGAAAATGGGTGACATAGTAATAAACCTTAAGAACTAAGCTCAAGTGATTTGCTAATGTCACTAGTACCCTGCCAAATGAAATTACAGCTTCATATGTACACTACCAATATATACAATTTTTATCATGCGAAGTAACAAAAGTCACTTTTTCACCTCAACAACACCATTTTTTTAAACTGAAGCAATGTGTCCTCTTTACCATTGTCTTAAACTGCTTCCCTTTCTCCTGCTCCAGGTTGACTTTCATCATTATTCTTCCCATTTTTTGCAGCTCCATCTCTCTTTCTTCATAGAATCATAGAAAATTAGGGATTGGAAGGGACCTCAAGAGGCCATCTAGTTCAATTTCCTGCTCAAAGCAGAGCCATCCTCAACTAGATCATCCCAGCCAAGGCTTTGTCTAGCTAGGTAATATAAACCTCCAAGGATGGAGAGTCCACAATCTTTCTTGATAACCTGTTCCAGCGCTTTACTACCGTCACTGGGTGCTTGTACATGTGATGGGGGTTTAGTCCTCAGGGTTTTATTCTATGTCCCCTAAGCTGAAATGATGGGGCATAGAATAAAACTCTGAGGACTTAACTGTTTTAACTTTTCCATCATACGACAGCAAGGGGCCTGATCCTCCTGGACCAGCACAGGAAGGCAGCAGGAGGGCATCTGGGTTTTCTGGTTGTCAGAGAAGGCAGCAGGGATGGTGCACGGTGGCACTGGAAGCCAAGACAGGCTGCTAGCTGGCTGGGTGCTGCTCCAGCTAGGAGGCATCCGATTCAACGCTTCCCTGAGCCTGCCCAGGCTTCCAGCACCCCAATCACCATCCCTGCAACCTTCTCCAATCACCAGCAAACCCAGTTGCCATCCAGCCACCTTCACACACTGTCCCAGGGGCAAGACAGGCTATTTCTGGGCAGCCCCAGGTGTTCTGCCAGCTGCAGGAGCATGCTCAAAGCAGAAGTGGTGAGGTACCCAATCCTTTTTTTCTGTGGAGCCTGCCCACCTCTCCCATGACCGGGGGATGAATTGATAGCTACATCATTGCAATTTGCAATGTTGCAAACCAAACTACATTGGGAAGCAGTTTGCAATGATGCAAACCCATTTGAGCCTCCCCAAACTCTTGCATGTGTACAGTGTGATGCCATTAAACCACCCAAAGTGATATTTTTGTCATGTGTTCATGGTAATGGCATCACGTGTACAAGCATCCATTGTGATAAAGTTTTTCCTAAATCTAACCTAAATTTCCCTTGTTGCAACTTGAGATGGTTGCTCCGTGTTCTGTCATCTGCCACCACTGAGAACAGTCTAGCTCCATCCGCTTTGGAATAATCCTTAATGTACTTGAAGGCTATTATTAAATCCTCTCTCAGTCTTCTCTTCTCCAAACTGAATACGCCCAGTTTCCTCAGCCACTCTCCTAATTTGTCCGCATGCTTTCTGTAGTGGAGGGCCCAAATCTGGATACAGGACTCCAGTTCTGACCTCACTGGTCCTGAATAGAGGTGGAATAATTACTTTTCTCAATCTGCTGGCAACACTCCTACTAATGCAGCCCAGTATGCTGTTAGCCTTCTTTGCAACAAGGGCACACTGTTGGCTCATATTCAGTTTACTGTCCAGTGTAACACCCTAGGTAATTTCTGCAGACCTGCTGCTTAGCCAGTCAGTTCCCAGTCTATACCAGTGCATGGGATTGTTCCATCCTAGATTCAAGACCGTGCACTTGTCCTTATTGAACCTCATGAGATTTTTTTTGGGTCCAATCCTCCAATTTGTTGAGATCTCTCTGAATCCTAGCCCTACCCTCCAGCACATATACTCTAGACCCCAGTTTGGTGTTATCTGCAAACTTGGTGAGGGTGCACTCTCTGCCATCTTCCAGGTCATTGATGAAGATATTGAACAAAATTGGCCCTAGGACTGACACCTGAGGCACTCCACTTCACACTAGCTGTCAACTAGACATTGACCCATTGATTACTACCCTCTGAGCCCAAAGATCCAGCCAGTTTCTATCCCCTTGACAGTCCATTCATTCAGCTTATACTTCCTTAGCTTGCATGCAAGAATGTTGTGGGAGACCATATTAAAAGCCTTCCTAAAGTCAAAGTATATCATATCCACTGCTGTTCCCACATCCACAGAGCCATTCATCTCTCCATAGAAGGCAGTCAGGGTGATCGAGCATACCTTGCCCTTGTGAATCCATGCTGACTGTTCCAAATCACCACCTTCTCCTCCAAGTGCTTAGAAATGGAGTCTTTGAGGACCTGTTCCATTATTTTTCCAGGGACTGAGGTGATTCAGACCAGTTTGTAATTTCCCAGATCCTTCTTCTTCCCTTTCTTTTAGATGGGTACTATACTTACCCCTTTCCAATCATCTGGGACCTGAAAACACCAGGAGTTTTCAAAGATGATAACCAATGACATCACCCTTGTTGCTTCCAATTATTCTTCTATATTTTCTTCATCATCCCCAAATGATAATTTATTTAACCAACCCCACTTGCTACAAATCTACTGACCAGACTTGATCCTGAAGAGAGTAAATTAAATATGTGAGAGAGCTGTGTTGAGATACTGGTAGGGTTTTTGAGCAGTTACCCAAAAGGCACTCTATGTGAAATACAGATTCCAGGCAGAGGACTAGTATGAGGCCTATGCACTACTCTAATCTTACTTTGGCTTATTTCTGAGATACATAACATGATGACGAACAAGTCTTCCTTTCCCTATAATGTTTCTATGGTTTTAATGGACAACATTACATTAAGTAACAAACATTGGTGGATGAGTAGGACACGAGGCCTGGGTGCTCATTCAGAGGGGTGTTCAAATAGCAGTTCTCAGTGAGCCCATGCTACCACTGCAGCAGCCTGTATTTGGGGAACTTGGGCTGAGGAAGTACAGCCCATACTGCCACTGCTACCTCTCCTGCTGCCACCACAGCAACCCCTGTGTGAGGACATAAGCACTCTCTTCCCTCTCCCTCCTTTCCTAACCCCAGACATGCCACTCAGGGTGCCAAATTTTTAAATTATATCTCTGACTACATATTCACCGTATCTGGATTTTAATAAAAACCCTGAGAACTCCAGGTCCCAACCAGGCACACACTTTATTTATAACCATCTAGCACCAACCATAAAATGTTTTTGAAAATATCCAGGAGCTAGCTAAACTACTTATGCTAAACCAGATTCCCTGTTTACAATAATGGAACTTTAGACATGAACATTTCCTTTTGCTCTCTACCCTAATTCCCTTCCCTCCTCCCCCCCCCTCCAACCTGGAGGATGTGTCATGGATTATTTTGAACTAGTATGAACTAGTTGATAATTCACACTAGGTTAAGGAATCAAACATGCTTCACTCTATTTCAAATGAAACACCATTAGGTGCTATTCAAATATTTTAGTTGCCTACATTTTTCCATTTTTCCTGTTAAAGTAATTTATTTAAGACATATCTAGGCATCTCCAGGGGCCAAAAGGTTTCTTATTTAAAATTTTAATCATTTAAATCATTTTAAAACCCCTATTTAGGGATTATATATCCATTAATTTACTTATAAATAGCTCTATAGATCAAGTCCTAACTCACTTTAGTTGAGGAGTAAAATTTTAATCATATATCAAAATTAGAGAGAGATGTAGAGCATCACCTTTGAGTTACATGTTTTGGTAATCCAGTCAAGGAGAAAAAATTATATATATACACACATATCTACTAGGGCTGTGCAAAATTTTTCCGTGTGTTTTGTTTCGATGCTGTTTTGACTTTTTTCAGGCTCGAAACAGCAACATTGAAATGAAATGAAGGGCTTCAAAACAGCCTCAAAATGAAATGAGAGCAGTCAAAACGTTTTGAAAGTTTCAAACTGTTTTGATTTTCAAAGCGGGGCTTGCTTGCAGCTAAAGAGAATCTAAGGAGAGGGAGGGGTAAGGTGTGGGGGTGGGGGGAGGACTGCTCTGGTATTGACTGTGTAGATGACCAGTGTCTGTGATCCTTCCCTGAGGTCCCTTCCAGCCCCAGTGGTCTGGGAGAGGGACAGAAAAACAACATATTAATAATTGTTTGAATTGAGTTTTCACTGTGCCTTCACACTTACAAGTGACACAAGTTTTGCTCTGAACAGTTTGAGGTTCAATTTCCCAGAAACCCCTGCATGTATCCCCTTGAAACTTGGCACACTTCATGGCCTCAGCTGGGGCTACCATAGCTGCTGTTTTCACCCTGCTCTGCCTTAAAACACACATGTTTTGCTTGTCAGCACCTTGAGGTGCAGTTTCCCAGAAACCCCTGCATGTATCTCCTTGAAACTTGGCAGGCTTCATGGCCTGAGTAGAGGCAGTTTCAATGACCTGTGCCTTCACACTTACAAGTGACATGAGTTTTGCACTGAATAGTTTGAGGTGCAGTGTCCCACAAACCCCTGCATGTATCTCCTTGAAACTTGAAAGGCTTTGTCGCCTTAGCAGGGGCTACCCTCCCTGCTGTTTTCATTTGAATCAGGCAAGAGATGACAAAGTTCATGCTATTATAGCCTATGGGTGGGACATTGAAACGTATCAAAACAGCAAAACGGTTTTGATTAAATGAAATGGAACAGTGCGGCAAAATGAAACGGAACATCAAAACAAAATGCTATCTCTTTGAAATGGCGAAACGGAAGTTGAAATGAAATGGTGCTGTTAATCCTATGTACTAAGTAATAATTTTTTTTGTTTATTATGGATGGATATCCATTTAAATAAGAAGGCTTTTTTATTTAAATTTTGTAAACCCTTCTTCAGTCTAGGAGAGGGTAAATTGTTCTAATAATATATATATATATTTTAATCAAACAAAACCTTTCCTCCCCCTTCATCTGGTTAACATAAATGTCAATTTAATAAGCCTATTAAAATTTAGTATGCTTTTTTTCTCATTATTTCTTCTATTAAACACTTTTATTCCCATTATTTACAGGGTTTTGATGGATATTACACAAAGTATCTATTTTTTCCTTGTTTACTTGGATTTCCACATCTAGACAGACTGGCCAAACATAACACACACCAATTTCTGTGCAAGATCAAAATCTTAAAACTTGAATAGTATTTGTTCTGTCTTAAAATCAAAGGATTTCCTCTCTTTTATTTATAATTCATGTATGTGCAATATTTGGAAGTGTAAGTATATACATTACAGTCTATTTTATTTTTACATGTGTTTCATACTGTTTTATTTCCAAATGTCAGCAACTCATTCTTCAAAGTACTTCAGAGAGTAAATACATTTTTAAACATATCTATTTCAATGGTTTACTTGTATGCATAAAGACAAGCACTTGTTTAAATACCTTGCTGAATCAGAACAAATATTTCATTGCAAGTTATCTCCAGACTTGCTTAGCACAAAACCCCAGAGATTTGTGTTACCTACAAAAACTGTCAATTCAGGTGGAAACTTGAGTAGTCCAAGACTAAGGCGTTTCTTATAAAGAGACCCTTGGAGAAGTGATTACTCTTCAAGGCAGAATGCTATTTTCTGTCAAAAGTCACAAGAATAAATCTAAATTAAAAATGGTATTTAGCAACCAAACCCCTATTTAGGGACTATATTTCCATTAACTTACTTATGAATAGCTCTATAGATCAAGTCCTAACTCACATTAGCTGAGGAGTAGAAATGAATGTCATTTTAAAAATACTCCTTTATTGATCACCATTTTCTACATCCAGAACAAATATGTAGAAAATGGTACAAATTATTTTCAAATAACCCAGTTTCATTAGCACATGTATGTGAGTTCTCTGAAAAAAAGCTATTATTTACTTAGTCTGCCATCAGGTGCAATCTTACTTCAGGCTCCCATTAAATTCCTCAATTGCCCATTCCTAGATGAGGCACCTGATCTTATTTTCTCCCCCTTTTATGCCTCTAGTAACTTCTTGTCACAGTTTCACTGCCCAACCAGTTCCAGTATTTCTCATCTATTCTCTCTCTGCCAGTTCCCAGTCCCTGTATACCTCCACACACCCGTTTCCATGTCATTATTTACTTCCTTTCACATTATGCCTTTTTCCATATCCTTCCCTCTGCATTTGAGTCAGCTTGCCTGAGCAGCAACATTCTTGCGCATAGGAGAGACTCTCTGTTGTGTGTCCATGAAAGAATAGTGAGAAGCAAAAATTTCAGGGAAAGGTCTGCTCACCCTTTGCAGTCATGGGCTAACCTGTGCAATATAGACATAATGGAGAATTTAGCTGGAATAGTGTAACAAGCCTCTAATTAGCCTACATAAACATTTTCTGTTTTAAATCTCCTAACTTGGCTGTAGCTGGGTACTTTTACAAAGGAAGCGCAAAAGGTATATAATGAACGAAAATACAGCTTTGCTATGAAACCTCAAGTGGTATGCAGATAATACAGCTTCTTAACAACACAGTTGTAAGAAGTTTTTAACAAAGACGAAACTGCATTTTTTCCCTATTTTTCCCTTGGAAATGGCAAAACCACTTTGCTCAAGCAGGAAGGAAAGTGGAGGGAAGGGAAGGAAAGCGAAAGAAAACATTGTGAGGTGGATGCTGAGAATCTGAATTGTTAAAGTTTAGCACAGTTATAAGCAACTGAAAACAGGGTCTTATAATAGTAGCAGGCAGTCTTCAGCGTAGGCAGCCCTACCAGATTTGCTTATAATAAGGTTAATGCATAAAATGTGTGCTCTTAAAACCCAACAATGTCTCTACATGTACTTCAACTTTAATAACACAGTGTCAGATAATAAATACAGTAAGACTTACTTCATCCCACACAGATTAAGGAAAATGTAAAACCTTAGATAAGTACTAGATAAGACTATAATAAAATAGTTAAGGTAGGAAAAAGTAGGTTATAGAAATGTTCCTAAATTCACTGAAAAACTGAAGAAATCACATCAGAAAATGTTAACACATTATCTGCTTACATAATATTATGTTGCTAAAGAGAACCCACTGTAAAAGTTGGTTTACAAGAATCCAGGATGCACTAATGATTGTTAAAAAACATCACTGTAGTTTATAAAAGAGAATGTTACTGAAATCATTCATATATCATTTTCCTTCATAATCAGAAACTAGGATGTGTCCTAGAAAACAACTATTCTTACTTTTCTACTTTAATAGACTTCCTAAAATGATGGAGGATAGAACACTTCTATCTAATTCAGGGCTCTCCAACTGGCAGCCCATGAGCCCAAGAAGGTGAAGATATGGATCCAACACTCCCCCCTGCCTGTTGGCACTTAATTTATAGCCAAGATACCTTGTTCTGGGGAGACCCAAACCCTCAGACTGACCATGACCTCTCCATTCAATAACAGGTAAGTTTTATTGATGCACAGTGAGCGCTTGTCCACATAATCAGCATTTACATGCTAAAAATGTTCCTGGTTTAATTTTCTTTTCTTAGTTTATGATGGCTAAATAAGTAATGTGGATATGGTTTACCACGTAAGGGCTTATTATGTTATAACTAGTAAAATGCACTAGAGGGAACATCAGAACAATTTTACTCTCTGCCCTTACTGCCAGGTGGCGCTTTAGGAAAAGAAATGCCGGGACACAAAAATCTTTCCGTGCATTGCACATACCCAAGACTGGGTGGAACGGGTGGGGGTGGTACCCTTAGGGCTGCACACTGTTTCCACCGGGCACTGGGTGCAGGGTATCTTTTGGGCTACCCAAGCATCACCTCCTGCCCTAGCCTGGCACTCCTCACTTTTCCTGGGTGCCGGTTGCAAGGTGCATGCTTTTCCTGGGTGCAAGTTGCACCGGGTGCTTGGGGGTCTTGGGTGCACAATCTTTCCTGTGCAAATCCCTGCAGGCCTCCCCAAGTGTACACAAGCATTACACATACCCAAAGCTGGACGGTGGGGGAGAATGGGGGTGGGGCCCACAATTCTGGGCAGGAGCAGTATAAAAAGTTGGGGGGCCGGGGGAATGGCAGTGACATTGGCAGGGAGGGGAGAGTCACATGCCACTGCAGGGATAGGAGAATCATGTGCTCTTGGAGAGGCTAAGGTCCTGCAATGCACACAGCTCTGGGTTGTAATGACCATTTATAACAGTGTATGGTGAGGGCTGTGCTAAATTGTTGTATGTGGCCACTGCACCCAGCCCTGGGGTATATATCTGCCCTCCCCATACACTGTTATATGCAGCTGTTACACCCCAGAGATAGGGCTACCCCAGCAGGAGTGAGGAGGGTGAGGGGCACAGGCAGAGCTGTGGGGCAGTGGCTTGACTGTAAAGCATGATCATGTTTTCTGTGTGCTGCTTGTATATTGTGCCTCCTGTAGGACTGGAGAGGACCATTTACCATCCCCCTTCAGACCATTACCTTAAGATTCCTCAGCAGAACCTATAAAACCAGTTGAGTGACTCTGGCCAAATCCTGGAGTAGTGACCCCCTTTGATCACCTGTAACCTGAGATCCTGCTGCTGCCCTTGTCTAAGGTAATTTGCATCATCACAGCCTCACAGAAGACCTGAGGCTTTTCACCGCATCTCAGGTTACAGTTCTCTCATCACAAGTCTGTGCCTTGAGGCAGACCTCCGAACCTGGCTCTCCAGGAGTTTGAACAGACATCAGCCCAGTTCAATAAACCATATAGTTTTCTCTTCTAGAAGCAGACTTCTGTGATGTGGCTGTTCTAGGGTCAGCAATATTATTGTTTTCTTGTTGCTTACCCTGTTAAAAATAGAGGAAGCCATGCCTTAGCAAGCAGTCCATATTCCTGCATTACCTTCCATTATGCCAAAGGCCTATTCCATGATTAATTACCGAGAGCTACCTGGCCCGTACCACGGCACCCAATGACACGTTAGGTTTTTCTCCCAGAATTGGCAAAAGCCTGCTTAGCTGTGACTTGCACTTGGCAATCCCTGCACTTTATTTGCTCTGTTCATCAGTCAGCCACCGCACATTTATGAGGTCCCAGGAACATTTCACTTGCAACATTCCATGCCAGTCCCCGCTCTGCTCAGGCCTGGGGCTGTGGGAGCCCCCCTGTTCTCACCATCCACTGTTTGGGGGCACCCCAGGTCACATGCTAGGGTTTGCTCCTTGAATTTCAAACTGCCTGTCTACTGAAGGTCAAGGAACATCTTCACCATACAGCTACCCCCAACCCCCACTGCCCCTACTGGTGTGGGGCAGGGGCAGTGACTTCTCACCATCCACTGTTTTGGGCAGCCAACACCAAGGCTGCAGCTTGTTCCTTTAAATCCCAGGTCCTTATTCCTGGTTCCCAGTTCCTTTTTCTAATCTATACCCAATAAAAGCTTCTTATTAACAAATTACACTTTCTAAAGAGAGACAATTTCATTAGCTATGTATATTTCTGAAATAATATGTAAATTAATATCCTGCATCCACCATACCTGTGTACCACCAGGAGACTATCCTGGACACCTCTGACTAGAGTCTTGCACAACCCAAAGTGTGACCTGATTGACAGCCCCATGAAACTGTAATAAGTATATGGGCTTGAATAAAGAATTTCTTCTGGGCTGGGATTGGAGATGGACATTCTTCTTAGGCCCTCCAGCACAATGACTCTCTGCCACTAGGGGACTCTCCCAGATACCTCTGACTAGAGTCTTGCCTGCCCCAAAGTGCTGTTTGTTCATGCCAGGCTGCCAACTCACACCCCCACATGCACACTATACTAAGTATATGGGCTTGAATAAGGAACTTTTTTGGGGCTGGGATGACAACTGGAAATCCTTCCTGGGCCAGCCCACATGGTCAGAGGTGTCCAGGAGAGTCTTTAGTGCCAGAGGCATGACATGGGGTGATCCTAACTCTGGGGTGTAATGGCCGCATATAACAATATAAGGGGAGGCCTGAGATACACCCCAGAGCTAGGTGCAATGGCCACATATAACATTACATCACAGCCCTCACCATGCACTGTTATACATGGCTGTTACAGTCCAGAGCTGGATGCATCGGTCCTGTTACACTCCAGTCCTGGGTTGACATGATTGTGTCCGGAGAGATGAGATGGTACCATAGTCTGCTACTGTGGTCAGTGTCAAGGGGAGCTGTCCTGGCAATGAGAGAACTTCCCAGGTGACCAGTGGGGTCACCCTAAAACCAGCACCCCAGCAAGGATGACAGATGAGGTATGAAACCTCTGCTGTGTACCCCTGTTCAAAAGCCCAATGGGCTATGGGGTGCCACTGGATCTGGTATTGGCAACGGGGGATGACATGGTAGGGGACCTACAGATCAGTGGCCATCTAGGGGACAGTGATCACCTAATAATAGAGTTCTTCATAAGACGTCGAGTGGGTAAGGTAACTAGTAGGGTGAAAGTGCTAGACTTTAGGAAAGCTGATTTCAATGAACTCAGGCAATTAGTCAAGGACGCACTGCAGAGTAGGAGTTTTGAAGTGATGGGAGCCCAAGAAGGGTGGCTGTGCCTTAGGGAAATGATCCTTCGGGCACAAAGGGAGATGATCCCAATGCGAGGAAAAAGAGGGAAAGGGGCCAGGAGGCTTCCTTGGCTGACCAGAGAAATCCAGGGCAGCCTA
>NW_005842310.1:1010440-1025755 GCF_000455745.1 Alligator sinensis
GGAACGGGCTCCCAAGGGAGGCGGTGCTCTCCCCTACCCTGGGGGTCTTCAAGAGGAGGTTAGATAAGCATGTAGCTGGGGTCATCTAGACCCAGCGCTCTTTCCTGCCTATGCAGGGGGTCGGACTCGATGATCTATTGAGGTCCCTTCCGACCCTAAAATCTATGAATCTATGAATCTATGAAAAGGGTGGAAAAAGGTGCAGGGACAGTGCTGGCATGGACAGCTTCCCTGTCACCTTGCAATGTTGGTGACTCCATTTATCCCCAAAGTCTGTGAGGGAGCAAGAGTGCCTAGCTCAAATACAACCCCCTTTTTGGGCTTTAAAATAAGGACTGTCAAAAAGGTTGGGGGGTGGGGGGGGGGGGGGAAGAGGCAAGAAAGACTGTAGAAAGACCAGCCTTGGCAATGGTTTGGCAGCCAGCCAGGGAAGGGTGCACCCCCAACTTCCTGTCCATGCTACTGGGGGACTGCCCCAAAGAACTATGACCACAGTTCTGCCTGGCCCGGAATGTGGTTTGTGCATACCAGGCTGCCAACTGACAGCCTCCCATGCCACTGTATTAAGTGTATGGGCTTGAATAAGGAACTGGTTTTGACCTGGGGTTATGGCTGGAAATCCTTCTTGGGCTGGGATGGCAACTGGAAATCCTGCAAATCCACAACATGCCTCTGTGGTACTGGAGGACTCTTCTGGACATCTCCGACCAGAAACTTGCAGACTTGCCAAGCCCAAAGCCAGATTTGTTCATGCAAGGCTGCCAACTGACAGCCTCTCCTTGCCCATTGTTCTAAGTATATTAGCTTGAATAAGGAACTGGCTTTTGGGCTGAGATTACAGATTAAAACCCTTTCTGGACCATCTGACACCATGCCTGTGTGCCACTTGGGGTCTCTCCTGGACATTCCTGACCAGAGTTATGCCTGGTCCAAAACACAGCTTGGCCATGCCAGGTTGCCAACTGACAGCACCCAAGCCATGGTACTAAATATATGGACCCAAATAAGGAACTAGATTTAGGGCTGGGAGTATGACTAGAAATCATTCTTGGGCTACCCCATGGCATACCTCTGTGGCACTGAAGGACTCTCCTGGACATCTCTGGCCAGAGTCTTGCCCAGCCCACAGTGTGGTTTGTGCATGCCAGGTTGCCAACTGACAGTCCCCCCATGCCCACTGTACTAAGCATAAGGAATTTCTTTTGGGCTGGGATTAGAGATGGAAATCTTTCTTGGGCCACCCTCACACCATGCCTCTGTGGTTTTTCTAGTTTTCTGGTTTGTGTGTGTTACAGGGCAAGAAGTTTCAGCTGAATCTTTCTGAATCTCTCCAAATTGATTTGGAGGGTTCTGATTTGATTTGGAGAGATTAAGGGGTCTCCTGATTCGATTCGGATGTGGAGGTTCCACCACTGAATTGGGCCAAATCTCTGCCGAATCAAATCAGGGAATGTAGCTTCACATAGCCTTAATAGATGATGTATTTGCATCTTCCAGACTGCTCTGGCAATTGTTCGCACTGAAAGAGTAGCAAATTAGGACAAAATATCTAAAAACAGGGTTAAAAATAATGGAAAAAATATACACATTTTGCACATCTTAATGGCTGGTATTTTAAAAATAATGTTGATAAAATATTTTTGCATTTCTTTGAGTTATTCAGGTTAGATTTTTTCACACCAGTCAGAAAAAAGGACAACAGTATAAACCTGTGGAAATATCCCAGACTCCAGGATGAATGTCGTTGTTGTTGTTATTAAAATTCACAAGAGAATATCCCCTACCAAAATTAATTCCTCTTCATGAATGCAAAGGTTTGCTTTGGGTGCTTTACATTACCAGATACTTCAGTGCATATTCTGAGCTATTTATCTCTTCATTTCCCTAGGGGATCACACCTGAAGTCTAATGTTCAACAAACTACTTTACCTAAAGGCACATCTAACTTTCACCTCAACCACTCTTCCAACCTCATGTCAGAGTAGAAGAACCTGATTTAGTAGTGCACAAAATGGAAACATCCCTTCTCATCATACCATACTGACAGTTTTAGATTTAGCCCAACATTAGGTTAGGAAAGGCCAACTTGAAGCACAAGAAATAGTGCATTTAGAGGTCACCAAATATATATTGTCTAGACAAGAAGGAAGAAAAGTATCACCCACAGAGAATGTAATAGTTGTGGTTTTTTGGTTGTTGTAGTTTTGTATCTGTTTACTTCTAAATGCAAATTGGTTGCAAATAGCAATATATGGCCAGATACTGGTGCTTCCAAGGAACTATGCTGATTTTTACCAGCTGAAGAGCTGGCCTATAATCTAGTTTGAGAATAATATTCTATTATCTATGCTGTTTTAGGACATAATATTTATAGTTTTACATAATAGAAACATTAACCCATGTCAATAGCACTGTTTAGATTTTTCTTTCTTATTCTGTTTGAGTTGGACTAAAGGAAGGTTATATTTTTTACAACATACATGCAGTCTTCTCTTCATTTTAGCAATTTTCCAATTCCTAGCATTTTATTATTTATCCACATTTTATTTCAATGGTTACTCCTATAAGATAGAACTCCTAGAGATTCATTTAGATTTCTATGATATTGGTTAGTACCCCTAGACATCGGATGCATAATTTAGTAATTAGGATTAGTTATATCTGGCAGTAGGAGCTTATGTGAATGTTGGAATGGAACTTTTATATAACCATCTCAGTATCGTGCATTCTTGCTTACATTTAAAAATCCATTACTAGTATTTTTATTGTTCAGGCCCAGGGGTAGCAAACTGTATCTATCTATATCATAAAGCCGTGGTTGTGTAGAAGGATTGTTTTCAGGAAAGCTTTGGCCAAGCCAACATTTTCTGTTAGAATTGCCCACAGTCATCTATAACTAGTCTACCCACCCCTATTTTTCTTACAGATTTTTTTTTCCTGAAAAGGCAACGTGTGCAGTTTAAATTTTTATAGAAGAATTGGATTTTTATCTGTGTTGAGTCTTTTTTTTTTTTTTTGCCTGAAGAAATGTCCATCAAATGCACTTGATTTCAGCATGAGAAAGCAAGAAATGCAGTAGCTCTCGCTTAAATTAGAAGAAGAAACATGACACACAAAAACAAAATGAGGGCAGAATGGAGACCAAAGTCATAATCTAAAAAGGGAAAATCTAACTTATTTGACATGCAGTGTCCAAGTTGGATGTCAACAGATGGTTTCAAACTGTAGTGAAGGTTGAATTTTCATTGACATTTCAAGCACAGTGGTCTTTAACATCTGCTGTCCCCTGATGTGCATTTGACAGCTCACTTCAGCAAGGGATACACAAAATTGTACAGGCATTTTTTTCCCTCTTACACAGCTGGGAATAACTTGGCCCACAAAGGATAATACTTTGTAAAGTACTTCGCTTTACCGTCATATTTTCTGGATTTTTTCATTGTCTCAGCAACTTCTGACCTTTCAATTATAAGTTTAATTAACCTAAAACAAACTTTAAAATAAAGTTCCCAGTATGCCCTGCTTCATTACAATATTGTTTCAATATATTTGATAATACTGAAACAAATACAGATAAATTTCCATCTATACAGGTCACTTCTGGGTAATCTACTTCAATAGTAGCATTGACTAGAGTTTTACCAGACAATAATATTAAATAAACTCTTTATTGCATTATATTTTTTCCCACAGTGAGCTATTTCTTTTTACTTACAGCAACCTCACAGTTTCTTGAATTTATTTATGAATTGACAGTTGAATGCATGGAAATCAAGTTATTCTTTATTGTTGATCAGCAAGATAATCAATAATAATATTAAAGATAATTTAATAAGGCACTTAACTGAAATATTCTCCCTATATCAAATAGTATCCAGCACTAATACTTCTGTTATAGATGTCATCTTAGAAATAGATTGATCCTTGTATATTATTTTATATGTGTATGATTGTTTAATTTTTGTTGGCCAGATTTAAAGAAATCTGAGTTTGGGTGCAGTATTTATATAAGATAAAGAAAGAAAGAACAGAGAGCTCTGCAATTCAATAAACAGCATTCCTTTTTTTTTTTTTTCATTTGTTCTTTTAAGTAAAAGACAGAAAGATTAGCCTGATTTTTTTTTTTTTAATTTGGAAAATTAAATTAAGTCTTAGAGGTGCTGAATTAGTGCCTATCTGCCACATGAAAAAAGTCTGTTTCCTCTAATGATTATGAAATTAAAAATGCATAAGTACCAAGGAAGCAAGCACTAAACTCAGGGATCCCTTTTCCCATCTGAGTGGTGTAACTGCTAAACTACAGTAAAGCTCTCTCTTCCCTCCACTCCACTCCTGGAGTGTTTCTATGTATTATATTAAATAGTAATTGAATAATATGGGAAGAAGGAACAGAACAGAGGACAGTGGCTGTATCTACATGAGCAATTAATGTGATTAAATAAACTCCGGTGCATTTTGTGACGGAATCAGCTGCTCTCAGGCATAGCATTCACACATGTGTCTGGGACTACAGGAGTTATAGCCAGGGTGGAGAAAGTCCTGGGCTGGCAGGAGGCTCAGGGTGGAGGGTCAGCCCTGGGCCCTGGCTGGCAATGTTGGGTGGTGGAGAGGCTGGCTGGGGTACAAGGTGCTAGCCAGCAGGTAGCCCCTGGACTTTAACAACTATGTGCCCCAGACAGCCCCTGTCACAGTCTACACATGTGCTTGATAACACCTAAGTACTCCACTGTTAGATAGTACTATCACTGACAGTAGTATTTTACAGTGGATTTAATTAATCTACTGCTTCCTAATACCAGTGCAAATCTAGACTGGGGGCACATCTACAGGAAATACTTAACTGCATGGTAGCCTAATAACACTATGCTGTAGTGAGCCGGTCAAAAAACATGCTAATAATCTACTGTGTAGTGTTATTAGGCACCGCTCAGTAAGCATCACAAAAAGAAGTGCACCAATACTAAGTTGGCTTAATAACTATTCTCCAACTATTTGGGTTGGTCTAATAAAAGATATCAAATTCACCCAAGGAACCTTGTCTGCCTATGTCCTTAGACCAACACAGCTACAACCTACACCCCTCCAATACTATTGTGGTGTAAATGTAGTTACTGCACATTCATTTAGTACTTCATTAAGGAGCACTAAACTAAATGTGCAGTAACTACAGGATATTAATGAATGTGTAGATATGGCCAATGATGCTTTACTGTGGAGCTAATTACTAAACTCCATAAAGCTCATGTGTAGATGCACCCATAGACTACTTTATTGTGCCACAGAGTCCTATCTTCTTTTGCTTTCTCTTTTCTAATCCCCCGAGTCTAGCTTCAGGCTGCTTTCAACACATAGGGTAATGGGCCAGTGGTTTGGACACTGTCCTGGAGAGTGAACAGTGTAGTTTCAAGTCCTTATCAGGTAAGAGAGGCATAGGACCTTGATCTCTTTCTCTTTGGGCAAAAAGTAGGTATGATGACTGTGCAAACTTAGATGACAAATAATTGTACATGCTCCTTTTCCACTCCTAGACTCTGGTGAACTTGTAAAATTTATGCACTTCTTTAAGTGCAACAGGATTGGAAAGAAATAAAAGTTGAGTGCCTTGGTGGCTGCCTTGGATTCCTTCTGAATATGCTGGATTGTAGAGAGCTTTTCTGGCTAAGAAAGAGGCATTAACACAAAACCTTAGCAATGCAGAATATTGGGTGTTTTGAAGAGGTTACATAGGAAGCCATTTAATTATGTATATGATAGGATGATAAGGTAGAAATAGAAATCACCAAATGAGGGGATCACCTGTGCCAGGATGTCCCAGCCCTGGAACCACATTGGAGTGTTGAACTGGCATATCTCTGTAAGAGGGAAACGCTGGATAGGTGTTTCTGGCACCCGAGGGACCCAGCTATATGCTATATGGGAATTCCTGAGGCATGCAGGATCAGGTTCTTCAAACCCTTGAAGTGGTCACAGTCTATATCCAAGAATGGGTCCTACAAACAGCTATATACAGAAAACCTACAGACCACCAGACTTACGTACACAAAACCAACAGTCATCTCAAACACATCCAAAAGCTGTGATTTACAGTGAGGCTTTCAAATACCATCACATTTGCTGTAAAGAGTAGAGACAATGTGCCAAACTAAAACTGCTTTTACCAAACAAGAACACTTCAGTGGAGAGATAGACCATGTCTTTGATAAACCACCCAAATACCCCTACTACAATAGAAGTGAAGAAACACCACTGACCACACACCCTTGGTTGGCATTTATCACCCCACACCTTTACCAAAAAGAAGGCTCATCAAACAACTACAGCCTATACTTTAAAAAAGATGAAACCTTAAGAGAAATATTTCAATTCTGCCCTGCTCCTGGCCTTCAGACTGCTCCCTAATCTTGTCCAGCTCATTATCAGAAGTAAATTCCCTGGTGATCAACAGACCAAGCCCTACCTTAATGAAGTTCCAGACCTATCAACTCTCCTCTACTGCCTCAAAAAATAAACACCCCTCACAACAGAATCGTAAGAAGCAATGGATCATACATGTCTATCTCAGAAGGTTGTATACCTTATCTAATGCACCAAATGCCCCACATGCCACCTATGCAGGTAAAACTCACAAAAAGCCATGAACCACAATGAATGATCACTGAAAAAAGATAAAGGACAGAGATACTAAAACACAAGTAGGAGAACATTTTTTCACTGGAAAAATCATATCCTGTCTGACCCCACAGATCTTGTGCTCAAAGGAAATCTATTGAACTCCTTCTCTTTGAAAAAGGAACCTGGGAATGAAAATATGTTAGCCTGCTGAACACTGGGCACATTTACATGTGAAATTGCTGTGGTGCAAATATATATGTGCAAATTAGTCTAGATTAAACCCACCCTGGGCAAGCATCGACATGTGCAGAGACACAGGAGCAGATCTGCTGCTCATGGCAGCAATAAGCCTCTGCCCCTGGTAGCCCTGCACTGGCCCCTGCAGTAGCCAGAGGCTGGCAGGATACGCAGGGCCAGGGACAGCTGTCTATGCTGCCAGGGCTTGGGGACATTGTCCTCATCTGGGATCCAGTGGTGGAGCCCACCCCAGCAGCAGGCAGCTCCCAGGGGCAGGATGTAATCTCCCACCCCCTGCTGCTCAACTGACCTAGCAAATGTGCCCCCAGTCAGGCATCTACACATGTGCTACTGCACAGTAAGTGTTTGAGAGTACATTTGCTACTTGTATTTACAGAAAGAAAATTTACTCACAATTAGAGCAAATAACTGTGCAGTAAGTGTCTGCACGTGTAGACAGTGATGCTTACTGCACAGTAATTAGTTCTAATATTAAGTAAAGTGTCTCCTGTAGATGTGCCCAATAAGTACCAGGAACTGAGCATAGACAACAACTTCATGGACCATTGAATCTTCCTGATCCTCACTAATATATGCACTCCACAGGCAATAATGACACTCTCTAACAATCTTGTTCTTTCATTATCAAGTTTGTACTGCACCTCTGTTGTCTGTTGGCTACTTGATGACTTCTCTTATCTCCTACTTTTATTTACATATGGAGTTTCTAACAAGCTTTTGTTCCATCTGCTATTTAGCTCTGCTGGATCTGCTTCTCTCCCAAAGGCCTGAGGAAAGATACTGTGATACCTAAAAGCATGCCTATGTCTATTCCAACCATGCAGTTGGTCCAATTAAAAATACCTCCCACAAGAATTCTTACCTCTTAAAAGGGTTAATACAGTTTCAACCTTAGTCTGTTCTAATGACCTATGACTAAACTCTGGTTTTAGGACATTATCCCAATAAGTCACCTTCAATAGGCTCTGTAATTACTTGTGAGCATATTAAAATTTTGACTCTCAAATTTCAGAAATATTATCCAGGGAGATTTGTATAAAGCTGTGGGAAGATTTAAATTATGTTTAATTTCTGAGCCCAGATTGTATACACTAATTAGTTGAAGCATACTTAATATTGGCAGAATGCCAGATGCCTTTCTGGTGATGAATGTGCTGACATGACTGGCCTGCTGGCCTGAGTATTACAAGTAGGAAAGTAAACAATACCACATGTAGTCTTGATGCGTTTATCCCAAGGTATATACTAAGTATGCACTGAATTATTAAAACTTGCTTAATGATATTTTTATAAGCTTTCAACTATATTTCAGTAAAAGTCTACAAGTTTTTGACACTTCAACAAAAGCCCCTCTTTTTCAGTATCTCTTTGAAAATGGGAGTGTGGAAGTAACAGAATATATTCAAATTAGACTCATTGGATAGGTATGAACAATTAAGAGCATGGCACTGAAGTAATAAATAAAGGAAACACTGAACATACCTACCTGAGATGTGTTCATTCACATCAGCCTGATTTAATGCACATTATGGGCACACATCTACATCTGCCTTTAATGTGCATTAAAATGACAAAATTAAGCTAATCACACCTAAATTTGATACCTGCAAATGCAGGTATCAAATTTAGGCATGATTAGTTATAATGTACATGTAAATGTGACCTGGCACTAATTTTAGTGCCAGCTCTGTTCAGCCACTAGAAGCGCAGGGCTGCAGGGGTTTGGCACTAACTTTAGTGCCCCTGCACATGTAGATGCCCACCAAAAATTGCTTAATGTCTATTAGTTTAATGTGAATTAAATTTAGTAATGCTAAAGTGCATGTGTAGACACGTCCACTAAGAGCTGGAACAAAAACTCATCTATATCATTATATTAAAAATAGGTAAGTTTAGTTATGGTGCAAAATCACTCACTGATTTTTTTTAAACAGTAATTATTTACAAATCTGAACAAATTCAAACAATGTTATTCATTCCAGGTTTCTGCAACATCTTTACACTTTAAATAATCAGGTATTTTTTTCCTCCTGTACATGTAAAAGCCATTCAGTATTTTTCCACCGTGGTAGATCAAAATCATACAGCTGAAAGTACTGTGTTCACTTTTAGCAATGATTGGCAGTGCCACCAAAATATTTTTTATCAAGTTGATTCTGGAAAATAGCTGATGTTCAGTTTGTCTGAGCAGATAGATTGTTTTAACTGACCTAAGTGATCCTTTCATAAGATAACAGTTGGCTTCCCATAGATGAAGCTGAGTAATCAGTTGGTGATGATTGAAATCAGAACTTTCCATCTGAAGAACATCTTGAACTTCTGTTTCTGTGAGACTTAAGGTACTTGTATGAGTTTCAAATGCTGTAAAAAGTTGTAGCCTTTCTATTGTAATCTTGAATGAATGCTGCACATCCAAATGCTTGAAGTAAGTGTGCTTGTAAATTAAACATAAATTACACAAAGAAACCTAGGCATATACAAACAGTTTAGCAAGCTATAAAGATGTAGGACTTTACTGTACAACTACTCTTCAGTAATTGTCCATGTATATATACACTCTTACCCTATGAGTGGAAACAAGAAGAAACATACTTCTGTAAGTCACTCGATTTAAATACTCCTTTGTGAGGTAGGAGATGCAGCTTTCAACCTCTCAGACTGAGGTAGTCTTTAATTCATGTCTGTTATTTTCTCTCACCACTAGATTATTGTATAATAGGACAAAAATATAGATAGCACAATGATCCTCTCCTCTTATGACTATGCCTTAGAGGGAAAAGATTAACCCTATTGGCTGTATGTAAGGGGGATGACTTATGCTTTCCAACTTAGATTTAGAAGTTAAACTTTCCTTAAGCTTTCCCACCTAGATTTAACTTCTAAATCTAGATGGTACTTCCATGCTATGAATCTCAGTCTGTATGCCTTTTAAGTGTGGGAACATTAACCATTTTTATATCAAAACCCTTTGCAAATCTCACCCTATATTCACGTTCATAGAATAATGATAGTCTGTTATTGAAATGTCGAAACCTTGCAGAGCTGCAAATAGATTTTGTCTCCTCATATTTAGGAGTTTTCAAAGATACCATAGAGGAATTTAAATGTTTCTCTATAAGCAGTTTTTCCATCAAACTGAGCTCTGGTTTCAGAATCTTCTATTTCATGTATTTTACTTTTGAAATTCCATATACAGAAACTCAAACCAATGTTTCCTCACAAAGAGACCATCATGTTGAACAGAGGACACTATGTCTAATGATGTGCTTAACACTTCAAATGTTTATGTCCTGAATATGGCATTCTCAGTTTTCCATTTTAAAATCAATTTTGTTATTGTGTAAATGTTTTCAAGAGTATCTCATTGCCAGTATTCATTTTAGTTGTGTCTTAGATGTCAAAACCAAAAGATCCTCAGAGCAATGAGTATATAGAAATTCAAATTTTCCTTTTGATATATAATTACTACACCTGAGATAAAGATTGCCATGTTATTGGACCCTCACAGAATTACCTATAACAGTTGTTCTTCAGATTTAAACACAACAATATATCTAATCCAGGGTCAATGGAGGGAAACAAGAGCCATCTCTTAAACAGCCTGGTGGAACTTTGAAAGGTCTGAAGAATTCATTATGATTCATGGGATTTGGCCCCTTATATGAGGATCCCTCATAATAAGTTGATTTTCAGGACTTAGCATGCAGGGAGTGCTCCTTGCGTGAGCTGTAATCCAGAAGCCAGCAGCTAAACCTCCCTGCTTTCCCCTGCTCTAAGTCTTTCCTATGGACTGGGAACCATCTACTTATCTAGAACTCCCCACCACACCTACCACACTACCCTAGCCACTCCCACACCATCAATTTCTCCTCTGCCAGGTACCTAATCACAGTTATTTTTCAATTTCCCACCCCTGTGAGAAATCCAGGATTTGAGGAAATGGCTCTGGACTAAGAACAGAGTAGACACCCCAGGCCAATGAGAGGGAAATTACAAACATGAGAAAAAATTTTAAAATAAAACATTAAATTGGTTCAAATGAAAACATTAACAAGCAACTCCCATTATGTTCTTGTTGCAGATAATAAGAGATCATGCAGTACTACTATTAACAGCAGATGATTCATTTGTTCTTGGAAATGAAGTTTCATGCTTTTTAATCATCCACATTTAAAATGATTTCTTGTTAGCATCTGGGAAATATACACTTTGCTTTCATAGTTGCCCCATGCTCATTTTGTAAGAATATAGTAGGACTGTAGAACTGGAAAATAGATACAGTCCTGTGCGGGCCAGGTGTGATCCGGGCCCTTTTTGTGCTCTGCGCGGGCTGTGGCCAGCAGCCCGGGCACGCGGGGTCAGAGAGAACGGGCGACACGCTAGAATTAGTTACGGACACGTAATGGTTGATTTAAAGATTATTTACTTACACCGAAGATGGTCGCGGTGTAGGCTGGACAGTTTTCCAGGCACAGCTCCGATTAAATCCTTGTTTGAGGACTACGACAAGCTCTCTCTCTCCCATGGAGTTGTTGAAGCTCCATGGGTCCGTTTATTCTCTCTCCCACGAAGTTTGCTAGGCTCCGTGGGTCCTTTTGTTCACTCACACGAAGTTTGCTAGGCTCCGTGGGTCCTTTTGTGCACAGGGAAGAGGGATACGTCAAGGATTGCGCTCGGTGATGGGGAAAGGCTAGAGGCTGATCAGACCCCTGTTGCCTGCTTTAAATGCGCTGGGTCCAATAGGCTCCTCAGCGCTTAGAGATCTTCACACAGCGTGAAGTCTCCTCCTCCTGGTGTTTGTGGAGTCCTCCAACTTGGGTGGAAACCACTCAAACTTTTTATACGGCTAGCAAGCCAATCACTAGCCGCCACGTGTGAATAATTTCACGCAAGCCAATAATGGGGCTCGAATTATAATACAAATGGCGGGAACTCTTTGCACCGAGCATTTCTTAGATGCAAAAAGAAATGCACCATGCAAAGAAAGCTACAAATTGGTGGGAAATTCTCCCTTGCACCGGGGTTCTCCTTTACAGCAGAAAACTCCACCGTGCAAAGAAGCTGCAATTTGGCGGGAAAATAATTTCGCAGTGCCAAAGCACACACAAAAACAAAAATCACAACTTTGGATTGTGACAAGTCCTATGGAAATGAATCTTGGTTTCGTATATTCTGATACAAAAGTTAAAGTTGCACATTAATCACAAGTCCTGCTCATAAGTCCAAGTGAAGTATCCAACCAAAACCCTGATTAAGTACTTTGCTGCATGAGATGTACATGCCACCATCTTGATTGAACCAAGTATCTAAACCCTGTCAAAATGTATCTGATAATCATTAATTAGAAACCCCTGCACCTAAGTCCTTTGACAAGCCTAATCCGTACTCATACCCTGATCATGCTTAATACAAACTGATAGGGTTGAGTTCAGTATTTAGAACCAGTGGTTGTGGCCACTTCTGCACAACAGTCTAGTGGCTAGAATACTTGCTCAGGAAGTGGGAATCTTATGTTCCCCACCACCACTGTAGCCTAAGGAGCCTCCCACTGACATCTACCACATTGTGGAAAAGTACTCTAGCCACAAGGCTATGGGGTAAACTATGTTCAACTGTCAGGATTATTTAAAATTTTTAACCAATGATTGGTTAAAAAATAATGTCTAAGCAGATTGCATAGTAGGGACTGAAACCCAGGTTTCCCCCTTCTCAGAGGGAGCCTTATCACTGGACTGCAGTCAGACTCTTCAGTAACATCTAAATCTGAGCATACCACTTTGCTTCTGTATTTGCTATTGACTGGATTAGGCATCTTCCCCTCTTCCCATTTAGCATGCTGACTGCTGTAAATCCCAAACCTAAACACTAATCTCTCCATTTAAAGCAGAGAGAATTCAGGTGCCAGAGTACCTCCTCTGTGGATCTAAACATGTTTTTTTGTAGGACAGTCGAGAAGAAAAATGAAAATTACAGGCTACATCTGCTTATTTTATGCCTTGGCTTTCCCTCTCACCCAGATTCTGAAAAGGATAAGACTACAAATAAGGTACTAGTTGGAGGCCCTTTGACCTCCAGAAATGACAGTATTATGGCCTAAGAATACAAAAATAGAGAAAAAAAAAGCATGGGTTCTAAATGGTTTGCCTCAGGGAAAGGGGGGGGGGGGAAGGGGCAGGCCAAAAAAGAGAATAAGAAGAGCCAAACACTAGGTTCAGAGAGCTAGACCCACAGAGGCAGCAGCTGGCTGGATCTATTCCCACTTCCCTTAGAAAAAGCATAATAAATCCTAGTACATAGTAAGATAGAAAAAGCAGTAGCTGCCATGACTAGAGAAGGACAATGTCCAGTCTTGTGTAGAAAGAGATCCTTGCACAGGCACAAACAATTCCCCTTCAAGCTCAGATTGCTGAGATGTTTTCCAGCCAGGGAAAGAGAAAGAAAAAAAAAGGCATCTTCGGCTTAAGCCAATTAATAAAAATGTAATAAAATGGCAGCCTTATTTACAAATCGACAGTGCCCACAAACAGACCCCATCTCCACTGATAGAGGTCCTAAACAGATACAAGTAACCTGGATGCTGTTCTGCTTTCTGTCATACACCCAACTACAGTTTCTTTAGACTTCTTGAATGCGGTCAACTGAGGGCTTTTTTACACCTTACAGCAGGGGTGGGCAAAATGCGTCCCAGGGGCTGGATGTGGCCCACCAGAGCATTCTATCCAGCCCACGGGGCCCCTAAAAAATTTAGAGAATTAATATTAATCTGCCCTGGACTGCCTGTCATGTGGCCCTCAATGGCCTGCCTAAACTCAGTAAGCGGCCCTCTGCCCAAAATAGTTGTCCACCCCTGCCTTACACTGTGAGCTGTACAAATGTTGATTGGTGTCAATTCAGTGCTAGCTTGGAGTTTGAAGCAGTCACACCCATAGTGTAGAAACTTTTTCTGACTGTCCCCCACCTGCACAGCTGTGACTTGCTGCTAGAGGCCTGGTGAGCAGGGGCAGTACTGAGAGTAGGGGGCCAGTACACACATCTTCAGGAGGCCTCAAATGCCTCTACACAAATGCTCGTAGTATGGGGAACAAGCAGGAGGAACTTACCCTCCTGCCAGCAGACACCAACCCAGACATAGTGGGACTTACAGAAATGTGGTGGGACGCAACACACAACTGGGCAGTGAATATCAAGGGCTATAAACTTTACAGGAGGGACAGGACAGGGAGGAAAGGGGGTGTGGCACTCTACATCAAGGAGGAATACACATTCTCAACAAGTAGCACTGGGTCAGAGGAGGGGCATACTGATGTGCTCTGGGTTAGAACACAAGGAAGTCAAGGGGAAAGGGACTTAATGGTGAAGGTCTACTACAGACAACACAACCAAGGGGAAGAGCTAGACCAGGAATTCTTAAGTCAGCTCATGGAGGTAGTTAGGTCAAAGGATGTGGTCATCATGGGTGACCTGAACTTTCCAGACATCTGCTAGGAAGAGCAGTCAGCCAGGTCTGACCTCTCATGTAGGTTGCTAGCTGAGATACAGGACCTCCATCTAACCCAGAAGGTGCACAGTCCCACCAGGGGAGAGGCCTTGTTGGACCTGGTCCTGGCCACGGGTGACAACCTGGTGAGGGGTCTGTGGGTGCTCAACCACCTGGGCAACAGCAATCATCACCTGCTGGAATTCACCATCCAGCACAAGGTGGCAAAGGTCTGCAGCAAGGCAGCAGCCTGGAATTCAGGAGGGCAGACTTCAATGATGTAAGGAGAATAGTCGGGGAGGCACTGAGGTCCCAGAGGAGAGGGAAGTCGGGTGTCCAAGAAGAGTGGTCGTTCCTTAAGGAGATGATCTTTCAAGCCCAAAGGGAGGTAATCCCAACATGGATCAAAGGGGGTAAGAGGGCACAAAAGCCCTCATGGCTCACCAAAAGCATAGTTTCATAGTTTCTAGGGTCGGAAGGGACCTAGGCAGATCATCTAGTCCGGCCCCCTGCCATGGCAGGAAAGAGTTCTGGGGTCAAACGACCCCAGCAAGATGGTCATCTAACCTCCTCTTAAAAACCCCCAGGGTGGGGGCCTGCACCACCTCACTTGGAAGCTGGTTCCAGACCCTGGCCGCCCTATCCGTGAAGTAGCGCCTCCTGATGTCCAACTTGAACCTTCCCTCCGCCAGCTTGTGACCGTTATTCCTGGTCACTCCTGGCGGCGCTTGGGGGAACAGGGACTCCCCCAGTGCCTGTTGATCCCCCCTGACTAGTTTATAGCAGGCCACAAGATCCCCCCTCAGCCTTCTCTTCTGGAGGCTGAACAGGTTCAGGTCCCGTAACCTTTCCTCATAGGACCTACCCTGCTGTCCCTTGATCATGCGAGTGGCCCTCCTCTGGACCCTCTCGATGCTGTCCACATCCCTCTTAAAGTGCGGCTCCCAGAACTGGACACAGTACTCCAG
>NW_005842310.1:1025869-1031489 GCF_000455745.1 Alligator sinensis
ATTTCTTTGCCTCCATTTTCCTGAGCAGGGACCAGGTCATGCCCCCCCACCCCGGGACCACCGTAGGCCAGGGGAGGTGCACCCAGACCTAGGGTCAGTGAAGATCTAGTCAGGGAACTTCTGGAGGGACTGGACGTATTTAAATCAGCTGGTCCTGACGGTCTCCACTCCAGAGTGCTGAGGGAATTAGCAGAGGTCATTGCAGGACCCCAGCACTGCTTTATGAGCACTCGTGGTGCTCTGGTGTAGTGCCAGAGGACTGGAAAAGGGCCAATGTGGTTCCCATTTTCAAAAAGGGAGGAAGGAGGACCCAGGAAACTATAGGCCAGTTAGTCTTACCTCGATCCTGGCTAAGCTTTTTGAGACAATTATCATGGCACATGTCCATGAGGAGCCAGCAGGAGAGATTATGCTTAGGGGCAACCAGCACGGGTTCATTAAAGGCAGATCCTGTCAGACTAACATGGTGGCCTTCTATGACCAGGTCACAAAATCCTTAGATATAGGGGTAGCAGTGGACGTAGTCTTTCTGAACTTTAGGAAGGCCTTTGACACTGTCTCTAACCCCATTTTCATTAAAAAAACTAGGGGACTGTGGTGTCAACACCTACACAGTCAAATGGGTCACTAACTGACTGGAGGTCCACACCCAGAGAGTGGTGGTGGATGGGTCATTTTCGACCTGGAGGGATGTGGACAGTGAGTTTCTGCAGGGCTTGGTCCTCGGGCCTGCACTGTTCAACATCTTCATCAGCGACTTGGACGAGGGGGTAAAAAGCACCCTGTTCAAATTTGCAGATGACACTAAGATGTGAGGGGAAGTGGGTGCACTAGAAGGGAGGAATAGGCTGCAATGGGACCTGGACAGGTTACAGGGGTGGGCGGATGAGAACAGGATGGGTTTCAACACTGACAAGTGCAAGGTACTGCACCTGGGGAGGAAGAACCAGCAGCATACCTACAGGCTGAGGAACTCCCTTCTTACCAGTGCAGAGGCAGAAAAGGATCTTGGAATCATTATTGATGCGAAAATGAACATAGGCCCCATAGTGAGGGGACCCGATCAGGAAGACTAACCGTACCTTGTCATGCATCCACAGATGCGTCTCGAGCAGGTCCAAGGAGGGGATCACACTGGTCAGACCACAGTTGGAGTACTGCATCCAGTTCTGGGCACCGCACTTCAGGAGGGATGTGGACAACATGGAGAGGGTCCAGAGGAGGGCCACTCGCATGATCAGGGGGCAGCAGGGCAGACCCTACAAGGAGAGGCTGAGGGATCTGAACCTGTTCAGCCTCCAAAAGAGAAGGCTGAGAGGGGATCTAGTGGCCATTTACAAGCTAGTTAGAGGGGATCAGCAGGCATTGGGGGAGTCCCTGTTCCCTCGAGCACTCCCAGGAGTGACAAGAAATAACAGTCACAAGCTTGCAAAGGGGAGATTTAGACTAGATATCAGGAGGCGCTACTTCACCATCAGGGCGGCTAGGATCTGGAACCAACTTCCAAGAAAAGTGGTGCTGGCTCCTACCCTGGGGGTCTTTAAGAGGAGGCTGGATGAACACCTTGCTGGGGTTGTTTGACCCCAGTTCTCTCCTGCCCAGGGCAGGGGGTTGGACTTGATGATCTGCTCAGGTCCCTTCCGACCCTACAAACTATGAAACTATGAAACTAGGGGCTCTAGCTGCGAGTTGCCACTACAGGGCATGAGTCAGGACAGGCTCCTATCCCTGCTCTTTGGGTGGCGGGTGAGAAATCCTGGGACACTGGAGGTCTTCAATTTAGGCAGTAGATCTGTGGGGTGTGGCCATAATTTAATGTAACAGAAGCTGAGTAGTACATATTAGAGATAATACTTCCCTGGAGTGGTGTAACTTTGAGCTGCATAACAAGGGCTTAAAATCACTTTAAAGTGTTAATGTGCAGACAATCCAGGGGTTAAGAGCTCCAAAAGTCAGTTAAAATTACTGTGTAATAAGGCCCTTAGAAGTATACTCCTGTTGTGTTTCCTGAACATGCAGGGCCTAGAGGCATTTATACACGTGCTCCAAGAGTGGAGGGGGTGCTTTAATTAGAGCAGCTCTGAGAGCCACTCTAATTAAAATGCCTGGAGAGTCATGTGCATCAGTGTCCCCATACTGAAAAGCAGTGGCTGGGGCATTTTAACTAAAGTTTGTCAAACAAGCTGTAGTTAAAGCAGCCCTGCCTCCATTTTCCATGTGGGGACACTGATTCATATGACATTGGAGTCTATTAGAGCACAATAATTACCATGCTCTGGCAGACTTGATTAACTGAGTCTGCTTCGCTGTAATTACAGTGTGTCAGCGCAGCCTTTCTGCCTTTGTGTCAGTTCACAAAGACTCTCATGGACCCAGAGGGACAACCTTCCATCTTCAGCTCCCTCTGTGCAAAAATGTTTATTTCCTACCTATGGGGACTTTTTACCATCTTGTACCATCTACACTTTTCCCAGAGTGTGACGAAGGGACATTGATCCTGAAAGCTTGCAGAAAAGGACAATTTACTTGCCATTTTCCAGTTGGTCTAATAAAAGGTATCATTTTGGAACCAAGAGTTCTAGTTTTTTGTATGTCTTTTTGTCTCAGATCAACACGGCTACCAAGTACACCCCTTAGCTTGGAGCAACACTCTAAAGTCTCTCCAGAGAAGACCCTTTTTCAAAGAGGAATATATTGCAATATTTTAAGAACCATCCATCTCCTGATTCACTCCATTTCACTCTTCCCCCCCCCCCCCAAGCCATATGTATGCAGTTGTCATTTCACCTTTAGGTGCTTACCAAAGCAGGTCATTTTGCCTGCTTGCTTTTTCTGAATTCACTCCCTTATGAGCTCCTCAGCCAGTTCTCCAAAGCAAAATGCAGTCTTTAAGAAAACAACATACACACACACATGCACACAAAAAGCCTTGGTCCTTTCCTGGACAGCAGGAGACCCTATTTCTGTACTGGCCCCAGCACAGCATCCTGACTTCCCCTCCCAGCTTGCTTACTTTCCTCCTATCCCTTGCTTTGTTTTCTGGAAGCTTTTAAAGCTCTCAGTGGGACACTCCCTCCTTACCCAAATGCCCTAGAGCAGAGGAAGAGAGAGTGCTTACAGTGCTTGCCATGAGGTTTAAGTTCTTCCTCCAAGTAAAGTGGAACGTCTTTTGATTGGTTTTGACAAAATGTTTTTGGAATCCAGAATAGGATTTCTAGGACATTTTTCCAGCAGCTTTTCCTTAAAGGGACAGCCCTTCTAAAACCTCCTTATATACTCTGCTCTGTAGGGACAGATGCTTGAGTCCAGTGAAGTTGATAGCGTGCTACAAAAGGACCCAGTTCCAACCACAAGGGTCAGTTTTCAGGGTCATGACCCAAATGTATGAATACTTTACAGCTGCAGAGTGACTGATCATTATTATTTGGGCATGGCCACAGACAGAATTCAAAAGTTTAAATCAGGTTGTATTAGAAGAAAAAATGAGCCATTCAAAAATTGTCCACTCTTTCATGGACTTTCTTCTTTCAGTCTTTGAATGTACTGAATAAAGCTCCTAATTTCTATCCAGCCACCTTTGTAAATTGAAAAAATTCTGCTATGACATCCCCTTAAAGAGAATTTTGCAAATAAAGACAAGCCTTTTACTTTGTCTTATAAGACTAGCTTGGCTTATTGTTATCATACATAATCTTCTAGCATGAGATAAATAAGTTGTTCTGTCTTTGAGCTCATTGTATCCACGTCAGAGCTTCTGCCCTCAGGCTTTCAATACTGGCTTTTGCAGTTTCTTACATGGATGAATAAAGCTCATGAACTGATGCACTATATATTCATCAGTTCCCAAGTCATTCCATTTCTACAGAAGGCTATGTTTTTAATGTTCAGCATTTTAAGATGTGAACACCACAAAAGCATAACTAAAATAATTGAGCCTATTTTATTCATTACTTATTTTTTTCAGGACAATACATCTGGAAATGATGGCAGTACTAACTTGAAATGATAATGAACCCTAAAAATGTAGGAAGTAGCTTCTCAGCTAATTAAGTGTTTGAGTATTGATCACTGAGGACTCTTTATCTTGCCAATATTATACTATTCTTATGCTCATTGGCGCTTACTGTTCTGAAGAAATATTAAAATGGTGCACCTCAATTATATTTCACTCAATTTAGTTGGCCAGTTCAAAATCCATATATGCAAATTATTTCTATCTCTTTGACAATTCATATTACTTTGGCTTGCCTGCTATACACCTCATTTACTGTACTTGCTAGAATTCCTTATTCAAGGTCCTGATTCTTAGTTTGATTAGTCATTTATAGTACTTTTTTACTTCTTTATTAAGGTTCTCCTGCCATTACTCAATCAAGTACGAGCATTTATAAATATGTTTAAAGGAACATCAGCAAACATCCTGATTTCTTTGTTGTTGCTTGTGAATGCAAAGAAATTACCAATAAACAAGCTTTATACTAAATTTCTTCTCCGCAAAGCACAGGTAGTGGTTCCAGCTCTGGATGCATTTGAAAGTGATTGGTGCAACACCCAAACCCCAGGCAAAGGTATCTTTGAAATACTTGAAGCATGAGCTGTCTGATAGTTATTTTACTCCCTAGTGCAATTCAGAGCAATTCATGTGTCATTCCAAGGTCACACACTCTGTCAGGTCTCAGATGCCTGGAGGTGGAGTAACATACAGCTGGCCCTGGGAACTTCCTTATGACAGAAGTTTTCCATGGGCTCTGAATCTAAATGAGGGAATTTAAAATGGTCAGTGCTAATACCGGGGAGGACCCTTTCTTTACAAGCCAGTTTTTGTTCAGAAATGCAGAATTATGGAAAATCAAACTTTCTACAGGAGGCTTTTTCAGGTCCAGGATGAAGTTTCTGGTTAAAATGAGACGGGAAGAGAGAGCGCTTATGGTGATTGCCCTGAATGTCCCACGTTTAAGTTCTTCCTCCAAATAAAGTAGAACATCTTTTGACTGGTTCTGACCAAACTTTTATCGCTAATGTTTTCTGAATTCAGAATGGGATTTCTAGTCAGAATCAAACAAATCATGAAATCTCATTTGTAAAAAATAGCCCAGTGAGTTGGCACACAAGTAAGTTGTATAGAACATAAGGTAAAGTTCCTGTTTAGAGAATTTACTGCGCAGACAAAGGATTTCAACCTGGATGTTTCCATATTCATGGTGAGAACCCTAAAAAGTAGTCTGTTTACATATTACAGTTTAGGACTTGTTCTTGTTGGGTTGTTTGTTTTTTTTTCCACTTAAAATATAAAGCCCTTGGTTTTATATCTAGAATGATATCAGAATAAATGTGGAAAATATTCATTCATTCATTCATTCATTTTAATCTGATTCTTTATGGTGTGTAACAGAATTCTTCTTTCATTCTACATAGAGGCTTTGTTTTTTCCATGGCAAATCTATGATTTGGGCATAAACAAAGGCTTGCCTGCCATGCGTATTTTCATTCTCATATAAAAATATAAAGACGATATTAAATTGTATCTTTTCTTTTATTTTCTTTCATAAAAATTGGGAAGGAGATACAGGATATGGGTTACTGATTGTGAACCTCATAGAAGTTGTCACTGTGTTTCCTG
>NW_005842310.1:1031590-1037135 GCF_000455745.1 Alligator sinensis
GCTGAGCTCCTTAACCATTTCTTGATTTATTTTACAACCTGCCTTTATATAGTTTTATATCCCAAACAGCTAAATAACTTAATTCTCCTTAGTATACCATTGTTTAAGATGGTAAGTGATTAATTCAACAAATGACCTCACTTAACAGTCAGAATTTTGGAACCAACACAATGGTGATTAATGGCGAGATCAATCAAAATCTGAATTTGTTCTCAGTCCAGATTGCTTTATATCTAATAGCACCTTCAATGTCTTTCTCTGCTATTTCTTTTTGAAAATCAGCATATCTAAGAGGTATTAGATTTTGAAAAATTCTCCTCCTTTTAACTTGATGTAGAATGCATATGTATCTTCAAGCAAGACATTCATTTTAAATTGGTATTACTGCAATTTGCTATTTACAAGCGTTTGAACATTGCTAATTATGGGTCCTAGTTTAGCACATCACTTTTACATGTACTTAACCTTAAGCACATCAAAACTCTTTTTGAAGTAAGCTCCCATGTTGCCAAATGGCAACTAAGTCTGTAGCATGAGACCACTGATAGCCCATGCAACAACTATGTTCCTTCTCTATCGGGCAGTGGATAATTTCAGATCTACTAGTTAAAGCTCATTTTGCTTCCAACCCCATACCCTCCTATATGCTTAGGTGTATACAAGAAATGCATTTTTTCTTCGTAAGCTTGTCATAACGTACTCTCCCATCTTTTTGTGCATAGAAAGTATTTCTCTACTGCCAAGTCTGGGACACTTGGGGTTTAGATTTACTCATTAATAAGCCCGAAACACAGCACTCCCAAATTGCTTGCCTTATAACAAAGTTCCTACAAAGTTAGAATGCCTTAATATGTTCACAGGAAAGATGGTCATTTGAAAAAAAAATATCACTGCATTTGTATATCACTTTGTCAGACTCATATAATTTATGGGAGAGCCAGGAACTTTTAGTATTTCTAAATGTGAAGGCCAAAAAATGTCATACCCATTGACAGCGAGGACACAATACAACAAATCACCTCATAGATTACATCTGGTGGATACATTTAGACTTGCTTGAAATTGCCAACTGTTTTTTATCACCAACCTAATTACAGTTTGCTATGACATGAATTCATAGGATTTTGGTTTAGGCTTTTTGTGTATGTATTGCAAATCTGCTGTTTTTTCCAGAATTTAAGCTTTGAATTTGGAAAGGGAAATGGAGGAGATTCTTCAAATTTACTTTCATGGATTGGGAGGATGTACTGTGACCTTCTTTGTTATGCCAGTCCATTCATTCAAATAAATAAATAATAGACATTGCAACAAGTTTTTAACAATTCATCTAGTAAAATATTTGTTCAATATTTTACTGATTACTTACAAAAATATTTTGAGGTGTTTGCTTTTATTCTTTTAACATTGGCATAGAAGTGAAAATTTCCATTTCTCTACTCCACTGTATGTTAGATTCCCAGGGGAACTTTTGGGTTTTTCTAGAGAATTTTGTTCAGCAGCTGCAAGGACAAATTTGTTTAATGAGCTAATAAATATTTTGAAGTTGTTTGCTTTGTCTCTCAATGAAATCAACTGTGTAAATCTAGCCCCTGCAGGCTAAAAATAATAGAAAATTAAAATATTTTGCTTCTCTTCCCCTCCTTCACAGATCAGAAGGGAAATTCCTGCAGAAATAATTTTAAAAATCCTTATCAGCTTGTAGCCCCACACTGTCTCTGAGACTGAATGGAAAATTTAACGATGAGATATAATTTTATCGCTTGTCATTGAAACAAAAGAAAAAAATACATTCCAGAAAAATAAGCTGTTAGTGTACACTTCTCATCCAGACTACCCCACAGTGAAATGCTTAGCGAAGAAAGGAGACAACATATAAAGGTATTAAAAACATGCTCTGTAAGATCAGTAGAAAAAACTACTTCCAGAGCACCCTTTACAGAGAATGCCCAGTTGATAAAATATGGAGGTTAATATCTAGAGCCTGATAGTTCAAGTGTCCCTATGGAACCAATTATTAATGAAGTTTGTAAGGAAAAAAATTAGTGTCTCAGGTTACATACATAAGTTCAAAAACATCATGATAATTCTCACTATTTTTCCCCCAGTAATAAACCCGACAGGAAGAGAAGTGTACACACAGCATGTGCCAGTGGTGTGCAGCCAGTGGGCCCCTGTGCTCCCATCCCAACATGATTTGCAGGCTTCCCTTATTTCCAGAGAGGGTCAAGAGCAAACCCCTGGGCAACTCCTGCCCACAAAAGCTCTCCCTCCCTGCTGTGAGGCTTTGAGAGAGGATATCCAGAGAGTATCTGGTCTCTTTTCAGAGGCAAGCATGCCAGTTTCTATTTTAGCACCCTGATGGACTGGCATCAGCACCAAGGGCATATCAATTAGTGGAAAATCATAGTCATGGAAGCCCTGGCACATTCTTTCATGTTATGCCAAAACAAGGGGCAGTACCCAGCCAGTGGGAATGAGTCATGACTCAGTTTCCCCATGCCTGGGGTTTACATAAATATTGTTTTTCTTTGACAACTGTGAGGGAATCAGAGTGGGGGAAATCCCTGGATGGCTGAACTCCAGCTGTGATGTAGGCATGCTCAGCCATGTAGTCATATTAATGCTAGGAGTAAAGCTGCGAGTTGCCACTAGAGATAGGAGAAGGGAGATGGGCATGGGAGAGGGACATGGGAATGAGATGTGCCTCAAGGTACCTTTTTTATCAGCAAAATAGCTTCTTTTAGTACAAATACAAATTGTAACTTTTTTCCAAACAGCATCTCTTTCCTTTGGCTTACAGTTCTAAACAACAAAGGGGGAAAGGGAAGAATAAGGAGAGGTAGTTGACTAGGTGGGGTAGGAAACCAGAGGTGTGATATTAGGAATATGGCCTCCATCAAACTTGAGAAGCAATTCCAGGGGCAGTTGTTGGTGACCCATGTCCTAATGCCCTGAGTCCTCCATGAGCATCAGAGGGTTCTCAATGAAGATGGAGGACATGTAGGTAATCCATAAGTCATGGTCTCAATGAGGGGGTTTGTGGATGGAGGAGCTGGATCTATGTCTGTGGCCACAGTCACTGTACAGTAGCACAAGGGAACCTGCCATCTATGCTCATGTGCCCTGGATCCCCAGGCCCTATCCAGGGGTCCCAACCACAGGACCTTCCAGCACACTTAGTATTTCATCCCCTGACACCAGAAGCTGGGGTAGTTGTAATACACAGGACTCCAGCGTTGGGGTTGGGGCCTACTCTCTTGAGACTCTTGAGCACGATGGGGAAAAGACAATGGGGTCAATGTCCCTGACCCTGAGCTTGAGAATATAGGTGACTGGGGCAGTGAGCTCCACAAAGGGGGAAGGTTTGGAGCTATGGGGCACCCCATCTCGGAGGTTGAAGTGTCAGGAATAAAATGGGACTTCCTAAAACTTTAGCTGAAATAGAAAGTTCTATATGCCAATGTGCGATTAACCTCCCTGTCTTTTATAGCCTTTGGTCCTACTGTTAAGATTAAACATTTTTTTGAAAAGGATATTTTTCACCATCATGTTAACCACTGGTCACAGCTTCAAAAGGAAGGCTTGGAGTAAATGAGCCCAATTTGGCCTGCTGTATAATCACATTGTGTACACAGTAGCTGTGTCTACATGAGCGGCGGACTGTCTCAGTAGCATGTTGCTACTGCACACTAGCATCTTGTGAAGTAGCCTGGAAATCTAGGACAGCTGCAGGTTTCCAGCTGAAGATAAATGAAGACCTATAACCTGAGGTGGTGCATTCAGAGGTAGAAGACAGAAGTCTAAAGTGTTGCTGGACTGGAAACATAACAAAAATGACAGAGTAAATAGTGCACGGCTTGCACACACGTAGATCTAACAATGTGGGCAATTATAAAAATGGTTAACAATTAAAAAAAAGTTCATTTTTATTTTTGGTACTTGCCTAGTAAGGCTTAGTATATATTATATAGAAGTAAGGTAGCTTACACTGTCAACCAAATACCACCAAGAAAAAGAATCTAGTATTGAAAGAGCCAGAGCATGGCCATTTTACTCCTGGCCTTAATATGACTACATATCCCCGTGTGCTTATAAACACTTTCATAATTTATATGCAAGTGTTTATAAGCACACAGGGATATTGGCTGGAGCCATGTTGGTCTAAAGGCATAGACAGACAAAACTCTTGGGGTAGAGGTGACATTTGTTATTAGACCAACTAATTAGTTGCAAAGAAAAAAGTTATAAGCATTTATACACACAGCCATAGTCCAGGCAAACATCTTTCCATTTGAATATATTCTGTATATAAACCACAAAAAGAGAATAAGTATATATAAATTTTACATATGTACATAGTTTGCAGGTTGTTCCATATTTTACTGTTTCTATTTTCCTGATTAATCACATTAAAAATGAGATGGATAACTAATTACTCATCTCCCATCCAGTTCTGAAGAAGCTGTAAAGAAAGCCCTAATTGATAATGACACTGAATTCCCCAGTCCAACATATAACCAGTGGAGTAAGTATTCATATTAGAGTACATAGAACAGGGAAGAAACACGTTGGTATTGATGGGATCAGGTTGGCTGAATGATACTGAACAAGGCGAGGTCCTAAAGTAGCAGACTGCAGCTGGCTGTTGAGAATCAGACATGCAGAAATCAGACATGCAGAGAACAAGGACTGCAATTTGAGCAATGTAGGGAAGCAGGTTACTACTGAGAGGGTGCATCTACACAAGACATTTATTGCTGGAAAGAAATAAACAACAGGGTGCCCCAGGGATCTGTGTTGGGACCAGTGCTGTTTAATATATTCATAAATGATCTGGAAAAGGGAGGAGGGATAAAATATTATTGCAGGAGGGCCCTGTATGTGCGTGCACCTGTCTGCATGTACACACCCACACACTACCCCCATGCAGGTAAGTGTGTCATAGGGAAGGGGCATGGAAGGCCAGATTGAGGCCCCGACAGTGAGGGAGGGAGGGGGGCAGAGGCTGAAGTGAATAGGGCCCTGGTGCCAGGGCAGTTGTGAGACACTTGGAGCCCGGGCAGCTCATCTAGTGGCACAGGGGGTTCCCACCACTGTAAGCACCCCAGCAGAGACCCAGGGCACATATGCCCCCTGGATCTGCGTATGAAGTGGAGGCAGCTGCCAATGCACAGTGGGCTCTGCACCCCACTGCCGCTGCCCTGGAAGTGGTGTCATGTGCCTGCCACACACAGGACAAACAGCCCAGCCTGCAGCAGTAGCTGTCTCTGCCCCACAAACCAGGAGGTATGTGCCCCCCGGGCCTCCACTGGGGTGTGCACATTAGCAGGAGCTCCCCCACACCCCTGGATGAGCCACCCAGGTTCCAGGTGTCCCACAACCTGCCCCAGCCACAAAGCCCCATTTACCCCAGCTCCTAGTGCAGGCATGATCTCCACCCCAGCTGCTCCAGATGTCCAAAGTGAAGTGCAAGGCTACCTGAAGACCTGCTTTGTGCAGATTCTCCCTCAAGTACTCCCTGCATGCCTCATACAGGGAAGACACC
>NW_005842310.1:1037166-1058175 GCF_000455745.1 Alligator sinensis
AGATGGTGCATGTGGGCACTTGGTAGGATGGGGCAACAAATGCCATGAGCCACCTTAACCCTGGCCACTCAACTAGGGAGAAGGACTGGCCATTCAGAGCAAGCATCTCCCCAATGCTCTGGTGATCTCACTCACCTTTGCAAAGGGTCCCCCTGTGTTCTTGCCTGTGCCCTATTGTTCCAGGGTGGCCTGCCTCTTCTTCAGGGGGATGGAAGCTTTGGAGCAAGAGGGGGACTTCTTTTTGGGCATGCTCCCACTGGTACCAGGCTGAGGAGGAACAAGGGCTAAGGGGTGGCGCCTGTGAAGATGCATCAGCATCCCCATGGTGCTGTAGTGTTTCAGAAGTTCAATTTAAAATTGAATATTTTGGGGGCTGTATTGAGGATTTATGCATATTATGAAAGAAAGAGCATAGAAAAGCAAATATACTGACTATACCATGGATACCATTTTCAGTCTGGGAGGAATCAAACCCACATTAGTGATCTTCCAGGAGAAGACCCAAACCACCAGGCTAACATCTACTCTGAAATGGATGACTCCTCCACCACTTGCCCTATCTGGTCTTACATCTGGTTTTGGCAGTGAAGACAGATACCATACCTGGGATCATCTGCCACCTCAAAATGATCCCATACCACACTACCCCTTTGCTTCTGGTGTTCAGGTGCAGATCCTGCCCTTTCCCACTCCTTAGCAGGCAAAGGCACAACAACAGGAGTGGACTCAGCTGAGCCTCTTGCCTCCACAACCTCTACCTCAACCTCTTCCAGTAGTGATGTGTGGGGGGTGTATGGAGGTGCACATGCACCCCCTGAGAGCACCAGTGCACCCTCTGACCAGCTGCAGGAGTGCCGGTGCCCCCCTGCAAGCACTGGCCGATTGCTGCAGCCACTCCCAGAAGCAGCTGCAGCAATCAGCTGCAGTGAGCAGCCATTGTGGGATTGGTAGTGAGGGGGACCACCCCCCTCGTTGGCAGGAGTGGTCGCAGGGAGGCATGTGCCCCCCCCTGACTATGGCAGCACCATTCACTCATGACCTCTTCTGAAGTGCCTTCCGGAGAAGGAGACCTGGCTCTATTAGAACATGGAGGGGAGTGAAGCACAATTTCAGAATCCTCTTCAGTTCCCTGAATTTCTTTTGCTAGGGCACTCAGGTCCCCTGCTTCCAGACCCAGCTCCTCCTCTGACACTGGAAAGCTCAGACTGAGAACTGAAATGGAGGTGGAGGAGACTGTCACGCTGGTGCTGCTTGTCATGCTGGTGGTGCTGGGGGTTATTATTATGGTTGGTGTTATTGGAGGGGGTGCAGATGCAGGCACTGGTCCCACCTCCTTGCTGCCACTCACACCAGAAGCCTCATGTATGATAGTGCTAGGGAAGATATTGCATCTAAGTTGGGGAGGGTGGAACTTACAGCTCTCCCTCTGCCCCCTCTCCCTCCCCAGCCAGAAGACTTGGCACCTTTCCAGCGCACTACCATATTTCATGTGCAGGAAAAAAAAATGTGCATCTGTGTGTGTAATAAATGTATGTGTATTGAGTGCTTTCCAGGCAAAGCAGTGCTTTCTTGTTGTTGGTGGTGTGTGTGTGTGTGTGTGTGGGGCGGGGTGGGGCGGGGGGGGATAAGAAGAAGATATAACAGGATTTTTGAGGAAGGGTAGGCAAGGGTAAATAGGAAAGGATTAATGGTAATGGCTAAAACTGCATAAAAAGGCACTACCAAGCTGCAAGCCAAGCTTACACAACTGCATAACAAGGCACTACCAAGCTGCAAGCCAAGCTTACAGATACTGGTTTCTGCTGCTGCTCCAGACACTCACAGATGGAGCTGCAAAATGGCATACAGCAGTTCACAAACAGCTTTTTTATGGTGCTTCTCTGTCCCTCCCCCAGAGCATTGGGTTTGGAAGGGATCTCAGGGACAGAGCCGTGTTACTGGCCAGCTACAGATGTCAATATCACAGCAGTCTTTCTCCCCAACCCTTAGCCTCTCTTTCCCCGCAAGCCCGCCTCCGATTTCCCTGCAAGCCTGCCTCCGACACACCTCAAAACAGCTCTGAAACATCCCAAACATTTTGGAAAATTTCCAAAATGTTTCAGATGGCCCGTTTTGTTTTGGACCTGTTTTGGAGCCTTGCGTTCCATTTCAGATTCAGTGTTTTGACTGTCGAAATGTTGGAATCTGAAGTGAAACAAAATGACTGCCAAAATTTCACACAGCCCAACTATTGTGTATGGGAGTTAGGAATACATTCTCTGAATTAGAGCTTCTTACACCTTAGATGCTGTTGACTGCAAGTGAGAGAGGAACAGTGGAAACAACCCTGGTCAAACCCAGTTCACTCTCTTTTTCAGCATCTATTTTCTGCCACTGTGACACAGGATACTGGGGCAAATGGTTTGACCCAGTAAATGGCAGTTCTTATGTTCTCATACTCAGGAGATAGGTAGCAGGGCACCAGCGCCAGGTACCAGATAACAACCTCGAGGGAGCTGACACTGATGCCACAGCCTGTGTTGGGGGAACTTACACAAAGACAGCAGCATCCCTTGCCTCTGCTGCAGTCTGAACTCTCCCTTCTTGTGCTGCCCCAATATAGGGTATGCTGATTATCCTGCTGTTAGAGGGGTCATAGACTAGGGCTGAAGGTACCTATGCAAAGGTGTCATTGATTTACTTGTATCCCACTAGCCTTCCACCAATGTAGTCAATGTCTTTGCCTCTCTTTAGTACTCAGTCTCTCAACACTTGAAAAGGAATTATTAAAGGATCCATTACCTTTCTCTTCTGCAGTCCAGACAAGGACCTTTGAATTGTGTGGACTGAAATCTAGGAGTCTATATGAGTTTTGCCTCTACAAGGGGTGAAAAATACAGCCCTTGAGTATAGGCACTATGGGAAAGATGAGTCTGATCTAGCCTTCCTGTTTTGTGTTCATTAAACACATTTTTATTGTGGAAACTCTGAGAAAACATTGTGTTCACATAAATTTGTTTCCTTTGTCATGTTACAAAACAAAGTAGCTAGTTTTTCTTTTGTGCAAAAACATTCCTTATGGTTATACATACAATTCCAGGAATTGATTTGAACAGATTTCCAGGTATAGAACAGGAACAAATTGAAAAAGAAAGCCACTGGTGTGCTCAGGGCAGGGTAGATTTGCACCTTATTCTGCTAAAGATGCTTTTATAAGTTTTTCTTTTAGAAGATGCAGAAAATGCCTAGAAACTGGAAAGCCAGATTTGATGTCTGTTTTTCTTTTCTTTTTTTAAAGATTGCACTAAAATGGCTCTGTATTTATCTGAGATGGAATTTTGATCATTTGAGAACAAAAAATAGTGTGCAAAGAGAATGACACCCTTGACCACAAGACCTAGAGAGGCACCAAGTTATGAAAGAGCCAGTGAAAGAATAAGAAATAAGATTTTAAGGGCTGCTACATGATGTGAGAATAACAGTTCCAAACGGCTATGGGCAGAAGGGGTTTTTTTTAGAAAAAAAATGTAACTCAATGTGTATATAAAAATGAATAAATAAATAAATAAAAAGTCAGGAGTGAGAGCCTGGTAAGGGATATAAATTAAATTTGGCACTTGAGCGCTAATGGGTATAAAAACATAGTAATGGATAATGTAATCTGTAGTTAAATGGGGCATTGATATTATGAATAACTATGAGTAGCATTATATTAAGATTGGTGCCTTAGATGTTGTTAAGTGGTAGTAAGTAATATACAGGAAAATGGAGGTATAAGACAGAAAAATTAAGAAACTTTATTAGCAGTGAAGTAATCCCCATATATTAGCAACAGGTTCCTTCCTTTGCCGGTAATAAATCCATGTGGGAAGGGGTATATGCGTTGACTGGGAAAAGTAGTGCTTTATAAGGGAAACTCTGCAGTTTCCTGTGGAAACAAATCATTTGCTCATACCTAGGAAAGAAAACCACTTAGTAAACTGGTGCAATTTTTACTTTGTTCTAAAAAGGTGTATATACTGAGTACTGATAGCAACAGCAGTGTCCAACACACATAAATTCTAATGGGATAATGGGGATGAAGAATCTTATGGGAGTCCAAATGTTTCTTCTTTCTAGAGATACTTTACAGAGATGACTGGGACTTGGTTTAATCTGGTGTATTCTAGTGCTAAAAAATTGCTATTCAGAAAGAAAAAGTAATGTTTATTGTTTTTATATGATCCCTACTACAGAAGATATGTAGTAATCTGAGGGAAAATATATCTCTGTGGGTGCAGCTAGATGAGACATTTACTGCACATTAGCCTAGTAATACTGTGCAGTAACATGGTGGTAAAAAATCATGCTAATAGCCTACTGTGCAGTGTTATTAGCAGGGATCCTGGTTTTCTCTGATTTAAAAAATCCCCATTTTTTAATTAAAAAAAAAAGCAGTAATCCCAAATCCACATTTTCCCCATGATTAAAATGAAACACCAGTCTATAATATGCCTATAGACATAGAAGATATAGATATCCTGAGAGAGGAAGAGGGAGAGGGGCTCAGGAGGTAATCCTTTTCAATTGAGAATTATCTTTTACTGGTTCTGGGTAACTCGTGTTGAAATCATGTGCAACTGTTCCCCAGGCCCAAAAGCAGCTGGTTGTCTAACATCTCAGGAGGCACCACGCCCAGCCTCTTTATCTCCCCCCACAGTGACAGTGGGGGCAGACAGGAAAATAACTAGAGAGAAAAATCCCCACTCCCTTCCCATTCCAGGCACTTGCCAGCCCCAAGCTCCCTCCTTGCCCCTGGGGAGGAGGCACCCTGGGCTCCCCCTCTGACTCCCCAGCCTTCGTGGCTCACCTGCAGCTCCTGGCACTGTCCCAGGGGAGCAAGCAGGGAAGGAAAACCTTCCTCCTACTGCTGCTGAGCCATGGCAGCTGTCTGAGCTGAGCCCAGCCTAGAGAGCGGTGGTGGTAGGGATGTTCCTATTCCCTGCTTGCTCCCTCAGGAGCCACAGGGAAACCAGGAGCTGGGCACAATATAGGGCTGAAAGGCCTGGAGATACAGAGAGGACTGAGGCCAAGAGTGTTGGGCCTGAAACAATGGCCTGCAGCCAGAGTAAAGTGGGAGGCTAAAGCCAAGAGAGCTGAGACCTCTATAGAAAGGAATGAATTGTAATACTTGAAGGAGATGTCTAGGTCCTGAGATATTAATATGATTTAAGTGCTGAATGGGATGTCACAAATCAGTTCCAGCATGAAACCCTTAATTTCCATTGACTGTTTTTTCAGTGTGCTTCATCCGTTTTTTGTAATATGGAAATTTTATCAAATGACAAAATACATTTGCTTAAGCATTTTCACTACAGAACTGAAGTAATTCACATCATTTATTCCTCCCATAATAAAATACAGCAGGGAACTCATTTTGTAAGCAGAAATATCTAATATACGATCAGAAACTAATTAGAAATATAGTATTTCTTCTAGTAGAACTTCTCTATTGTAGTGAATCAGCTTCCCTTTTTTTAATCAGAGTGTGCTAAATTAAGAAGCTCTTAAAATATTTTATACCAAGGTGCCATTCTATCGTTTATATTAATGTAAAAATAAAAATGATTTGCAAAGGAAAGACTTTCAAAAGTTTAATAACCTATATTTAAAAAGTATAGTCACTTTTATTGCTTACATCAATTTCAGTGTTGAGGCACCTCCTGCAATTACTTATATAGTACGTATCAGTGATACTTCAAATAATGTCACCCAGGTCTTAAAAATGTTAAAAATGGTCTCCGAGTACATGCAGAAGCAGGAATGTAGTAATCCTGCTACTGTAAGTTAAAAGGATAAAACTCTGTTGATATTTTCTATTCAGTGGGAGATGATTCAGTGGTTACTACTAGATGCTATTGAAGCCAAAAGGCTATGGTGGCATCCAAATTATGAGATGTCAACTGTTTATATTTGTTCTGATTTAAATTTGATAGCCATAAATACACTTAAATATCCTCCCTGAAAACTTTAAAATACATTCTATTTAAGATACCTTTCTTCTTGTTCTTTAAATTATTTGCATTGCTTTTTAGTTCCTTGTAACATGTTCCTGCAAGCTGTTTGTTTCCCTTCTTTGTGTTGTCTTTTTTTGTCCGAAATAATCAAGGTGTAACAGGGGGGCCTTCTCAGAGCCAATCTGACTTTGACTCACCCACCTGTTCCTGGGCTAACCACCCACCTTCTTGCCCACCACACCTTGATGATAATTAATTATTGTTAATTAAGTGGGAGACTGCCCATTTCTTGCCCCAATGCCAGGGGACGTTATCTGTGGCTCCGTACCTCCCCTACACTGCAGCCCATGCTTTGCAGATGGCATCCTCTGTTGTCAACATCGCCAGTCCCACTCTGGGCCCCAGAATCGTACTGTTTGAACCCCACCTGGATCCCCCTGCTCAGGCGGCCCATTCCGCTTTCATCGTAGGCTGCATAGCATCCTGAGCTGCTCCCCCTTATGGGTGTGGTCCCTTTGGGACCTTTGGCTACACTGGCCCTGGCCTCACCTCCAGGCCAGTCAGAAACCCAGGCCCTCAGCTCTGGGCATCCCTCATGGTGGGCCCCTGGCCCCTCGACCCTTCCAGTTCTGGCCCCAGCATTGACCAGTCAGGAGATGTCAAGACAGGTTTCTGAGTCGATGGCCCTACTCTCTTGCTGGGATCCACCTTCCGGACCCTACAAGGGAGTAACCCACCCAGTTGTGGGAGCTGGGGTTTGTGCGGGCTGGGCACGAGCTGGGCCCTTTTTCGTGCTGCACACGGGCTGTGGCCAGCAGCCTGGGCACGCGGGGTCGGAGAGAGGGGCGCGTCAAGCTAGAATTAGGCACAGACTCATAGCGGTAGATTTAAAGATTGTTTACTTACACCGGAGATGGTTGCGGTGCAGGCAGGAAAACTTGCTTGAGTTGCGGTTACAGACAAAGACAACACGAACGATCACGTGGAGTTTGCTAGGCTCCATGGAAACAGAGCTCCGGATGCTCTGGACAAGCGCGCCACCGAAAATAGGAACTTCATAGATACGTCTTATAAAGAATTATTGATCGAAGACGGGAAGAGGTGGGCGATGGATCAGGTCGCCAAGCTCCTCTGAATCTCACGCAGGGTTTCTATTACCCTGCCGTGTACCCAGAGTCCCCACGAGATGGATGTGGAGTCCTCTTCGGCTTGGGCGGAAACCGCTCAAGCCTCTTATATGGCTAATAGGCCAATTGTTAGCCGCCACGTGGGAATAATTTAGAACTAGCCAATAGCGGGGAACAAATTTGCATGCGGGTGGCGGGAACTCCTTTGCACCATGCATTTCTCTTGCAACTTGAGCAATGCACTCTGCAAAGGAAGCTGCAAATAGGCGGGAAACTCTTCCTTTCACCGGGGGTTCTCCTCTGCAGCAGTAAACTCTACCGTGCAACAAAGCTGCAATTTAGCAGGTATAATTCTAGTGCTGAAGCACACACAAAATCATACCTTTGGGTTATGACAGGGTTAAGGCACCCCAACCCACTTTTCACCATGGTGGTAACTGGCCTGGCATTTCCTGGGGGCTCCTATGCCACTGAGCCCCACCAGGACACCCACTCCCAGCAGGGTGCAGCTTTAGGTCATGCCCAGGACCAAGAGCCTCCTGACCATCCCCTATAGCTCTTCCCTTACCTCCAAACTATCCCATGAAGCTGCACAGCCCAGTAATGTTGCTGCGCCTCCAGCCAGCAGCAAAATTCCCTGTTTATATGGGTGGCCAGAGCTCTAAAATGGCCGCTGCAATTAAGCACGTGCTGGCTGCTTGGCCCCAGGTCTTAAAGTGGCAGGCACAAACACTGCCCTGACACACAAGGGTTAGCATTATATGAAACTAAAGTGATGTCACAGAGAAGTTTTTTCTTTTTTTTTTCTCAGTATACTTTTACAGTACTGCAAACAAAATACCAATTTAAGGAGAGTGTGTTCAGCCTACAACAACTAATAGTTTTAAAAAATAGTATTTAAATATAGTATTTTAAAAATGTATATCAGTGAAATGTCCATCATACAGAAGATGTTTTTAATTCTCTATTTGCATTGTGGCAATGGGTATGGAATTTTTCTTGTGAAAATCTCTCATAGGATTTGAAATCTACCCCCAATTCAGCATGTGCTTCTATCTCATGCATAAGACTACTCACCTGCTTAATTTGAAATTCATGGAAACATGTTTTGCTGTAGAAGTATTCAAACCATTAATACCTCTGAAATGTGCAGTTTTACTTTCAGTCTTATAGTAACATTTTATCAAGCCAATATTATTGTACAGAAGGCTGAATATATAGATGGGTTTGCAGTCCCTCACTGTTGTATGCCTGGTGAATGGAGGACCATTTTTAGTACTTCAGGCTTTAATGCTTATCTTGAAACATTTATGATAAGTAGGGATCCTGGTTTTCTCTGATAAAAAAATCCCCAATTTTCATTAAAAAAATTAACCCAAAATCCACATTTTTCCATGAGTAAAATGAAACACCACTATATATCTATAGATATATAGATATCAATATATAGATATATCGATATCTAGATAGATAGTTAGATATTCATAATTTTTCATTTTAATCATGGAAACATGTGGATTTGGGGTTACCTTTTTCAATCCAAAAATTGATGATTTTTTTTTTTTTTATAATCAGAGAAATCCCTCATGATAAGGATGTGCCAATTGTTGGCAGGAACAGGGAATGACCTTTATTCTTCATCTTCCTTTCTTCTGCACTCATTGACAGGTAGGTGTGCCCTTAGTGAAGGGCAGTATTTTTCTTTTGATGCATGGAATCATCCAGTATATAAGAGGCTACCTTCCTGGTACTATATATACCTTCATATATTAGTACATGGTTGAAACATTCAGTGCTACCATTTAAGTCTGTCTTTTGATTTTTAAAGTAATTGTTCTAATGCCTAACTCCAAGGTAGGGTTCTTGGCTGTGAATCTTAATTAGAGCTAGGTATCTTTGTGCAGCCCAGAGAAAGTCGCTTAGGGTCAGATCCTATTTCCCCTTTATGCACCTACTGCATACCCACTGATATGTAAGCAGCTGAAGAACTGAAGTTAGGCACTAACACACAATTTTGAAATTTTCCCTCAACCACTGTACCAGAATGGGATTACCTTACACACTTACCTATTCAAAATAGAACAGGGAAGAAGGGTCATTCTGCCTGATAACCTTACATAGGTAACTTGTCTAGGGAGCAGTAGAACTGAGTTCTAGGCCCTTCTTACACAAAAAGGGTTTCAACTAACATCTCTTGCTTTTAGGAAAGTGCTTCAACAACCAGGCTACAGTTTAGAAAATGATGTGAGCGCTGTTCAAACTTCTCCCTAAAGCTGGCCCACCACATAAATATAGCACCAACCCTATTAGAAGTGGTCCAGTCTGGAACCAGAGCCCCCTGTGTTCCAGCTTACTGAACCATAGACCCTCTCTAGGTGGCACTCTGGACTGGTTTCAAGAGAAGGGTTAGACTGGGCTTTGAGTAATGTCTAACTACTGGGGCGAGTTTTGCTTAGAAGTTAGTGTATAATGCCTCTCCTTTTAAGATTGTTAGGGATTCTGAGTAACTTGTGGCATGCGTAGTTGGATGGAGACTAAGAAGATTCCCATAAAGTTGACTTTTTCACTATGCAAGGTAACTGCCAAGAGTGACCATGTGTGGTAGTGATTTAGAAGTGATGGTAACTATTATGATTAACAGGAGAATGTTTCTGTAATTTCTGAGGTGATTGACAATATGATGATTAGTATGAGTGAGAAGTATCAATGTGAATGATTGGCAGGTGAGGATGGTTCATGATTGGTCACAAGCATTGGTGAATGGATCCTACAGTAGGCCCCTGAGCTCAGCTTGAGAAGGGTTTTCTTTTTTGGTTGGTTGTTGTGAATTGTGATTTGGGCAGAGTGTAAATTAATGGGGAACTCAGGGGGGGGCTGACATGAAAGCCCGCATGTAAGATTTGAAAATCATAACCTGGAGGAGGTCTCTGATCAGTTTGCTCCTTCACTTGGGTGGACTTGTTAATGATCTGGTTTAATTTTTTTTTTTGCAGATCCCTTTCCCCCCCGCCAAGAGCCAAAGTGTAATTTGAACCCTGGGAGTCATGAACTGGTGACTCCATGCTTAGAAAAGCAGTATAAGCACCTGATAATCAGAGGAACTTTGACTCTTGGAACAGCAAGAGCTCAGGGTCTAGTCCTGCTTGAAGAGCTCATCTTAAAATTGGCTTGGGCTTCGAAGCTAAATACTTTATCGCTGCAAAGATCCTATTAAAGACTGAGCAAATATTTTAGAGATAAATACTTAGCTCTGTGAACACTGGTGAAGTATTGTGAAGGTAAATACTTACCTTTGCACATATCCTAGGAATTCTGGAAGTTTCCACATGTGTTTGAAAGGAGAATTGGAATGTGAGATTTGCAGAGTGCATTTAAGATTGAACGTATATGTTAGGACATTTAAAGTATTAGGGTGCTTGTACATGCGATGGGAGTTTAGTTCTGTTTAGCACTCCCTAAATTGAAATTGTGGGTTTTTAAAAACCCACCATTTTCACCATTTCAATGTAGGGAGAACTAAAACAAGCTAAACCCCCATTGCATATACACAAGGGTTAGGAGGCCCAATCCTTAGAGCTTACCTGACTCTCCTGTGGTGGGAGGCTGGTGGTGAAAATGGCTAACAGGCCAAGCAGTCCCTGAGCTACAGGAGACCCCAGTGTTTCCCTCCACAGTAGCGGCACCCCCCAGACAGCATCTGCCCACTGGCACTGGCCCGGGCCATCCTGGGGGACACTGCAGCTGCCCAGGGAAGCACTGGGACCCAGGCATCTCAGGCAGGCAGGCATGCTGTGGGAGAAAAAAAAAAAGATCCAGGTCCTCGCTGATTTTTTTTTTTTTCCAGTCGAGCCTGCCTGCACTGGCTGCTGCCAGGTCACACAGCCCTGGAGCTGCACGGGGCCTGGTGCTTCCACCTGTGGCTGTGGAGGCCCCCCGGAACCACCAAAGCCAGGTGGCAGCAGATGGGTGCTGCCTGGGGGACTCTGCCACCATGGACGGAAGCACCGGAGTCCTCCACAGCTCAGGAACTGCTCGGCCCACCAGCAGCTCACCCCAGCCCCTCACCCACACTGTGGGAGAGGCAGGTAAGCTCCAGCACCCCTGCACCATCCCCACTGCCTTCCTGATGCCTGAGATTGCCTGGGAATGGATGGCTTGTCCCTGGGGCAGAGCAGCAAGGTGGCAGGAGGGTGGCTGGGTGTGATGGTGGTGGGAGAAGGCAGCAGGGACAGTGCATGAGGTACTAGAAGTCCACCAAGCCTGAGCTTGCCCAAGCATGTCGGCTTCCATGTTGGCTTCCAGCACCACGTGCACTGTTGCACTTTGTTAGGAGCAAACTAAAACACCTTGGAGGGATTTTATCTTGCTATGTTACAAAGTCACTTAAAGTGGAATACACCACCGAGTGTACAAATAGCAAGGCCATTAAAACAGTGCAAAAGGGCATTTAAACCACTTTAAAGGCCAATTTTGTTGTGTGTACAAAGGCCCTAAGGGACTGGAGAGTATCTGTGAAAAGGAGAGTCTGAAGTGAAGCTGTTTGCTTCAACCAGTTGCTTACTGTGCCAGCTGTATAGTTCACTCCTCTATGTTAGCAAGACTCAGTTATTAGATTGGCATTTTCAGTTTTCAGTGTTTCTAGTGTTATCAAATATAGTTGTGTATTGTTTGTTCTTGTGTGTGTGTATATATATATATATATATATATATATATATATATATAGTGTGTTTTATATTACAGCTGTTATATCCAAAGTTTTTGTTTCCTTTACAATATAGTAGTTAATTTTTCCTTGAGTCTTTTACTTTATTTCTTCTTTGTGGCCTGCTGGACATCCTGCCTCACTGTTAGTTCAATGACGTAGCTGGCCAAACCAAAAGTGGTCAAGCCACCAGCCTTCTAATTTAAATATCTATGCAGAAGGTAGGCCCACTAAATACACATTTATCTGTTGCATTAATTAGTAGTTACTATTCAGACTACTTATTAAATCTGTGTTGCATTTATTTAAGTTAGCCTAGTCCAATATAGCCTATGTCTGGTAGTTAGAGAACTTTGCTAGGACACAGGAATTACAGGTTTAAGTTCTCTCTAGGTAGGGCTGGCTTAGGTCTCCTTACTAGGCAAGTGCCCTAACCACTGGGCTAAAAAGAAGGTGGGTCACCCTTCTCTTCTGGGAAGCCCACCTCCTCTGTTTAACACTTGCAGTTGTTGTTCTTCTCAAAATATTATTTTGAAAGTCTATCAACAAACTTTCAATTTTATTCCCTCATGGGGAGCTGCCTCGCCTGAGTGCAGCTTACTGAGGAAATAGGCTCTTCTGATTTCCAAATTGCATGGAAGTGCCAGAAACTGGAGCTATGAGGCTATGTACCTAGCACCTAGACACAAGGCTATACATAAGACTTAAGACCAAGTATCCTGGTTTTCATCGTCCAGATCACTGACGAAGATGTTGAACAGCCCAGGCCCCAGAACTGAACCCTGAGAGACTCCACTGCATACATCTTTCCAGGTTGACACTAACCCATCCACCACCACCTTCTGAGTGTGACCCCTGAGCCAGTTTGCTACCCATTCTATCGTATAATCATCCAAGGCAAATCCCCTCAGTTTATTAATAAGGATGGTATGGGATACCGTGTCAAAAGCCTTCTTGAAGTCCAGATAGATAACACCTTGACTCCTACATCTAAACATCTGGTGGCCTTGTCGTAAAAAGAAACTAGAGTAGTCAGGCAGGACCTGCCTGCTATAAACCCATGTTGGTTACCCCTCCACATCTCATTAGTCAGCGGCCTCCCACAGATGTGTTCCTTGATAATTTTTTGAAGGATTTTTCCAGGGATAGGGGTAAGGCTGACGTGTCTATATTTTCCTAGATCCTCCTTCCCCACCTTCTTAAAGATTGGGATGACATTGGCCCTCTTCTAATCCTCCGGGACCTGACCCAAGCACTATGAGTGGTCATATATCCTTGCTGGTGGTTCAGCTCTGATACTCACTAATTCCTTCATTACCTGTGGGTGGAGTCCCTCCGGTCCTAGTAATTTGAACACATCCAGTCCTGTGAACCACCTAATTGGGGTCTTCTGCTAAGTTGGCTGCTTGCCCCATTCTTTACTAGGTTGGCTGTGCAGTAAAGTAAGGTTCTTGAGGCCTCCTGTCCCACCGTTCCCCTCACACCTACATGAGGCCAGGAATTAATATGGCCCATAATGGGCCTGATTCTAAAAATACCTAAATCCCACTACTGAAACTAAGATCAGAATCCATCTCTAAATGTCCCTGAATAGCTTAGTACAGAAGTTTACACATTAATAATAATATATAATACACATTCCTAACATTTAGCACTATTTTAAGACTTACATCTATTATTGTGTTATACTAACACCCATCACTGTAGTATTACAGAATTTGCATATATAACCTTGACAAGATGTATAATGTTAAACAGTATACAAATGGTTATCATTTGTATGTGATATTGCAATATCATTGACATCTTTATTAAGCAAATATAATGTAATCAGTAGAGAAATATTATGGACTGTAATGGTTGCAAATACACTTCAAAAAAGCTTCATGGTATAGTCTACTTATTACAAGTATTAACTGGATTCCTGTGAGATAAGGACTTCCTAAGCAGTCCCAGGGAATAGATTGCATGTGCTTCTTTGGTGGGGTTTATACAGGAAAAGAGGAAAGAACCCCTGCTGCTTCATTATTTTTTGTGCAGCTGAATAGGCTGTGCATGCCTCACTCTTGCTTTTATAGGAGTAATCATATTGAGAACACCTGGGGTGACATGTAATTACAGCATGATTGTGTAGAAAAATGTGGGTCTATTCAAACTTCTCAGGGGCACTAGACAGCTGGTTCCTTTTAATTCTTGCAATGGCTTGTGTTTCATAACAGCTGGAGATGTGCTTTTCTATGCAGCATGGCTTGATGGATTGATCATGGAGCAGGTGATCAGTAACTTCTAAGCACTAAGCTAAACCATGTCACTAACTTGCTGGTCCTTGAGCAAATTACACTGATCGGAAACACACTTTAGATAACTAAGATGGGACTTTTTTAACTTCAACTGCTTTAGGTGCTTTAAAATTGTGCTTTGCAGTCCCAGAAGCACTTCACTTCACTTCACTTCACTTCTGCCAGTGATAAACTTCTCAATGTCCAGCTCACTCTTAAGGCAAATCTGTAACTAGGAACTTGGTATTCTTCTACCTAACAATCCAGAGGTTCTTTTTCAAAGGCCTAAAACACATCAATGGGATTGGAGTGCTTGGAAAATTAAATGGCAGGTGCTTTTTATTTTTTAATAGTGTTGTTGTACCTGCATTGGTTCAGTGAAGATACAAGCAGTAAGAGTTGTTTTGTAATGTTTTTAATTGGGCCAACTTTATGGTTGGGAGAGATCTGGGTCTTTTCTTAAGTCTGGGAAAGAATCAGATACAACCTAAGATAAATAACTGGTTAAACAATGACTTTTGCTTAACTATTATACAAATGAAAATGCTCACTTAATGGAAAGAAGGCTGTAAAGCTGTAGAGCAAAGAGATGTTATCAGAAGTAACTATAGCCCAAGTAAAGAGCAGTGTTAATAGATATACAGAATAATTTTTAAAAATGTAAAATTTTATGAAATATGTGCATTCATGACTGGGAACAAATCATATTAATTTAGGATGTTTTCTTTAACCTATGAGTACTTCAAATGTATTTTGAACAAAAGCCAGGGAGTTTTTGTAAATTCTGGGCTATACTTGATACAATGGGTCTGCCAACTGTTTTACCTTTTATGATTTTTGGTTTTATATTAGAAGCTAAGAGTTGTTCTCAGCCATTGCTTGTATTCAGGAATGGCTTTCTACATTTGACATTCAACTCCCAGAAAAATCTTTTTTTTTTTTTTTTGTGCCATCAGGTGTATAAATGTATTTGTATAAATGTGTATAGTGGATGATGATAGTGTTGGCAAAGAATGAGTGATTAGAACAGTAGAATTCAATTATAAATGCCTTCCTTTCTCTTTTTATGAAATCAGACCATTGTTTCCCATCACTTTTTTGAGACTTCCACTTAAAAGTTTTGCATTTATGCCCCTGATTAGAAAGATGATATTTTTGCTTGATGTTTTAATGACTGTCTTCTCAAGGTAATCATAAAACTTATCAATCATGTTGACATCTGCTGCTCTAATATATGTACACCTGTATGATCAAGATACAAACCTCCTTCAATCAAAGGCAGATTATAATATCCAATCACCAGTTGGGTTATATCCAAGTGTATACCTTTAATATTGCTTGGAGTGCAAAAAATATATTTCCAATGTCTTCAGTCCTGAGTAACAAAGGATCCACAACCATCATCATGAAACAACACCTACCATACTGTTGCAGTGAGCATAATTCACATTTCTCTTGCCTTTTTCCTATTTTTGGTAACAATGATGGCTTTTCTGCATATGTGTTCTTTACATTTCATGTGCTTGCTCTGATTATAATCTTGTAAATGTTTTTCTTGTTCTTCTCCTTAGTGCAAGCATCACATAATATATTGATTATGTGGGCTAGTTTAAGTTAAGGCACCTTTTCATATGTAAATCAGTGCCTTAATGTTATGTATAGATTCATAGATTCATAGACATCTGGACTGGGGCTGGAAGGAACTTTGTGAAATCGTCGTGTCCAGCCATAGGCATGAAGTCTGCTGACATCAAATGATCCCAGCAAGTTATGCATCCAAAGGCTTTTTGAATGAGTCCAGAGTAGGTGCTTTCACCACCTCTGGGAAGAGTCTGTTTCAGACCATGGACACTCGGACTGTAAAGGAGTTTTTTCTTATGTCCAGTCTAAATTGGCCTTCTGGAAGTTTGTGGCCATTAGACCTTGTTATCCCTTGGGGAGCCCTGGTGAACAACTCATTCTCCCAAGTCCTGATCCACACCCCCCTTTATATACTTATAGGGTGCTACCAAGTCCTCCCATGCTTCTTTTTTCCAGGCTAAAGAGTCCCGTGTCTCTCAGCCTCTTCTCATAAGGCTTGCTCTCTTGGCCTTTGATCATGCTGGTGGCTCTCCTTTGAACTCTCTCAAGCTTAACCACATTCCTTCTGAAATGGGGGGCCCAAAACTGGATGCAGTACTCTAGCTGTGGCCTTACTAAGGCTGAGTAGAGAAGAAGGATTATGTCCCTGGTTTTGCTTGAGATGCATTGGTGGATAAATGCCAGAGTTTGGTTTGGTTTGCTAGCTATGACATTGCATTGGTGGCTTATGTTTGTCTTGTGGTCAAAGACCCCCAAGCCTCTTTCAGTCATGGTGCTAGCGAATGTAGCACTGCCAAGCTTATAAGTATGATGCTGGTTCTTCCTCCCAAGGTGGAACACCCTGAACTTCCCTGCATTTAATGCCATCAAGTTTTGGTTGTCCTACCTTGTGAGTCTGTCTAGGTCAGCCTGTATCCTCAACCTATCCTCCAGTGTGACTGTCTTTCCACATAGTGTAGTGTCATCCACACACTTTACCAGTCCACATCTGATGCCCGAATCCAGATAATTTATGAAGATGTTGCAGAGTACTGGCCTGAGCCCTGAGGGACACCACTGGTCACCTTTCGCCAAGTTGATTTGCTTCCATCAACTAATACTCTGTGTGTCCAACCCTGGAAGCAGTTCCCCAGCCATCAGACCATGACATAGTTGAGGCCACAGTTCTCCAGCTTATCCATGAGGACATCATGAGAGACCAAGTCAAAGGCCTTCTTGAAATCCATATATATGACATCAACCTCATCTCCCTTGTCCAGGCAATGCATCACCTGGTCATAGAAGGAGATGAGGTTGCCTTTTTTCTAGTCCTCTGGTACCTCTCCCAAGCACCATGAGTTCTCAAATATCTTCACCATAGGGTGTGCTATGATGTCCACCAGCTTCTTCAAGGCTTTCAGGTGTATTCTGTCTGGGGCTGCAGACTTTTGGATGTTGAGCCTCTCAAGGTGTTCCCTTACTTGATCTATGTCAATTGTAGGCCCATCTCCCACCCCCTGGATGTTTTGCATCCTATCTGACAGGGTCACCCCTTGGAATGGGTAGAAGACCAATGCAATGTAATTGAATTACATTCTTTGGTAACCAAACATAGCCTGATAATTGATTTACAGTACCGTATAGAGGGAAGAAATAAATCAACTCAGCTTCATAATATGATCAAACTACAGATATAATGAGTACAGTTGAACTTAACCACTGTCTCAAGTGCTTAATGAAAACCAGGTCAAGTAGTTCCCCTTCTATAATAAATGGAAAAGAGTAAAAAGATTATGTTTGCATGCAATCTGTCCTTATTAGTACAAAACAATGGAGATCAAAGAAAAACTCTGCCACAAATCTTATTTTACCTTTATCTGCCTAAGTGATACTTACATAGCAGTAATTGCAGTTTTTGGCACTGATCCAGAGAGTAGATTCTGTTTCTGCCTGCATGGATACATTTGCCTCATGCTTTCCTTTTGAGCACACTCAGAAAACTCCACTTTTGCCTTGGGGTAGGCTTGGGGTAGACTTTGGGGTGGGATAGAATTATTTGGTTATAAGTATAATAAGAACTTTAGTTACATAGAAACTATGGCAGTGTGACTTAAGGTGGTTACAAGTTACTTTTAAACCATTATAAAGACTATTAAAATGGAAACATTCACTCTTTAAAGGATTTTAACCCATGATAAGTACCCTCTACATATTTTAAAGTTATGCTAATTCAAGTGAAGGCTATTTCTGATCCATTTGTTAGACCCCAACTCCATGCAGTGCCCAAAGACTAGAGCGAGGACAATCCAATTGCTTATGGATCCTGTTACTCATTAGCCAGAGCAAGTAGGGAGCAAACACCAGCACACATTGCTCGCAACAGCTTTATTCAGAATGGAGACAGCTTTGGGCGAGCTCCCTCGCAGACACCTAGTCTATGAACACGGGGAGCAGCACTGAGCAATAGTTCTTTTCACATTTTATACACCTTGGATCATACATATTAACATTTGTTCCACCTCTGTTTCTCCTTCTGTTCCACCCGTTTCTCCTCCCATCTCAAGCTCCTCCTCGGTTTACTGTTTACTTCATTAGCATGGAATTGCCTATGCATTTCATTCATTTACATGCCTCTCTGCTAAGAGTGCATGCTTATGTAAAGCCATGAACTCAGGTACTCTCAGTTAATCACTGTTTTTTCCTGATTTCTTGCTGACTCCTTCATCTCCAACGTCTTGCTTCTGTTTTATCTCCTGATGATAGCTGGTGGGCTACATCTTGTTCTTCTTACATAATGGGCTCTAACACTATGACTTTGTTAGAAAACTGCTTACCTACACATTTGCAAGCTTAGTCTTAACATAGGATTCTGCCTTGTGACCAGCAGCTTTGCTGAGGCACAAAAAAAGGCCTTTATTCCAGCTGCAGATCTAATGCTCCCTGAAAATCCAAATTATTGTCACCCTAACACATTTTACCCACATAATTCCAAGGTATTGTTAGTCTGGTCCAGGGATATAAAATACTCTATTTTCATTCCTTCATCACCCAGGACTTTTCTGCCCTTCTGCTCCATGGGAAAATTTTCAACTCTCCTAAATTCATTTATCTTTATTCCTCCCCTCCGCCTTTAATTTCAGGATTTTTCTCCTAAGACATTTCCAGTCTCATGTGGGGCTCAGGCTGGCTCCTGCTGGGTGCAGAATGAGGGAAACCACAGCCTCCAGGGAGCCTGTGTGATTTTTCCACTTCGGAGCTACATGCTAACCTCCTCTCCTCTTTCCCATTCTAGAAGAGAGGTAGAATCCTGGTTCATGGCACACCGCCACTTGCCAACCCCTCTAGTGGCAAGTCACAGTTCTGCAGGTCTGAGATGCCATTAACCTGTGACAGTTCTGAAAATATTCAGATATAATAACTCAAAGTTAATGGGTTCCTATAGAAATGTGAAGAGCCTGCTCTGACATGCTGGAAATCTAGTGCGTCAGAGCAGACTTGATTAATTGAGTCTGCTGGAGCACATAAATTGATGCTCTCTGGCAGCCTGCTGCATCACGTGTATCAGCATCCCCACATATCCCTGCACTGAATTTTAATTTTTTAGACTTCAGGCATTTACACAGATATCCCATAGAATCTCAAAATAGAATCTAAAAGCTGCATATGTGGCAAAACCTGCACTTAGCTACATAAGTGCCACTTAGATGTGTAAAGGTGAAATAGGATTTGACTCTGTGTGTCTGCAAATTAAGAAATTAAAAGTTTCCTTTTGGATGTGAAGACTGCACTTGGCCTCTAAGTCAATGCAAACCTTCATCTTTCATGCTCAATCAAAACTTATTCTCAAATAATTTTCTATTGGGCATCAAAGGTAACAGCCCCTGATACCATTAATAGGAATTTGACTAGGACTTTGTCCGAGCAGTTCTGCCAAAAATTCTCTTCCATATCACAAAAATGAGCCAGTCCAACACACATCAACATAATACATTAATATGCATTAAAGAAAATACTCTTGGGTTTAACCTTCATTTGACAAGTTTCAGGGTGAAATGATTTCTCCAGCAAGTTCTAAATCTTTGACATTTGTGGTTTATAATCCTTTAGAATGGAAACACTGATAACATTAGCAATAAAGACATGACTTGTGCCACTGTAGTATTAATCTAAGCATTATAAAGTTAATTTTACCTGCACGTCTTTCAGTTATAGTTTCAATTATGTTTCACCCTGCTTTTGATATTTTTTTCCATGTTAGAGAAATCAGCTAGTATGTTTACAATAGCTGATGTGTCTTTTCTGATGCATATTTAATTTGAAGGAAATATAAATTGTTATTTGATAAAAGTATGCTTATTTTCTTAGCTTTTCAGCATTCTTTAAAAAAAAAATATTTCAGATATCTGAGATACCAGTCTTAATAAGAAATATCCAACCTTTTTTGTTAAGGTACCTAAAGGTCCACTGGCAACTTGAAATATAGTCAATTAAAAATATGGCAAGAAGTGACTTCCTTCCATTTGGCCCCTGAGTATCCTTTCCCCATTATATCTTCCTCCAGCCTAATCCCTAAAATTCTCTTCCATGTTCCACCTGGACAAAAAGGGAAATTGATCCATTGACTAAACAGAAGAAAGTGTGTCATGGAATATATATGAATTTCAATTAAATTCTCAAAATAAGCCAGTTGAAAAATTGGAGAAAAGTATATTTCTTAGTCTTGTTGATCATTAAACTAGTACATTTTGAATATAATTTATTTATTTTTATTTCATGGCATCCCTTCACATTGATGAGAAGTGTTGAACTATGTCTATACAATTCCACATCTTTAATATTTACCACATAGTGGGTGCATCTACACATGCTATTAATGTTCTTTAAGGTTACTGAACAGTATAATACTGCACAGTGAGCTTTCCCTGGCATGGCATCTATGGGCGTATCCAGATGAGCATGCACATGCCTGTTGTGGCACCTCAAAGCAGTCTGAGATGCTGAAAGAGGCACGCTAAGACCAACAAAATGTTCCCTGTGCTGCAGGCTCTAAATTTGATACTGGGAAATGCTGCTATGAAAACAAACCATGCTGGAAAAAAAATTAGTGCAGACTGGGAAAAAGCGGCACATGCTGAAGGAACCAGAGGCTGGGTCCTCCAGAGAAATGCTTTGACACCTAGCCAGAGCATCTCTGTGGCTGCCCTGTGCCATACTTCTCCAGCACACTGCCACAGTTTGCTGGGGCAAATAGGAGTGGACAAGGCTGCAGCAGTGAACTGGACCCAAGCACTGTCCCAGGTAAGTAGGGGGTGGGGGAACTGCAAGAGTGGGGGTCGGGGGGACTGTGAGGGTGGGGGGATGATTA
>NW_005842310.1:1058216-1076295 GCF_000455745.1 Alligator sinensis
CCCACAGCCCCCCCAACATGGTCCACATTTCCCCCATACAGCCCACAGTCTCCCCCCAACCTGCAGCACCAGTGGGACACATGCAGGCAGGATTCAGCCCAGCCTGAGGGCATGTGGATTCTGTATGCAGTGCTGGAAGTCCTGGGTGGCAGAAGGAGTTGGCCTGGTTCTGTCCAAGGGTCCACAGGCTGGCCTGGGTGAGTGCCATGTGCAGCCACCGGTTTAAGGTGGCCCAGCACTGCCAGGGGTCTCTGACAGGAGCGGGCATAGACACCCCGATGGCTGCTGCTGCTGCTGCTGCTTCTGCTGTGTGTGTGTGTGTGGGGGGGGGGACAATCCCCCTGACCCCCACACATTCCCCCCACACCCACAAATTCCACACCCACAAACCAGCCCCACAAACCCTCCATCCACATACCCACCCAGAAAATCTACACCTACCCCTGCATGTACCCACAAACCTCACCAAGGCCTCCCACAAACCCCACACCCATCCCCCATACCCCTTCCCCAACAAACCCCACATCCCCCCACACATCTCACATCCTGAATGGCCAGCTGCCAGATGGGACAGGACCTGCTGATGGGAGCTGCAGCTGCAGAGGTAACTGCCACACTGCAGCTTTTTCCTGTGCCCACACAGGGAAATGGGGCCCTGAGCTGTGAACACTCCTGGTCCCAAAAACCACTTGGAAGGTGTGATGGACTGGGGGCAGGGGTTGAGGTGGCAGCAAGGATGTGTGTGAGAGAGAGAGAGAAATGGGGGTCAGGGGTGGGAGTGCTTTGGATAAGAGAGTTCACCAGAGCTGGGCTTAGAGCTCCCTTGCTCCCCTAGATTATCCTATGTAGGAGGAGGCCAGGCTGGAATTTTTTATACTTGTAAATATATCAATAAAACATTCACAACCTATATAGTGACATTTCTTTTTAATCATGGAAGAACACAGATTTTCAGTATTTTAATGAGAGAATTCAGGGTTTTTTCATCAGAGAATTTTCAATTTTTAAAGAGGGAACACCAGGATTCCTGCTAGTGAGCTGGTGAGGCAAGTGGCAAGACTCAGGCAGAAAAGGCAGCCCAGGGCCAACACCAGGGACCTAGTTGGAGGGCAGATGAGGTGGACGATATGGCCATTTGGGGACAGGAGGACACACTTTAACAGTTCAAAACAAGCCACTGCAAGAAGAACATCTTGTTGGCAATAGCTGCCCAGATAGCAGAGCAGGGTCACCAGAAGACATGACATCAGTGAAACCCAAAGACCAAGTGTGCAGCCATGGCCCACTGGTAGAAGGCCCAGAGGTACAGGCAGTTCTGCTGCAGTGCCCATATCACAGCTCAAGCAGCTGTGTGGTTCCTGTCTGGGCCTGGAAGGCATGCAGACATGGGGCTGCAGGTCCAAGGGGGTGGATGCCATTGCAGGTGGCAGCAGGTCACAGGCAGGCAGCAGCCCCACCACTGCCACACTTCTCCAGTGGGTAGAGGGTTCAGGGGCCACTCTATGTTAGGGCTGCTTCAGCAGTCCAGCTGGCACAAGGGGTTAATGTCCCCAGATACCAACTAGCTGGGCCTCAGAAGCTCCTGAGGTCAAGTATCCTTGAACTGCTCACCATGGCAGCTTTTTGTATTGCTGGGATACTTGCCCTGGCAGGGCACACCTGGGGGCTCTACTTGGCTCAGCCTTGGCAGGATAGGTGCAACATGGGCAGGGACTTGGTTCCCAGTCTGCCTGGGCTGAGCCAAACAAAGGCCCCAGGAGCATCCTGCCAGCAGGGAAGCAGGGCACTTGCCCAGGATGGAGGTGGCAGGAGCAGGGAAATCATGCTGGGCACTGGGGTCAGACGCAGTTCTGACCCACTTGCTGTCTTGGGCAGGAGCTCCAGAAACAATCTATGGCCATGATTTGAAAGCTGAATGATTCTATAGGTATGCTAAAAGTAAAAGAAAGACTAAGTAAGCTTCTGCCCCTGTTGAATGAATGGGGTGGGATGAAGCTAATAATGTAGAATGCAGAGAACACTGTTATGAAACTACCCATGACTTAGTGTAAAAATGAATGATGGCTTTTAATTCTGAAAAAAGTGATGTTTTCACAAACTATGAGCAATCCAGAATTAATAGAAACAAAAGAAGTCAATATTGCATTTTCAGCACAAACAGATTTTCATATTTTATTTATTTTGCCCACCTGTGGAATTAGTATATGTGTGGGGGAGAGAGGGAATCAATGGATACATACATGAATATGTTTTACAAAAGGAAGGGCACAACATTTAGAGGTGGACTTTACATACTAGGCAGTGAGGCTGACAAGTGTTTAAAAAGCTATCTTGAGGAAGAGACAGCCTCTACCTAGAAGCAAAATACATTTTGGCTACATCAACTTCCCTGCCTTAAGCTACTGACATTTTCCACCTGATGGAAGACCAGTTGACAGTTTGAAGATAAAATTTCCAATTGACATTTATTTCACTAATGTGAAAAGCTACCTAGAAAATGTTATGATTAAAGGAAACAGAAATGCAGTGCAGGATTTGAATCTTGCAAAGGAAATGTCTCTGTTCTTTAATGCTTACTTGTGGATTTTTAATATCATAGCAACTTTACTATGTTACTAACTTTCCCTAATAATTCATGTAGACCATGAAAAAAGCATACATGGAATATATTTATATGATCATTATGTTATTACAGTAATTACAATCAATAAATATACTAAAATCTAGAATACTAGTACTGTAGAAAATAAACCATTTTTGAATTATAATAAAATGATAATTATGATTAAAATCCAATGTAGAAAGCTCAGGTGGAATATGTAAAAGGTTAAAAATCACATATTTTTACTTGTGTTCTTTCTTTATTAGATCTTTCCATGTTATTCAAAAATATATTTAGATTATCACTGACAGAAAATCAGATTTTACCATGGAATGCAGGGTTGGGCAAAATACAGCTGGTGGCCTGGATGTGGCTCACCAGCTGATTGGATCTGGCCCATGGACAGGTTCCCACCAAGTAATTGCATCTAGCCTGCAGCTGCCCCTGCTGCACTCCATGTGGGGCTGAGTCCTCCATGCTTTTGCCCAAGGCATTGCACACTGTGCTCCCACCCTTGCTTTCCAGAAGGTCCCAGCCCTAGATCTGGTCAGCACACACAGCTTCCCAGCAGGGCTGCTGCTGCTGCTGCCACTGCTGCTGTTGTTGCTGCAACCACCCAGGAAACTGCTTGGCTCCCCCTGCCTCCAACAGCTCATCCGCCTGTCCCTGCTTCAGCACTCTGGGAAGCAGGTAAGGAGGGGAAGTGACAGCAGGCAGAAGGGAAGCAGCAGTGGGCTGGGAGGAAGCTGGAGCTGGGGCTCCAGCTTCAGATTCAGCTGCCTTCCACCCACTCCCCCCACCCAGTGTGATCAGCATCCACCTGCAGGCTGTTGAATGGGTGGAAAGTGACCCTGCCAGGAAGTTGTATGCTCTGGCTGGGCTTGGGATTGGGGTTGGGGAGGGGGCCATGGCTAGGGCAGTTGCAGGTGGGAACATGGAGTAATTTCATGTGGCACCACAGGGCAGTTGCTTGTGGAAGCACAAGGCAGCTGAAGATGGGAGCATGGGGAGGTTGCAGGTGGGAGCAAGGTGTAGGTTCCCTGTGTGGGAGCAGGCAGGGTTTGGCACCATGCAGAGTGCCAGAGAGCAGATGCAGGCTGGATGGTGGGGGTGGGGTGGTGGGACAGGGGACTGAATCTGCACCATCTGGGTGAGCTCTGCTGCATGAACCCCCCTGCCCCTGCTCCTCCCCTACACAACCCCAGCCAGCTCCCAGGATCTAGTGCTCAGGCAGACCCCCACACATGCACAACCAGCTCACCCCACACACACCCATGATGCTGCACACACCCCACCATACCCCCCCCACACACACCCACATACACCAGCCCCTGAACCAAACACCGCACAATTCCCCCACACACCCCACAAACCACCCACATACACTCCCTACCCCTCAACACAATATACAAGATTAAGAATTTATTTTGAGCTATTATGCAATCACCTCTATATATACTACTCAAACAGGTAAATCAGGACAAAACTATTTTTTGAAATAAAATTATAATATCTTATAGTAGAAGTTTGATTTTTAGTATATGATTTTTTTATCTATACTTTCTTTAAATGATTTCTTGTGAAAAACTGTGTGTGTGGTCCTCAGCTCAATTGCCCTGAGATTGTTCTTGAGGAAGTCTGATGCTCCTGAAACCCCCCCACTCCCAATTGGTTGAGGGTGATAGGGCAGGTTTTTAAAGGTGTCACAACCCTTGCTGGTTACCAGACAGGTCATCCCTGTGCCTTATGGCTTGAGTGCAGAACTTCTGGGGCCCCAGGGGCAGGCCATCCACAATGAGGGTGGGCCCTATGGAGGGGCAATGTTTCCCAGTCAAAGAGTCAGGGTATTTCTATTCATAGATTCATAGATTATAGAGTCAGAAGGGACCATGAAGGATCATGGTGTTCGACCCCCTGCCCCAGGCAGGAAAGAGCGCTGAGGTCATGTGACCCCAGCCAGGTGTCTATCTAGCCTCCTCTTGAAGACATCTAAGTTAAGTGGGAGTACCACCTCCCTTGGCAGCCCGTTCCAGATTCTGGCCGCCCTTACTGTGAAAAATTTCATCCTAATGTCTAACCTGAATCTACTCTCCACTAGTTTGTACCCATTATTCCTAGTTACTCTTAGGGGTGTTCTGGTAAATAGCGCATCTCCAATTCCCTGTTGTCCTCCCTTGATAAACTTATAAGCAGCTACAAGGTCATCCCTCAGCCATCTCTTGTGAAGGTTGAAGAGATCCAGATCCCTCAACCTCCCCTTATAGGGTCTTGCACAGAGGCCACCAATCATATGAGTGGCCCTCCTCTGAACCCTTTCCAGATTCTCCAAATCCCTCTTGAAGTGCAGTACCCAAAACTGGACACAGTACTCCAACTGCAGTCTGGCCAATGCCTCATAGACGGGGAGCATCACATCTCTCAGTCTGTTGGTCATGCATCTGTTAATGCATGATAAGGTGCGATTGGCTTTGTTGATGGCTTTGTTACACTGCCGGCTCATGTTCGTCTTGGAGTCAACTATGACTCCAAGATCCCTCTCATCCACTTAGCTGCTGAGGAGGTCATCTTCTAACCTATGGGTGTGCTGGGGATTCCTCCTTCCTAGGTGGAGTACCTTGCATTTGTATTTGTTAAATTGCATCCTGTTGCATTCTGTCCATTGATCCAACCTGTCCAGATCAACTTATATCTGCTCCCTGCCCTCTGGTGTGTTAACTTTGCCCCATAACTTTGTGTCATCTGTGAACTTGGACAGGGTGCTCTGCACACCTTCATCACTGATGAAGATATTAAATAACACCGGTCCAAGGGCTGAACCCTGTGGGACACCACTGCCCTCCTCCTTCCAGATCCAAAATGACCTGTCCCCCATCACTCTCTGGGTGCGGTCCCTAAGCCAGTTGGCCACCCACCTGACTGTGTAAACATCCACTCCAAATCTTGCTAGCTTCCTTATGAGAAGAGAATGAGAAACTGTGTTGAAGGCCTTCTTAAAGTCCAGGTAGATGACATCTGCCTCAGCTTCTGCATCTAGGCAGTGTGTGACCTAGTCATAAAAGGCTATAAGTTTTGTCAGGCAGGCTTTACCTGTGATGAACCCTTGCTGGTTTCCTTTGAGCATCATTTCCCCTGCTGGGCCTTCACAAATGCACTCTTTAATGATTTTTTTCCAGTGTTTTCCTGAAGATTGAAGTAAGACTGACTAGCCTAAAGTTACCCAGCTCATCCCTCCTCCCCTTCTTAAAAATGGGCACCATGTTGGCCCTTTTCCAGTCCTCTGGGACCTGGCTGGAGCACTATGAATGCTTAAACAGCTGTTTGACAAGGGGTGTACCCTTGTGGCCCTTGACAGTACACCAAAACTTATTAAGCGACCCTCCGACTGAAATTTCTGCCCACCCCTGATGTAATGCCATCCTAAAACAGAACCATAGACTTGACATACTGATTTTGGGGAAGCAAAATGAAAATTTTAAGGGAAATTTCAATACTTTTTTCCCTCAAACCCAAGGGCTCAGCTATGATTCTGGTCAATTCCTTCAGTACCTGTGGATGAAGGTCATCCGGGCCTGCTGACTTGTACCCATTCAGCCCCTCCAAGTGCTCCTTCACTATGTCAGCAATAACTGTTGTTGGTCTAGTGCCTCCCAAACATCTATGTTCAAATTGGGTGAATTGTCTTGGCCAGTACTTAGGAATACTGACGTGAAGAACTCGTTGAACAGCTCCTCTTTTTTCCCTTTGTCTGTCACCAACTGCACTGATTTGTCCTGCAGGGGCCCTATGCTACTCTGTTCTTTCCTTTTGCTCACTATGTATCTGTAGAAGGACTTTTTATTGTCTTTGACTGTTGTAGCCAGCCTAAGTTCCACTCCTGTCTTGGCCTGCCTAACTGATTCCCTGCAATAGTGTGCCAGGGAGATATATTCCTCCTTGGTGGTTGCTCCCTGCTTCCACTGCCTGTAAATCTCTTTCTTTTCCCCCAGTTTTTTTCTAGAGTTCCCTGTTCAGGCAAGGGGGTATTTTTGTCTCCTTGCCCCCTTTTCTGCAAAATGGGATAGTCTCCTTTTGTGCCCCAAGGATCACTACCTTGAGAAACTGCCATCCCTCCTAGACCCTCATTTGCTTGATGCTCTTGAGTTCAGCCACCTCATTAACTAGCCTTCTATGCTTACTAAAATTGGCCTTTCTGAAGTCTAAAACTTTAGCCTCACTGGTTATTTTTCTTACCCTTTGTTGGATCGTGAATTCAACCAAATGATGGTCACTATCTCCCAGGTTGCTGTATACTCACAGGTTACCCACGATATCATCCCCAGTTGCTAAGACGACATCTAGCAAGGCATTACCCCTGGTGGAACTGGACACCTCCTGGGTTACGTGGAGGTCCTGCATGCAGTTTAGGAACCTATGAAAGCAGTTTGATTTGGCTGTCTGCCCCTCCCAGCAGATGTTCAGGTAATTTAGGTCCCCCATAACCACTACCTCTCTCACCTGAATGGCCTCTGAGAGCTGCCTGGAGATTACTAGGTCTAGCTCATCAGCCTGATGAGGTCTACTGTAGACTCCCACTATGAAGTCCTTTTACCCTGAACCCCCCTGTATCCTAACCCACAATACTTCAGGGTGTCCCTTCTAATGGCAGGGACCATGTGATGGGGCATGGGATTCTGGGATCAACATGGCAGTGAGTGGGGCAAGTTCTGGTGTTGGGTCAGTAGGCCTTCTTATGTCATGGACCATGTGACAGGGTGGGACTTCTGGTTCCATGATGGCACCACCTCCCTCCCAAAAGAAGTACCTCCATGGTAAGGGGAGGGACTTCTTGTGGCAAAGGTCATGAGTTAGGGTCAGGATGCCTGGTCCCAATAAGGCATCCAGGGGGCAGGGCACCAGCCAAGGGGAGGGGCATAGCAATTTGACAAAGGGTGTACTCTTGTGGCCCTTGACAGTACACCAAAACTCATTAAGCTGCCCTCTGACTGAAATAACTGCGCACCCCTGATGTAATGTCATCCTAAATCAGAACCATAGAGTTGACATACTGATTTGGGGGAGGCAAAATGAAATATTCAAGGGAAAAAAAGTATTGAGATATGAAATAATTTTGCAATTGTTTACAACTGAAATGAAAGACAGATATTTCCAAATCCATATGTAACCTGGGTGGTGCTCCAATAGTTGCCACCCCTGCCCAATATCAGGGATGGTGTGGTGAGAGTGGGGCAGGGCTTCTGGCCAGCACCAATTTACTTTCCAGCCAGCCCCAGCTCCCCACAGAGCAGCCCATGGTCCCAAGGTCTAAAAGTTCACTAATTTAACTATTTACACTTTATTTACAAAACAAGAATAATAGGAAAGGTTATTTACAAGTGAACTTAAATGACATAACCAGAATCACAAAACAAACCAGAATGCATTAGTCATCCCTTGACTCAAAAACCACAGGTAGGGTAACTGGCAGCTTTCAGCCACTGCTGAGGTGCTACCACAAGGAAGCAAGGTGGTCACTCCCAGCAGATCCAACAGGCTTCCCAATAAGTGACAGACTGCAACAGGTTAAGCTTTTCTTGTCTGCAGCGATCAAATTGTATCAAACACCAACCCCGCAAAGAGGCTGAAGGGTGACCCTCTGTGGCAACAAAAAAGGCAAACAACAAGCAACAGAGTAGGCTCCTGCAGCAATCAGCATGGCCCAAGCACAAAGCTCAGGGACTCCATCCAATGACAATCAGCTGCAGAATAAGGGACAGGACTGAGTTCCCTCTGGGGCAGTCAGTGGCAGAGGGTCAGCAGCACAGGCAGCTCCCAGGGGTCATTGCTCCAAACCCCTGCTCCAGATGACTGGCCGGGTACCCCACATGCCTCAGAGCTCACCAATCCCACTCTGAGGGCAGTCTGCACCCTGAGCTCCCAAGGACCCTCATCCAGGTGCTCTGCTGCTCCTCAGGATCCCAATGCCTTGCCTGCTGTTGTGCCGCTTCCCCAGGGAAGATGAGGGGTTTCCTCAAGTCACTGAGCCAGCTCTCTGCTCCAGATAACAATGCCGCCTGCACTCCTGGCCACTGCCTCTTCTCCACAGTGGAGTGGGGGGCCGACTGCCACCCCTAGCCTCCGGGACACCTGGCATGTTCAGCACACTGCAATGGTGCCTTGGGGCACCAGCTCTCTGCCCCAAGCCCTGGCCATGGCTCCATCTCTGCTGCAGGGCTGGAGGCATGGCTGACTGCCACTACCTTCTTCTCCCAGGGCCTTGGCAGCTCTTCAGAGGGGTCTCTCTGCTCCCTCTGCTGGGTCAGCTCACCCCAGCTCTTCTTAGGCCTCCTGCATTGTTCCCCAGAGTCACTGTCAGCAGCTCCCACATGCCAGTTCAGCTGCTGCTTTTATCCCCTCCGGCAGACCCTCCCCGGCTTGCAAACCAGCTAACCAGGGCTCAGGGTGGTGGGCCCCCAACGCTGGCCATCCCCCTTCCAAAACCCCCTCTTTCAATTGGCTTCTCCTTTTCCATGAGTCAAGGCTCCCTTGCTCCACCCTTGGGGTTCACTGGCACTGTTTCTAGCCCAGGGTAAGTATCTCAAGCCAATCTGGTGAGCCCACATTGGCAGTCTGTTACACATATGTTTCATTTTAGTATGTAGAAGTAGCCTGAAACTTTTCTTTTTAAGTCAGTTGAGCATTATATTATTTTTTTCAAAGGTAGTGTGTTTCTGGTATTTCACTCCGTCCCCATTATGGCCTGGGATTCCAAGCAGACTTACCTCTTTTATAAGGTATACAAAGTTCTTGTGATTTCTATGATACAAAAGAGGAACTCCATTATCAGAACAACTGAGGACTCAGGTCAGTCACCCAAACTGAATTCCCAAATAAGTAGTTGCAAGGGGAACCTATAGTTTAATAAAATTTCACTGACTGATAAAATATTTTGAGTGAGTTCAACAAATATTTTAACTGGAGTTGAATCAACACAAAACCTTTTAAGTTTCCTAGTAGGGGAAACAAACCAAAATAGTCACTGGAAAATTTAAAATTTTGACTTATATCGTTTCCGTTTCATAGAAACTGTACTTTCAGTTTATATTACTCTGAAAGAAAATTCTCAAATTCTAGTTTAACCTTTGAAAGTGGTATTCCACTTCACTTATGGATATGTTACAAACAAAATGAGTTTAAACTTGAAGCAGAATAAGACACTTCAGCTGTCACTTCTCTGCCAGCTATCTCACTACACTTTGATTTGTTTATTCATCATTTTCAGCTTCTGTGACTGATTTTTTTTTTTTACCAGATGTTATCATTTCCTGGGACTCAGTGACAATTTACTTTTTTCTTAAATGAGCTCTGGTCATATTTATACATTACTGAAATGCAGTGTAAAGTGTATGCAGTGCCTTTGTCCCCCTGCAGGACTGTGGTGTGACAGGACCAGTGCTGTGGGTGGCCAGGACACCCCCTAGTTAGGAAACTACTCCTGCACTTCTCCAGCTCCTAGGATATCCTCCCTTTTTCTGCATCACTTACCATGCCCTGATGGAAATTATAGTACTTAGGAAGGCATTCCCAGGATCCTAGAGTGATCCTCAGTTTACCTCCAGTTGCTGCTTAAACAAACCCTTATTACCAGGGATCCTGGTTTTCTCTGATTCAAAAAAAAAAAAAAATACACAACTTTTGGATTTAAAAAAGTAACCCCAAATCCACATTTTCCCCATGATTAAAATGAAACACTAATATATAGATGTATCTATAGTGTCATTTCATTTTAATCATGGGAATATGTGGATTTTGGGTTACTTTTTTTAATCCAAAATGTTTTTTTTGTTTTTTTGTTTTTATCATAGAAAACCAGGATCCCTGCTTATTATTACTCATTCCCAGCTAACACCAGTCTTGCCCCTCAGGCACTAAATCATGGCCCTCCTGGCCCTATTTGTGAGTAAGGCAAAAGTTACCTTAGGGGCAGTAATCATGACCTCCAGCTGTGCCCATACATCACAGTTGTCCATCAGGTTTTTTTTTAGGGGGTCCCTTAGCCCTGCCCACTTTCATGCTCCAAGCTCCCTGGCACTGACTCTTTGCTTCCCCATCCTCTGGGCTCCTGGTCCCAGCAGGACTGCTCCAGCTCAAGAGATTTCTGACCCAGGCAAGGCTGCCAATTTCATACACTAGGTCCTTGGTCCTGTCTTAATCTCTGTTCTAATTCCCTGGGGTCCCAACCCCAGACAAAGCTGCTCTCTTTGTTGCAACCTTCTGGGTCCCTGACCCTTACAAGGCTCTATGTTCCAGGTGCTGCTCAGGCATCCCATGGCCTCCAAACCATCCCTGTAGCCACAGTCCAATCCTCTGATTAAAACAGAAACAGAAGCAAACTACTTCAAACTAAATCCAAACCCCACTCTGGGTCACTATCCCACAGCAACTCTAGGGTACCCTTTGTGCCTGTTCCCTGGTAGCGTCTCTCCTTTGTGGCTTTCTTTCCTTGAAAAGTGTAGGGCCAAATTGTCTCCTTTGGCTCAGGTGCTGGGCTTATATTCTTTTAAACACCATCTTGTCTGGTCACAAGGTTTTCCCATCTGCCCCTTTGCCTAATGATTGATCAGGGATCCTGGTTTTCTCTGATTTAAAAAAATCCTCAATTTTCAGTTTTAAAAAGTAACCCAAAATCCATATTTTCCATGATTAAAATGAAACAACACTAATACATAGATCGATATATAGTGGTATTTCACTTTAATCATGGGAAAATGTGGATTTTGGGTTACTTTTTTAAAACCGAAACTTGGGGATTTTTTTTTAAATCAGAGAAAAGCAAGATCCCTGCTAACGATCAGCCTGCTCTCCTCTGTTGTAGCCAGCCAGCTGCTCTGCAGCCTTTACTTCCCTGGTTGTCTGGAGTTCTGCCTATTACAGTATGAGTAGTCTCAGAATAGTCACTCTCATGGCAGCTCCTACCCCTGTTGCCTCTGGTCTCCTTACTTTCTAGCAACATGCCTTTGCCCAGCTGCCTTCCCCCAAAGAGCAGATCTTGCCTGCTGCACTTTCCCTTTAGGAGGCCCTGGCTCCCTCTTACATCTTAAGATAAGGAAACTTAAGATATTTTGATATTTTTGGTCATTGTGCCCAGTGCCATAGCAAGGGGGGTGCAAATGGCGAGACCACCCCAGGCACTGAAGCGAAGGAGTGCCAACAGGCACTGCCCAGCTGGGGTAGGGTGTGAGACAGAGCCATTAGTGGCTCATTTGGGGGGCATGGGGACAGGGGAAGGGCAGCTCCCACTGCTGTGTGCACTCTCAGGCAAGTATGGTGGGGATGTACCTCCTGGATCTTTACATGGGGCGAGGGCAGGCTGCCACTGTGGGCTTTGCCCCAGGCATAAAACTTCATTGCTATGGAACTGATTGTGCCTGGTAATTGTGAAAGATTTAATTCATGCATTAAGAGTAGGGTATTGAAATAGTTGTAGAGGGTTGTTTAGAGAAGAACAATCCTTCCTTGAGTAAGGTGTTGGACTCAAGGGTCTTATGAGGCCCTTCTTACCCTTATTTTTCTGTGATTGTAATAATATCATAACTACTTCCTTATGGCCAGTAGTGTATCCCCAGCCCTGGATGCTGAGTTAAGAGGGAAAGGACAAAAATAACAATTGCTATGTTGCCAGCTACTGGAGCCATACAAATAGCCACACAGGGCATAATTCATGCTTTTGGAAATGTTTGGACACTTCTATGAGCAATTTCCATTTCTACAAAGACATCTTTTTTTTCTTACTCAATCAGAGGAAAGAGAGAGAAGGAAAGGAAAATACATCTTGCCAATAAAATATTATTTATTATTACTTAATATTTTTCCATAAACATCCATTACATGTTAGGCTCTATATAAACACAACTGAAGGCCCTGCTTCTGTATTACAGAGCTTAATTCCTAACAATCAGAGTAAAGCATGGGTAGAAAAGCAGACAATTTCTTTAAGAAAAACACATTTCTTTTACATTGCATTGTATTTATATTCTCTAAACATTTTACTTCTATGTAAAGAGCTTGGACATGTATTGATAAGAAGTGCAGCAAAAGGGCTAGGTATTAACATTATTGCCATTACTACTGCTGCTCCTATCTGGCAAATCTGTGCAGAAAAAGCAACATTATGCCACTTCTTTCCTATACCTTTTATAATGTAATATTATAAATGCAATTGTTGAAATATTTAGGAAGCTACTCACCCCCTCCCCACCTTCTTTTTTTTTAAAAGGGGACAGGTATTTTAAAATGCTGAACCTTCTCATAGCTTTCATAAACCTTTCTTAGTTTTAGAAACCAAGCCACTTAAGGAGTTGAACTCAGCAGTAAAGATGATACAGATACACAATGCCTCTCTTCTGAAGGCCTGATCCAAGGGGCAGCAGAGGGGCTTGTTGAACTTTTGGTCACATCCCAGCCTACTGGATTGGATGAGGAAGCTACTGGGATGGAGATCCAGCTTTCTGAGTGTCACGAGTGACCTTGAGAGCAGGATGAGCTCTCTGTTCCCCAGAAGGTGGGGCTTGCACTCCTGGAGCCAGTCCTCAACCTGGACAATGAGAGGAGGCTGCTATCTGGACATTGAGGGCATAGGCACTGCATTTGTGGATGAGCTCCCACATGGGGTGCAGCCTCACTGCTCTTGTGTCAGAAATGTCCACCCCATGTTGGCAGACCCCTCTTTGGTCACCCCCGACTATGGGGTTTTCCTGACCTTTCTGAAGCAGACCAAAGCACAGAAGAATATAGCAGGGTTCATCACCCAGTGGTGCACAGACCCTAAGCTTTTTGTCAAGGCTGCCAGAGCTGCAGCCAAACTTATGCATCAGTATCTAGGCACCTGGCAGATGGCTTACCATCTGGAGAAGCTTGCACAATGGGTCAGAGATGAGTGGGGCGGGGGGATCCCTGAAGTAGAGTGGGGCATGATAGACCTTCCCTGACCTGTCTCTGCTATCTTGCTCTGCTCTTGAGTGCTCACTCTTCCACCCACACCCACACCCATGGAAGCCACAACCATTGGCACTTTTAACATCAACGGATGTCAAGATCTGGTTAAATGGCAGCCCGTCCTGGAGTTCCTGCACCAGAAGCAGCTGGCCATCACATTCCTCCATGAGACACATTCTGATGGGCTCAACCAGGTGACCTTGCACACTGCCTGGTGAAGCCACTAGTTCCTGAGCCATGGCACCAACCTCGGCACCAGGATCGTGACTCTCCTATCACTGCAGCTCGACATGACAGTAGTGCAGGAGGTTGTCCCCAGCCACCTGCTGACTGTCCACAGCACCCTAGCACAACACCACCTCCTACTCATCAATGTCTACACACCCACTGATGGCCAGGAGAGGATCATTTTTTTTTAGATCTTGGCCACCCTCCTGCATGACAGTAGTGAAAACAATGACCTACTTCTTGTAGGTGGGGACATTAATTGCATCATTGATGCCTCACTCGATTGCACAGGGGCTGAGCCTCACCTGCCCTCAGCCCACAAGCTGCAGTCTGCCCTGGAGACTGCAGACCTTGTCCATGTCTGACAATACCTGCATTCTGACATGCATCACTACACTTGGGCCAGGACAAATGCTGGTAGTCTTACCATCACCTGCTTTGACTGCCTTTATGTCACCAAGCACCATCTGCCACTCCTGCACAGCAGCCACATCATTCCCTCATGCCTGTCAGATCATGGCCTGGCCTGCCATGGACTGAGCCTGCCTGGGACAGCCTGTGCACAGGTGCCTTATTGGTGCTTCAGTGTCAGCCTGCTTCAAGACTCCTACTTCTGGGACTGCTTTACCCACTTTTGGTGGGGCTGGGAGGCCACAAAACTGAGCTACTACTCCTGGAATCTATGGTGGGACATGGGCAAGATATAGATCCAGGCCTTTTGCCAGCAGCACACCCATCTGGCCATGAATGAACTGCGCTACCATATCCAAGAGCTGGAGGAAGATGTGGTAGAGGTCAAGGCCACTCTGTTGGCTGCCAGAAGCGACACACTGCTGCACAAGAGCCTCCAGTTCTGAAGGAAATGCCTGCATGATTTGGTGGAGAGCACGGCCCATGGAGCGAGGATCCATGCCCGCTGCCAAAAGCTGGCAGAAACTGACACCCCAACACACTTCTTCAACTTGAAGTGGTAGCTGGCAGTGAGCAAAGTCTTAGATCACCTCAAGACCCTTGTGGCTGTCACCTTCTATTGTGACCTGTTTGCAGCTGAGCCATCCTGTCTGGAGACCATGTGGGAACTCCACAAGGGTCTGCCATGTCTCTGCTCTCTGGAACCCAATGAGCTTGGATGAGAATTGTCTCTGGAGCAGCTGGCAGCTGCCATGGCTGGTCTTACCTCTGACAAAGCCACAGGCTACGAGCGGTTATCTGCCAAATTCTACAAACCTTCTGGCCCCTCCTCAGCCCCTGCCTCCTGTGCTTTTTCCAGGACAGCCTCGCCGACAAGGTCCTGCTGATCAGCTGCCACCAAGCAGCGCTCATGTTCCTGCCTAAGAAGGTAGACCTTGGCTGCATTAAAAACTGGTGGCTGGTCTCTGTTCTCTGTGCGGACTACAAGATTTTGGCCAAAGTGCTGGCAACCTGCCTCGGCACCATCATGGCCCCCATCACTGGGCCTGAGCAGAGCTACTACATGCCAGGCAGGAACCATCCAAGACAACCTGTTCCTGCTGCACAGCCTACTCACAGTCAGCAAACATTCAGCCTGGACATCAGCCTCATCTCTCTGGACCAGGAGAAGGCCTTCAACTGGGTGGGCCACACCTACCTCTTCCAGACCCTGAAGGCCTTTGGCTTTGGGCCTCTCTTCACCGGGGCCTTCCCAGTCCTGCACCAAGATACATCCAGCCTGCTCAAGGTGAACAGCATGCTCTGTGCCCCATTCCCTATGTGCAGGGGTATCCATCAGGGCTGCCCCCTGTCGGGCATGCTCCACGTCCTGGCCATTGAGCTGATACTGCACGTGCTGCAGCACCGCCTGAGTGGTGTGGCCTTGCCACCAGCCACAGGCCCTTCCATTGTCTCTCTGCTCCAGCTGTCGGTGTATGTGGACAATGTGACCAACTTTCTTAACACCCAGGAAGATGTGTGGGCCCTGACAGATTGCCAGTGAGCCTATGAACATGCCTCCTCAGTCTGTATCAACTGAGCCAAGAGTGATACCCAGGGGGCCTCACCTGGCACCGCTAGGGCCTCAAGGTCCTGGGCATGTTCCTGGGGCCACTGAATTTCATGGCACACAACTGGGATGGCCTTGAGGAGGGGGTGGAGGCCCACCTGCAACAGTGGTACTGGTGCCTACCCAGCCTCTCCTACTCTGGACATGTCCTCATTGCCAACAACCTGGTGGCAGTGACCCTTTGGCATTGGTGCGCTGTACTTGACTCACCACAGAACCTACTTGAGAGACTGTAATGCCTCCTGGTAGTTTTTTTTCTGGGATGGGTGTCACTGACTCCCATGAGCCATCCTTTACCTACCTGTCACCGAGGGGGACAAGAACCTGGTTGATCTGTTGAGCAAGGTGGCCTCCTTCCACCTGCAAGCCCTTCAGTGACTCCTCTATGGTTAGGAGCACCTACCCTGGCCACAAGTGGTGTTCTGGTTCCTGCAGAGGGTGAGGGCCATTGGCTTTAACCAGGAGATCTTCCTGCTGGACTTCATGCTCCTGAACTGGGCAGTGCTTCTGGCCTTCTACCATAGTGTGGTACTAGCCTGGCAAGCCACCTTCTGCCTCCAGCCCTGGGCCACGTTTCTGCAATTCCCACAGCTGCTGAGGGACCGATGGTGCCTCTAACAACCTCACAGCCACCCTCATCTGGGCACATTTCCTCTGCCTGAGCCATCTCCTTGACCCAGCTTGGTTGGCCTGGCTTTCACCCAAGGCCCTGACCACCCACCTGGGCATGCTCTCTGTCCACAGCATGGGCCATCTCCTGCATGACATCCAGGGTGTCCTTCTGCTGAAGGCAGCAGCCACCCTGGATGACCATCTCTGGGTGCGCCAGGTGCCCCTCACCACAGATGCCCTGAGAGAGGCCTTCCCCCTGCTTCTGGTCACCCTGTGGCTGGCAAGGTGGCCAGCAGGCCTGGCACCCTGCTGACGCTCCCTGTGCCTCCCGACAGTGACACAGGTTGCCCCTTTGCTTCCATGCCAAGTAGAAGCCTATATATGTCTGGGTGGTTCATGTCTGCCATATCCAGGTGCTGGTGGGTCACCCGATACACCATGAGGATGGCACCTGGGGCTGCCAAATTCCCCACTGGCCCACCTGGCTTGGTGCACATTGTATAAGCTGCCAGCCACCAAGAAGACTGGCGGCCTGCAATGGTAGTTGCTGCATGGCATTCTAACCACTGGCATGTTTGTGTCTCACTTGGATCCAGCTGCCTCAACAACCAGCCGCTTCTGCCCTGGGGGCATTGAGGAGAACCTCTTTCATGCCTTCCTGAACTTTCCCTGCCTGCAGCCGCTCTTTGACACCCTCAAGCCGCTGCTGTGGCTGCTGGGCAAGAGACCTCTCAGAGAACACCTACATGTGCTACTACCCGTAATGGGTAGCTGAGAAGGGTGCTATCCTGGTGTGAGCATGCCTGTCACCGGAGTTTGAGCATGCTGTGCTTTGGAGAGCAGTGTCCACCTTTGAGGCACACTGGGCCCTTGAGGGGGCACTGTGACATGTGGACGATGGTCATCTTCAATACGCACTCTGATGTCATGACCAGTCTGGGCAACTGGTCAGGCTTGGTGGTGGACTGTGACTCCAAGCTCACGCTGTGCCCTGGGCTTCCACCAGGCTGCTTTTTTTCTTTGTGTGGGAAGTTGAAAGTTTTGTTACATGTACTATTAGATAGAGCAGGGTAGGAATTTTTTGTTTATAGAGGGTTTTGGTCTGTATGACTGTGTGGCCAGTGTCCCAACCGCATAACGGCATGTTAGGTACAACACAGTGTGATGTTATGAATATAATGGCACTTTTGGTTTGATAGTGATTTGTTTGTCTTTGCTTTTTATATTGGAGCTGGATGCTGGAAGGCCCAACTTTTTGTACCCTGAACCCCTGAATAAAATAGCTAAAAAGTTAGAAGTCCGTCCTTTCTTCCTTCCTTCCTTCCACTTTGGACGCACTGGACTAGGCTTGCTTGGAGCTGTTTGAGGTGATCCTGAGCGTAAGACTCCCCGGCTTCCTATCTCTTTTCTTTTCTGACTCCTGAGCTTGACCAGGAGTTTGCCCAGGAACTGGCTGAGGCAGCTTGCTCCAGGACCATGGTTGTCATGGGTGACTTCAATTACCTGGACATCTCGTGGGAGGATCGCTCAGAAAAATCTGAGCGGTCGCAGAGCTTCCTCTCGTGCGTGGATGACCTCTACCTGACTCAAGAAGTCTATGGGCCAAAGAGAGGCAAAGCACTGCTCGACCTGGTACTGGCTACTGG
>NW_005842310.1:1076340-1076920 GCF_000455745.1 Alligator sinensis
GACCACGAGCTGATCACCTTCACCATCTGCCGAAAAGCTGGCAAGTCGGTCAGCAACGCGCAAGTCCTTGACTTCAGGAAAGCCGACTTTGATAAGCTCAGGAGGCTTGTCAGTGAGGCCCTAAGGGACCGTGACCACAGGGAGAGGGGAGTTCAAGAGGAGTGGTTGCTCCTCAAGGGAGCGATCCTCCATGCACAAACTAAGTCTATTCCATCTCGGAGGAAAGGCAGCAAGAGGGCACAGCAGCCCCCCTGGCTCTCCAGGGACCTAGCAGACCTCCTGAGGCTAAAAAGAAAGGCCTACAAAGGATGGAGGATGGGAGTCACCTCCAAGGAGGATTATTCTGCACTGGTCCGGTCCTGTAGGGAGCAGACCAGGAAAGCCAAGGCTGCAACTGAACTCCAACTAGCTTTGAGCATCAAGGACAATAAAAAGCCCTTTTTCAGATATGTGGGGAGCCGGAGGAAAAGCAGGGGCAACATTGGACCCCTGATGAACCAGATGGGGCAACTGACAACCGATGCCCATGAAAAAGCAAACTTGCTTAATGGGTAACTTGTGTCTGGTTTTCACCGGTCCC
>NW_005842310.1:1077815-1078957 GCF_000455745.1 Alligator sinensis
GCAGTGCGATGCGGCGGCTAGTAAAGCAACCAAAATGCTGGCTTGCATCCATAGATGCTTCTCAAGCAAATCCCGGGACGTCATTCTCCCCCTGTACTCGGCCTTAGTGAGGCCGCAGCTGGAGTACTGTGTCCAGTTTTGGGCTCCACAATTCAAAAAGGATGTGGAGAAGCTTGAGAGAGGCCAGAGAAGAGCCACACGCATGATCAGAGGTCAGGGAAGCAGACCCTACGATGACAGGCTGAGAGCCCTGGGACTCTTTAGCCTGAAAAAGCGCAGGCTCAGGGGTGATCTGATGGCCACCTACAAGTTTATCAGGGGTGACCACCAGCATCTGGGGGAACGTTTGTTCACCAGAGCGCCCCAAGGGATGACGAGGTCGAATGGTCACAAACTACTTCAAGATCGTTTCAGGCTGGACATAAGGAAGAATTTCTTTACTGTCCGAGCCCCCAAGGTCTGGAACAGCCTGCCACCGGAGGTGGTTCAAGCACCTTCATTGAACACCTTCAAGATGAAACTGGATGCTTATCTTGCTGGGATCCTATGACCCCAGCTGACTTCCTGCCCTTTGGGCAGGGGCCTGGACTCGATGATCTTCTGAGGTCCCTTCCAGCCCTGATGCCTATGAAATCTATGAAATCTATGAAATAGCAGGATCTAACTTCTGCTTATCTCACTTTCTGATTCTTTTCTTGCATTTTTGCAGCTTTTTCCCCCCTTTTTTCTCTCCTCTTTCTTCCCTCCACCCTGTACTTCTGGTTTCTTTGTCTGTGAGTCACTTCTTTTCAGCCTTCTTTCTTACTGTCTCTTCTCCTTTCTTTTTTTCTTTTCCGTTTGCTTGTTGTGGGGAGTTATCTTTTCCATTAGCTTGCCTTCCGAGGGGTGCTCTTAATTACCCCTTCTTCCCCCACTTTGTTTTCTTTTTTTGTTGTTGTTGTTTCAACCCCCTCCCACCCTGCCATTTTTTTCCCTCCACTCTTTTCCCCCTCCCATCTAGAGTTTTGTGGCCGCTTTCTCAGACACTTATCTTTTTAGTTGATATAAACTTTTTTTGTTTTCTTTTGCTTAGTTATAACTTCAAATTAACCCGGTCCTAGCTGGAATGGCTGGTCCTACACCCAGCAGCTGGCCTGAGGGTG
>NW_005842310.1:1078967-1085761 GCF_000455745.1 Alligator sinensis
AGCAGCTGGCATGAGGATGCCTATCAGAACCTCTCCATTACAAATGGCTTGAGGGTTCACACCCCTCCCTACATTGGGGTCGAGGTCTGCATCGATGCCCTTGCTAGTCTCCTGGGACAGCATAACGTACGTTATGCAGGTCATGTTAACACGGTCCCAATGATTTATCGCAGTGATCCCACCTTAGTTAACAGGGTGTGCACAGAGGGCCTGGACATTGCGGGCATGCATTATTTTGTCACGCCCCTAGATACTCCAGCAGTGATGGTGGTGATTTCTAATGTGCCCCCACATGTGACCAATCGGTAGCTGGCCAAGGAACTTGAGCCCTATGGGGTTCTTACAAGTCCCTTTCCCTGATTGACAATAGGAAGTAAGAACCCCAAACTGAGGCACGTCCTGTCTTTTCAAAGGCAGGTTTTCATGCTTCTCAGGGAGGGTCCACAGTCTCTGCCTCAGTCCTTGAGCCTCACATTCAATGGGCGGAGGCTTGTAATCTATTTTTCCTTTGGGGAGACCATGTGTTTTCAGTGTGGGAGCTCTTCCCAGCTAGCAGCCCAATGCCCGTGGGGGAGATCAGTCAGAACATCGGTGACTACAGTGGTGCTGATGGATGGCGCATCCACTTCTGGGATGCAGGCCCCACCCAGTGAGGCCGGGAGCTTTTCCCAACCTCCTTCTGCCCCTGTTCCATCTGAGGGGGCTGGAGTCTCTGGCATGAGAGTGCTGGCCAGCGGAGGGGAGGGGACTAGGTCCCAACCCTCCCCCCAGCTCATTCCACCTACAGTGCCCACCCCGACTAGTATGGAGATGCCACAAGGTGGAGAGGCTGATGCCTCCACTTCCCCCTTGCCTGCCCTGATGACCCTGATTGAGGTGGCTGGGGTGGTCAGCAATTGTGGCACCAAGGCCCTGTCAGATGATGGGGTTCAGGCCTCCTCCCAGTTGCCCTCCACCACAACCTTATTTGGGGTGGATGGCCCCGGGGAGGCAGGCCAGAAGCAGTCTGACCCATCCTCTATGAAGGGTGGGCCATCTGTCACAAAGAAGAGGAAGAACAAAGAGAAGAAAGTGAAAGGGACCACTCAGGACTCCCCATCCCTGCTGAGACCTTCCTCAGCTGGTGCTGGGGGGGCCCCTGCTGGAGAGCCTGGCCCTGCTCTGGCTGTCATGTCAATGACCCTTTTTACCGGGGATGATGGCAGCTTGGAGGTGGGGGATGTAAAGGCGGGGGGAGCTGACCCCTCTCCTGTCTCCCAGCCTCCGGAGGCGGGCGGCAGTAAGACCTATGCACAATGTCTCTCTTCTGGAGATCTGACCCAGGGGGCAGCAGAGGAGTCTGCTGTCCTCTTGGTCACACCCCAAGCTACTGTATTAGATGAGGAGGCTAGTGAGATGGAGATCCGGCTTTCTGAGTGTCGCAAGCAACCTTGAAAGCAGGATGGCCTCTCTTCCTCCAAGAAGGTGAGGATTGCTCTTCGACAGCCAGACCTTGACATGGAAGATCAGAGGAGGTTGATGGGTTGAGATATTGAGGGTGTAGAAGCTGAGCTCCCAACTAGGGTGCAGCCTCACCATACATCTGTCGAAAATGTGCAGCCCATGTTGGCAGACCCCCTCTGGGTCAGTCCCGACTATGGGGGGCTCCTGACATTTTTGAAACAGACTAAGGGACAGAAGAACATAGCGGGGTGCATCGCCCAATGGTGTGCAGATCCTAAAGTTTTTATCAAGGCTGCCAGAGCTGCGACCAAACTTATGCAACAAGATCTAGGCACTTGGCAGACGGCTTATCGTTTGGAGAAGCTCACACAGGGGGTGAGAGGTGAATGGGGCCTAGCAGGGTCCCTGGAGTAGAGTAGGGCATGATTGTGCCTTTTTTTTTTTGACATGTCTCTGCTTTTCGCTCTGCTCTCGGGGGCTCACTCTCCTATTTACATCTTACCTCACTCTTCCTCTCCCATACCCACACCCATGGCAGCCACAACCATTGGTACTTTTAACATCAACGGCTGTCGAGATCCGGTGGAACGGGAGGCTCTTGCACCAGAAGCGGCTGCCTGTCGCCTTCCTCCAGGAGATGCATTCCGACAGGCTCAATCAGTTGACTTGGCACGCTGCCTGGCAAGGCCAGTTGTTTTTGAGTCATGGCACCAACCTTAGAGCTGGAGTTGCAACTCTTTTATTGTCACAACTACAGCATGACACGGTGGTGGTATGGAAGATTGTCCCCGGATGCCTGCTCACTGTCCATTTCACCCTAGCACAACACCACCTGCTACTCATCAACATATATGCACCTACTGATGACCAGGAGAGGGACACTTTCTTCGAGACCTTGGCCGCCCTTTTGCATGATACTAGTGAGAATGATGACCTGCTTCTTGTAGGTGGGGACTTTAATTGTACTACTGACACCCTGCTCGACCGTACGGGGCCTGAACCTCACCTGCCCTCAGCCCACAAGCTGCAGTCCATCTTAGATACTGCAGGCCTTGTTGATGTCCAGCGAGCCCTGCACCCTGACGGGCACCAGTACACCTGGGCCACGATGAGTGCCGGTGGTCTTACTATGGCCCGCCTCGACCACATGTATGTTACCAGGCACCATCTGCCATTCCTACGTGGTGTTCACATCATTCCCTCAGTCCTATCAGATCATGGCATGGCATGCTGTGAATTGAGCCTGCCGGGGAGAACCTGCACGTGAGCACCCTATTGGTGCTTCAGCATCAGCCTACTTCAAGACTCTTACTTCCGGGACTGCTTTGCCAACTTTTGGCAGGGCTGGGAGGCCACAAGACTGAATTATTCCTCCTGGAAGCTATGGTGGGATGTGGGCAAAGTACAGATCCGGGCTTCTTGCCAGCTGTACACGCAGCTGGCCACCAATGAACTGTGCCGCCATATCAGATCGCTGGAGGAAGATGTCATAGAGCTCAGAGCTGCCCTGTTGGCTGCCGGCAGTGATGCAGTGCTTCGTGAGAGCCTCCAGTTCCGTAAGAAGTGCCTGCGTGACTTGGCAGAGAGTACAGCCCATTGAGCGAGGATCCGCACCTACTGCCAAGAGCTGGCCGAAACAGATGCCCCAACCTGCTTCTTCTTCAACCTGAAGCAACGGCGGGCAGCGAGCAATGTGTTAGATCACGTCAAACCCCTGAGGGCCAGGTAATCACTGACCTAGGTGAAGTACATGAGCACGCTGTTGTCTTCTATCATGACCTGTTTACAGCTGAGCCATCCTGCCCTGAGTCCATGCAGGAACTCCATGCAGGCCTGCCACGCTTTTGTGCTCTGGAGGCCAGCGAGCTTGAGTAGGAATTGTTTCTGGCAGAGCTGACAGCTGCCGCAGCTGGCCTCTTCTCCGGCAAGACCCCAGGCCTCAACGGGTTACCTGCTGAGTTCTACAAGACTTTCTGGCCTCTTCTCGGTCCCTGTCTTCTGAGTGTTTTCCAGGAGAGTCTTGCCAACAAGGTCTTGCTGATCAGTTGCCGCCGTGCAGTGCTCATGCTGCTGCCCAAGAAGGGAGACCTTGGCTGCATTAAGAACTGGTGGCCGGTCTCCCTGCTGTGCGCAGATTACAAGATTCTGGCCAAAGTACTGGTCACCCGCCTCCGCACTGTCATGGCCTCCATCACCAGGCCTGAGCAGAGGTACTGCGTGCCGGGCAGAACCATCCAAGACAGCCTGTTTCTGCTGCGCAACCTGCTTACAGCCAGTGAACTCTTTGGCCTAAACATTGGTCTCATCTCTTTGGATCAGGAGAAAGCCTTTGGCCGGGTAAACCACGCCTACCTCTTTCAGACCCTGGAGGCCTTTGGCTTTGGGTCCCTTTTCACCGGGGCCCTCCGGGTCTTGTATCAAGACACTTCCAGTGTGCTCAAGGTGAATGGGGTGCTCTGTGCCCCATTCCCCACATGCAGAGGCATCTGTCAGGGCTGCCGCCTGTCGGGCATGCTTTATGCCCTGGCCATTCAGGCACGCATGCACTGTGGCGCCACCTGGGTGGTGTGGCTTTGCCACCGGCCATGGGCCTGTCCATTGCCCCTCCGCTCCGGCTATCAGCACATGCACATGACGTGACCATCTTCCTTAACACCCAGGAAGACATGGAGGCCCTGACAGACTTCCAGTGAGCCTACGGACATGCCTCTTCAGCCTGTATCAACTGGGCCAAGGGTATGACTCCCTCAGATTTGCCAGGGGGCCTTACCTGGTGCCGTGAGGGCCTCAAGGTCCTGGGTGTGTTCCTAGGGCCATTGACCTTCATGGTGTGCAACTGGGACAGCCTCAAGGAAGGAGTGGAGGCCCGCCTACAAAGGTGGCACTGGCGCTTACCCAGCCTCTCCTACCGGGGACATGTCCTCATCATGAACAACCTAGCGGCAGCAACCTTGTGGCACCGGTGAACTGTACTTGATCCACCACAGGACCTACTTGAGAGACTCTAGTGCCTCCTGGTCAATTTTTTTGGGGATGGGCACCACTGGCTCCCACAAGTTGTCCTTTACCTCCCTGTAGCTGAGGGGGGCCAGAGTTCGGTTGACCTTGTGAGCAAGGTGGTTGCCTTCTGCTTGCAGGCCCTTCAACAGCTCCTATACAGTGAGGAGCGCCTACCTTGGCAACAACTGGCGTGCCAGTTTCTGTAGAGGGTGGGGGTCCTCGGCTTTGACCAGGAGCTCTTTCTGTTGAACCTCATGCTTTTAACTGGGTGGTGCTTCCGGCTTTCTACCGTGGTATGGTATGAACCTGGCAAGCCACTTTCCACCTCCAGACCCAGGCCCATCACCTGCAGTTTTCCCACATTTGCTGAGGGAACCCCGGTGCACTGCCCAGTTCTGAGGCGCCTCGTGCCGATCCTGGCCTCTGCCAGTCTCACGGCCGTTCTCATCCAGGTGCGTGTCCTCTGCCTGAGCCATCTCCTTGATCCTGCTCGGTCAGCCTGGCTCTCACCCGAGGCCTTGACCACCCAGCTGGGCATGCATTCCATCTGCAGCGTGGGCCATCTTCTGTGTGACATCCGGGCTGCCCTCCCTGTGGAGGCAGCAGCCACCCTGGATGACCATCTCTGGGCAGGCCAGGTCCCCTGTGCTGCGGATGTCCCAAGTGAGGCTTTTCCTGCACTACCAGTCACTCCGGCCATGGCTGGTGAGCTGGCCAGTGGCCCTGGCACCCTGCTGATGCTCCTTGTGCCTCCTGACAGTGACACAGGTTTCCCCTTTGCTTTTCTGTCGTGTAGAAGCCTATATGCCTGGGTGGATCATGTCTGCCATGCCCAAGTGCTGGTGGACCACCCCGATACACGGTGGCAATGGTGCCTGGGGCTGCCAGATTCCCCACCAGCCTACCCAGCCTGGCACACATTGTATAAACAACCAACCACCAAGAACACTGGTGGTTGCTGCACGGCATCCTAGCCACTGGCATGTTTGCATCCCACTTTGACCCAGCCGCCTCAACGGCCTGTCCCTTCTGCCCAGGGGATGTTGAGGAGACCCTCTTTCATGCCTTCCTCGACTGTCCCCGCCTGAGGCCGCTCTTTGTCACCCTTGAGCCGCTGCTACGAGCGCTGGGCAGGAGCTTCTCAGAGACCACCTACATGTGCTCCTACCCATACCAGGTGGCTGAGAAGAGCCCCATCTGCCTGTCCAACCTTTTACTGGGTCAGGCCAAGATGACCGTCTTCAAGAGCTGCCAAAACTGGCTTGCCAGGACCGGCTTAAATGATGCCCTGCAGCTTTTCCGCCTCCTGGTGCAGGCGCGTCTCTCGCTGGAGTTTGAGTAAGCTGTGCTCCAGCGGGTGGTGCCTGCCTTTCAGACACACTGGACCCTTGAGGGAGTGCTGTGCCATGTGGAGGATGGCCATCTCAAATACACGCTCTGATGTCATGACCAGTCTGGGCGACCGGGCTGGCTTGGTGTCGGACTACGACTTCCAGCTCGTGCCGCATCCTGGGCCCTCACCAGACTGCTTTTTGCTTTCTTTTTGTATGGGAAGTTGAAGGTGTTGTCACATGTATGATTGGATAGAGCAGGGTTCAAACTGTTTATTTATAGTTCTGACGGTGTGGCCGGCACTCCGACCACATAACTAGCATGTAAGACATGATGTGGAATGTAGCGAAGGTGTCTGTCACAGTGTGATGTGATGAATGCAATGACATGGTGTTCTTGGTTTGATAGTAATTTGTTTTTTTGCTTTGTTAGTGGCCAACATTTTTGTATCCCTGAACCCCTGAATAAAGTAGTTAAAAAGTCAAAGTCCTTCCTTCCTTCCTTCCTTCCCCTTTGGACGCTGCGGAGCAGGCTCGCTTGGAGCTGCGTGGGGCGATCCCGAGCGTAAGACTCCCCGGCTTGCTATCTCTTTTCTTTCTTCCCTCCCACCTGTCTAAAGGTCTCTAGCCTCTGTTTATTTCGCTTTCTGACTCTTTTCTTGCTTTTTTGCAGCTTTCTCCCCCACTTTTCTCTCCTCTCTCTTCCCTCCCCCTCTGCTTCCGGTTTCTTTGTCTGTGAGACGCTTCTCGCAGCCTCCTCTTTTACTGTCTCATTCCCTTTCTTTCTCTCTTTTCTGTCTGCTTGTTACGGGGAGTTACCTTTTCCATTAGCCTGCCTTCCAGAGGTGCTCTTAATTACCCTTCCATCCCCCCTCACCCTTTAGTTTTCCTTTTCTTTTTTCTTTTTGCTGTTTTAACACCCCCCCGCCCCTCCTTCCCCTGCCGCTTTTTTTCCCCTTCACCCTCCTCCCCCTTTGCAGGGAGGTCTCTTATCATTTGCCGCTTGAGGGGTGCATTTTT
>NW_005842310.1:1087857-1088216 GCF_000455745.1 Alligator sinensis
GACAGGTTTTCCTGAGCCATGGCACCAACCTCAGCGCTGGGGTTGCGACTCTCTTAGCACCACAGCTGCAGCTTGACGTGGCGGTGCCACGGGAGGTTGTCGCCTGCTGACCGTCTGTGTCACCCTGCACAACACCACCTGCTGCTCGTCAACATCTACGCGCTCTCCGATGGCCAGGAGAGGTTCATTTTCTTTGAGACCTTGGCTGCCCTCCTGCGCAACGCTAGCAAGGATGATGACCTGCTCCTCCTCGGTGGGGATTTCAACTGCACCACTGCCCCGCGCCTCGACCACACAGGGCCTGAGCCCCATCTGCCCTCCGCTCGCAAGCTGCAATCTGCCCTGGAGGGGGCAGACCT